>NC_139349.1:105212628-105720128 GCF_055883805.1 Amblyomma maculatum | reverse complement strand
TATGGCCTGAGCACGTCACTGAACTGCACTGCGTTCACCGACCAGAACACGCTGCTCAAGCCCTATCAGCGCTGCAATGTGACCATTGAGCATGGATACGTTCACGCCCTCTGTAACATTCTGGTTGGGTTGCAACTTCCTCAGGATTTAATCCCTGCCAAACCGGAGACGCTTACGATGGAGCAACATCTCGTCTCCGACGTACCTGTGGATGAGAATACTCCGGAAGGTGGCATCGTTTGCCTGTCGCTTCGCTCCGTCACGTTAAGGAAATGGGACGATTTCCCGCTAGTGAAAGATCAGCAGTACGATTACTCGCTGACGGCCAACAACACCAAGTTTGGACCGTTCGATATTTATTCTCTGCTCGTATACATTCGCCAGATGACATTCAAAGCTACGTTCGGTGAGCCCCCGCAAGCCGCAGCCGCCATCTGCAACGGGACTCAAACTGACAGAATCTGCAACTTTAACGTTTATAGCTTCGTCGACCGTAATCCCAGCTATCACCACTTTTTTAATACCCGATTCTGGCATTTTAACATGCTCCAGTTCCTCAGAAAATGGAATAAAGGCTCCTTGTCGGTTGAGCCTGTGGGCGTCCCATTCACTGACAGATTTTGGAAGGTCCCTTTCTATGTGTTCGGTTTCTTTGATAAATGGAATATTGCCACCATTTCGGTTCATACTGTGAACGTCACATTCACGGAAATAGTCAAGAAGATCCCACTAAATCTTACTGAATATGTCGGCATCAATCCTATAAGACATATTTTGTTCTACAAATGCAATTTTGATATTATCGAACTTAACGACATACCACAAATCCTCAAACTCGAGCGCCTAGAGTTTTTCCAGACGCCTATACAGAATATTAATCCACTTGCACTCCACCGAAACCCGAGATTGAGACATGCGTCCTTCATAGGCACAAAATTGTCCGGTATTCCAGAGGCAATATTTCACTTAAAGGGACTAGAAACGCTCGACTTATCGGATACCGATGTGCCACGTTATATAAAGTTTGAATTCTGCCCCCTCAATTGTGAACGTAACAGCACTGCTCAACAGTTAGTTATGAGTAGAAGTCGCCTAGACTCCTTACCTGATCAGGCATTCTGCGGATTTCCACTGCTCATCCAGCTCCAGCTAGACAGCTGTCACATTACGCAACTCTCAGGGTCTCCGTTTGAATGCTTAGAATTCCTCAGCAATCTCTCTTTGTCTGACAACAAGATCAGGTCACTAGGCGGAGAAACTCTTAAGGGACTTAAGAATCTTCATTTCCTCAACCTCAATAAAAACCGGATTGTAGGTTTTGAGGACCCACGAGTATTCGCAACTTTTGCTTCCTTAAGGAGGCTCACACTTTCTCAGAACGAGATTAAAGAACTACAGCTTGAGGCAGGGGAGTATGTGCCTGTAGAGGAGCTGAATCTAGAGCGTAATCAAATATCAAAGTGGAAGCCACCCCTATTCGCTAGTATGAGCAAACTAAAAACTCTTCACTTAGAGCCTAACTTGCTATCCAGGATAAGCGACGACATGTTGAGCGACATTAGCCTCGTCAGCTACGTCAACCTAGGACATAATTCATGGGACTGCTCGAGCCAGCACAAGAATCTTCTTTCTGTACTGGAAAAGCATCCTGCTTATTGCTCCGACTGCTTTGTCTGCAAGGAACAAGATGACCATGAAGGAAGGTTCGTTGTCGATGTTCCCTGGAACATGACCGCTTGTACCCCGCCCGACCCCTACATAGTTTACGGTGTTCCTGTACTCCTCTCTATCTTATGCGCCTCCCTGATCGCCTACGCTCTTCACAGGTACCGTTGGTACTGCATGTACGGCCTGCTATACCTCAAGGTCGCCGTCAAAGGATTTCGAAGGCATAAGCAAGCCGGAAACTTTCTCTGGGATGGCTTCCTCTCGTACCACGCCTCGGACGCCGAGTGGGTGCGAGACGTACTCGTTCCAAAGCTTGAATCGGCTCCCTTGAATTTTCGACTCTGCGTGTCTGAGCGAGACTTCATCCCGGGCCTGCCGATCACCGAGAACATCTGCCGTGCCATAACACAGAGCCGCGTGTCGCTATTCGTGCTCAGCAGGGAGTTCTGCCGCAGTCGCTGGTGCATGTTCGAGTTGAGCCTGGTACAGCATCGGCTTTTCGAGAACGATCGCAACGACAGAATGGTGTTCATACGGAAGAACAATTTGGAGGAGTCTGAGATGAGCCCCATGCTGACGTACCTCATGAAGTCCCGCACCTACATCCAGCTGCCACCAGACGGCTCGAGTGAGGCCCTGAACAATCTCTTCTGGCTGCAGCTTCAAGCTGCACTGCAGGAATAGACAAGTAACCGCAAAAATTTACTGCTTTCATGTATTGCGGTCACATGGGGTTAAGGTGTTTGGCAGCGGTACAATTCCGTGTTACACTGCCGTTTCTTGTGTCCCAATTCTCTCCATAAATGAGACAGAACGTTACCTTCTGTCCCAGGCTGACCGTACAGTGACCTTTGAAGGCACCCAGGTACAGTCCTGGTAGGAATTTGTGTTGGCGTTTTATAGCGCAGCTCTTAGGAGCCCATTCCTGGCTTGAGTGACGTTCAGTCACTAGGATGTTCCAACTAAGGCTCACTTTCTGTAATAAAACGTGTCACCATCAGCGCGGCGCTGTTGGCGTATACATCGGCGTCAGCTTCGGCGTAACCGGTGTGCAGCTACAGTGTGGCCCAGAGCCGGGAGCAACTTCATCACAGTTAGCTTCGGCAAACCTGGGACACAAGATTTTGCTCTCTCACGTAACCCACCATAGTCATTTGGAGCCGCAACGTACCGCTGAGAGTATAGTGGGTGGCCGCGTTGGGATCCTGGGGGCCCCTTTACGCATTATTGTACCCGGGATAGGGTGTCAGGAGTGCCATCTAAATGCAGCTGTTAAACCCAACTTGGAACAAAAGATTCTGCTCTCCCTAGGGTGATCAATCTTCCATGACCATAGATAGGTAGATAGGTTTATTCATAGGAAAGGCAGATTGGTTCGCTGGAATGACTGAAATCTGGCCCGGGGAAGGGGAAGGGGAAAAGAAAGATGGTCATAATGGGGCGACGGTGTGGGAGAAGGCATATGAAAATATGTGCAGGCCCGGCATCTTGCATTACAAGTGCGAGTCAAGTCCTGTGTCGCACAAAAAACGGAAAAGAGTTCGCACTGCTTGGACACCCTTCCTCTTGTACTGCCAAGCGCCCAGCAGCAACTATTCCTACAGACGCCTCTTGTGTAAGCGCGTCAAGTAAGCGGCTAGCACTTTTCATTCACGCGCATACACTGGGAACACCAGTAATATGTGGTCCACAGTCTCTGCGATGCCACAAGTTGAATATTCCGGGAAGTCCGCCTGTCAGATTAAATGCAAATAACTGGACGTGAAAGCCACGTTTAAACAAAGTTTTTGTAGCGAGCATGCAGGATGACCCGGGATTTCACGCCGAACATAACATGTCCGTGTTCGATCGCGTCTTCTTAGACTGATGTGTTGGGCGTCTGGCTGGGCCCAGAAAGCTGCCGTGGCATTCTTCATATAGTTCGTAAAAAGGCACGTGGAAAAAGAACAGCTGTTTGAAGGTCACTATTGAGGGCACTTTTTGCTTCAGCATCGGCCTGTTCATTTTCATGGAGCGCGCAGTGGGCGGGGATTCATTGAAACATTATCCTGTGGCCTAGCAGTCAGGCTGATGTAGGCAGCTCCAGGATGTTGAGTGGCAGAGACTGGTAGGCGGTGAAGAGTAAGAAACATTCCAAAATTTCCAATGCAGTCTTAGAGTCCGTGAATATACACCATTCTTGAGGTGGTTCCTCACATATGTAGCGAACAGATTCCCTAACGGCTACAAATACAGCAGCGGTTTACGTAGAAGTATGCCCCAAAGGGAAATGGACAGACGTTTTCTGAACGGGTATCACCACAGCTGCAGCGGATGCCTGTGGTGACACAGATCCGGAAGTGTGTACGTAAATATATGATATTCTGACCAGATGTGGGCCACAGTAAGTTGTTTGAACACACTTAGTGGCACCATTCAGTTCTTTAGTATCCCGAAAACACGTAGGCGCACCGAAGCTTTATCCATCACCCGTGGTGGTTGGCCGGGACAATATGGGAGGGCATAGGCGGTTGGTACTTGCGAGTGATGGCAGCGGAGTGCACTTGTAAAACTGCAGTCCGGCCGCTCATCCAGAATCTTGCTCATTCAGTGATTGCGGTGTCGTGTAGGTGCTTGTAAACACACACGAAGTGGTTCATGTGACAAGTATATCGGTATTGGGCGAGCATGTGCCTCTTCAATTGTGCCTTTGTTAGAGGTGCATCTAGGCAATCCAAGGTATATCTTCTGCGCCTGCTTTTTCACGCTCTCTAATGTAGGCAAGCAGGAAATGCTCATATTAGATCGTACTGGGAGACTATACTGGATGTAAGCCTACGAACAAATTCTCGTAATGGCGTATTAAGGAAAGCTGAGTTGGACCCCATTTTATGCCTGCTTTTAAACGAAGCACATCGCGAAAATTGATAATCCTTTTCTTCACGAGAATTAATCAAAATGTGGCAGACTGTTCTTGGGGTACATCTCTTCTTATCTGGACAAGACAAGTGAAGGCGTGTTGACACAGTTATCACCTTCTTTGCTAGTGTGATACGCTTCACATAGCTCACAACCTAACCTTGTGCCTCCCCTACCAAGCACACACCTGGAATAAAACGCCGGCACGCACCCGCAACGCTTACAGTGTTTGGTCAAATGGCCGCAATGGCCGCCCCCCGCCAATGAATCCACCAGCGTACGATGCTTTCGTAGCCGCTCGTTTAGGCAGCGTCCTGACTGCCCCACGCAGCATCTACCGCAAAAGAGGGTATGCGGTAAATGAAGCCAGCAGTGCAAGGCACAAACTTGCGTTCTTGGTTCACGGTGCAGACCATGCTTCCTCTCCTCATCGACACCTTTGCACACGCGCACCAGCATTTCGGCACTTCAACAGATCTCTCCAGTTCCTTCAAGTATGCTTGTGCTTTTCACGGGGCACATCTATTGGTCGTACCAGCCAAGCACAAAAAAAAAAAAAGAAATTTAGCGTATAATTCGGCTCATTTCAAATTGGTTAAGCGGGGCATCTTAAAACGTTGCCTGCGTCGTGCTGTTCAAAAGTCATGCCAGCATAAAATTAAGGGTAGTTTGCAGACGCATGTGCACCGGCCGCCGCATACAATGGGAACATCAGACTACTTCTGATCCAGTCAGGCAAGTACTCCAAACAACTTTGGTATTAAAAAATACTAACCACCAAATGAATTTTCTGTGCGAAATTTGAGCTGCGAGGATTCCGCGGTTTAGCTGGGAGCAGCATTCTACAGCGCACCGGCAATTTCGCAACGCGCTGTATATATGGATGCATCTCTTCGAGTTTGCAAGGCTTAGCACAGTTACTGTTCTGTACGGGCAAAACGTCCTAAACGCAGTGTCGTGCCTGAGTGCAGGCACCGCGTCGATCGTTCAGCGGGCATGCGCTACGATCTGCGTCATTTTCGTGTCAGCTGCCTAACCCTTTAAAAAAGTAAATGCGTGTTTGTGGAATGTGTACAACCTGTATTGTTTAATTAAGCTGCAGAGGTCAAGAAAAAAAAATTCCGAAAACGAAACCACAGAGCTGGTGCTCCGTCTGGCATGGTATAGTTTTTTTTTTGTGTGTGTGATTTTGGTTTTTCGTGATCGCGTTAATTGCAGCGGTTATCGAGCTGCCTCATGAGCCGGAACAAAATTTGTTCCTAGCTTGCGAGGCGTCAGTGCGAAGCAGACAGAGCACTTGAACGAAGTGCTCTATTAGACTATATTTCACTCCGCCCAAGCGCCGTTGGAGAGTATGTCGATTAGGACGGCGCATGCTGTCGGGGTGCTACTGACGTGTTATCTACTCACGTGTTACCTGCTACTGTCGCCTACCAATGAGAATGATATTTCAGTAGATGAATCCCCCCCTCCCCTTCCTGAATATTGCAGGATTAAGTGTGACATGAACTCCACCCATTCTAACCTCGTGATATTTTGTTTTGTGCGCTGATAGCGACAACAATTTTTTAAGTGATATATCTTCCTTTCTTTGTGCAACATATTAAGATGCATTACCTAAGCGCAACACGTGTCATTCTGTCTATATACCATGCACCGCCATTACATCACGCGTGTGGAATCTTGTTTTGATATTTTGATGTTTATTTGTTGATAGTGGCTGGTCACTTGTTCTTCAATTGTTCATGTATATAAGAAATGGGAACCGACAGCTTCTTTCTACATTCCTTGACAAAGGCCGGACCCCGGCCGAAACGTCGGAATAAAGTGTTTTTTTCCACCGTGTGTCACCTCCTTTAAGTTTATATATATTGTAAGGTAACGCAAAGGTCGGACTTGGGGAATCAGGCTTTATTGCAGACCTGAAGCCTTGGTCGCACACTGCAGCCAAACACACTCCGCGATGACGATGGGTATCTACATGAGGGAGCAGGATGAAGATGAAGCAGCACGTTCAGCCGTGTGGAAGATGAAGCGCCACACAGTGCTCAAACTATTTCGCCCGCGCAGTTGAAGCGGCCAGCCTGGCCGCAATCAGTCCGCGGGATTGCGCCGAATAAAAGGTTTCATACGTGAAACGTGGACAACTTCAGTGCCACGGTAACGACAGTCCGGAGGAGGGTAAACAGGGGAGACGCGATAGTTGACCGGGGAGGTTTTTGCAAGAACTGTGTAAGGACCAATGTAACGGTGCTGTAACTTGTCACAAAGGCCAGGAGTGCGTAATGGGGTCCAAAGTAACACCTCGTCGCCAGGACGGAACAAAACTTGGCGATGGGTTGCATCATAGCGGCACTTGCGGTCTTCCTGGCTAGCTTCCGTGTTGACGCGAGCAAGCCGGCGAGATTTGGCCACTCGGGAAAGGAACTGGTCAGGAAGAGAGGATGAGGAACTGGCATGTGTAGAAAGGAAAGAAGCGTCAAGAAAGGTAGCGGGAGAACGGCCGTAAACGAGGAAAAACGAGGTGTAACCTGTGGTCCGCTGTACAGCCGTATTGTAGGCGAACGTAACAAAAGGAAGTATTACGTCCCAGTTTCGGTGGTCCTGGTCGACGTACATAGACAACATGTCAGAAAGCGTGCGGTGGAACCGCTCAGTCAACCCATTGGTCTGCGGGTGATAGCTGGAGGTCAATTTGTGATGTGTGGTTGAGGCCTCAATAACTTCGGCTACAATCGATCGCTGAGAAGCACTTGAGGGGCCCCATGGCGCAGTACGAGCGATTCCAAAAAGAAGGTCGCGACCTCATGTGCTGAGCCATTAGGCAGGGCAGCGGTCTCAGCGTAGCGTGTTAGGTGGTCGACAGCGGTGACGATCCAGCGATTACCTCGTGCGGGCAATGGAAGTGGCCCGTATAAGTCTATGCCAACAACGGCAAAAGGAGTAGCAGGGCAAGGTAGCGGCTGTAGTAGGCCAGCGGGAGGAGAAGTGGGCCGTTTGCGGCGCTGCCATGGCAGACAAGAGGCGACGTATTTTGCCACACTTGAGGCGAGGCCTGGCCAGAAGAAACGGGCTTTCACGCTGTGGTAAGTTTTATGAAAGCCTAAGTGACCGGCTGTAGCATCATCGTGGAAAGCCGCCAGGATACGGGCGCGAAGCACTCTCAGAATAACGGGGACCCAACGGGTGCCTTCAGAGCAATAAATATAACGCGAGAGCACGCCGTTGTCAAGTTTGAACTTTTGGAGTTGCCTGCGCATCCTAGCTGTAGGAGGGTGAGAAGCACCGGTGAGAAGGTTGATTAGGGAAAGACAGTAGGGATCTGCTCGCTGGTGTGAAATAATGGCGTAGCGATCTGGAGCAGCGGCAGGAGTAGCACAGGTGATGTTTGGAGCTCTGGACGACATTGGGACGTCGAGGGTGCACGCAGGAAGGCGCGAAGAAGCACTAGGTGGTGATTCTGGGAGCGGGCAGCGGGAAAGAGCATCGGCATCTCGATGTTTGCGACCCGATTTGATTATGACATCGAAGTGGTATTCCTGCAAACGCAGAATTCAACGGCCCAGGCGTCCAGTCAAATTTTTGAGGGTTGATAATCAGCACAGAGCGTGGTGATCGGTAACGATCGTGAAATGGCGGCCGTAGAGGTAGGGGCGGAATTTCTGAACTGCCCAAACGACGGCGAGGCAGTCTTGCTCAGTGATGGTGTAGTTGCGTTCCGCTGGTGTTAGAGTTCGACTGGCAAACGCAATTACCTTTTCCCGAGAAGTGGTATCACGTTGCAGAAGTACGGCGCAGATACCGAGGCTGCTGGCATCGGTGTGGAGAATGGTGGCAGCAGTGTCGTCGAAGTGAGCGAGAACAGGGCCCGAAGTGAGGGCATTCTTTAGGGTTTGGAAAGCTTTTTCGCATTCTTCGGACCAATTGGAAGTAGTACGGTCGGTAAGGAGGCGGTGGAGCGGTGCAGAAATGGTAGCGAAATTGCGAATGAAACGGCGAAAGTACGAAGACAGGCCAAGGAAACTACGTAGTTCCTTAGTCCGCTGAGGGCGGGCAAAGTTCAAAACTACAGCAAGCTTGTCAGGGTCGGGTCAAATGCCATCGCGGCCGACCAGGTGGCCCAGGATCTTGATTTCTTTCTTGGCAAAATTACACTTTTTGTGTTCAGCTGGAGACCGGCGGATGCCAGGCACGTTAATACTTGATCAAGGCGGCATAAATGATCAGAAAAAGTCGCAGAGAAAATAACTATGTCGTCCAGGTAGCACAAGCATGTTTTCCACTTAAGTCATCTAAGAACAGTGTCAATCATGCGCTCAAACGTAGCGGGGGCATTACAAAGTCCAAAAGGCATGACATTGAATTCGTAAAGCCCATTAGGAGTAGCGAATGCGGTTTTTTCTTTGTCGACTTCGTGCATCGGTATCTGCCAGTATTTGGAACGCAAATCCAAAGTGGAGAAATATTCGGCGCCCTGAAGACAATCGAGGGAGTCGTCAATTCGTGGCATAGGGTAAACATATTTGCGAGTGACTTTGTTAAGTGCGCGGTAACCAACGCAAAACCTCACGGACCCATCCTTTTTTTTTTTACCAAGACGACCGGAGATGAGGGCCGAATAATGTCTCGTCGGAGCATATCACTCACATTATCTTCTATGATTTTACGTTCTGATAAGGAAACACGGTAAGGGTGGCGGCTAACAATAGAAGTACCTTCTGTAATAATGCGGTGCTGTGCAGAGGACGTTCGGCCCAAGGTCGGAGAAGTGACATCAAAGGAGGCTTGGTGTTTTCGAAGTAATTCCTGCAAAGTTTGGTGGTGAGCGCCACACAGTGCTCACAATATATATATATATATATATATATATATATATATATATATATATATATATATATATATATATATATATATATATATATTTTTTTTTTTTTTCTTCTACTTTGTGTTTAATTATCTTTCCCCTAAACAGATTACGTTACTAATTTCTCTGATTATTTAAGCAAACATTAAAGAAAAAGAATAAAATACCTAAAAGTACCATCCCCAACGCTTTCCTTGGCCTCGCCGACTGTTGGCTTCTTTCCTTCATATATATATATATATATATATATATATATATATATATATATATATATATGCTGTATATCCATTCTGAAAGCCTGTAAGAATATACCAGCAAGAGCTTTTTTCCTCCATTTCGCGCCCTTTCTTTTACTGCTAGCAGTGTTTAGCGAAAATGCAACCGCCTGCGTCCCGAGCACCACTACACCTTTCACCCATATCTGCCCCCTACGTCCCTATATCCACCTTATCCCTGATTAGGGGCTTTTCTAGGAACTTAAATTAGGAGTGCCTGTCTAAATTTGTTTTGTGGTGTGGTGCAAGGCAGGCATTTAGGGTGTAGGGTCATGTTGCACATCCCGCTAGCTAAATGCGGGTCATGCTTACGTGGAGGCGGGGATGACATGTAGCAGGACCAAGAATGTGCTCCACAGCAGGACACTGGCATTCTAATAAAAACTAGATAGCGCCCATGTTCTCTTAGGGCCCTCTGGTCTCTAAAATTGCCCACTTCAACCACATATCCAATATGTCAATACGCACTCAACATCCCTCTGCCACGTACCCTTGACAAAGGCCCCCTTCCCTTCGCATCCATGCGCCATGCCACTTTCTTTGTTATTTTCCATGTGCACTGCATACGCCTGGACCATTTTCTCCTGTACTGGGGCATTATAATTTACAGAAGACATATATTCCACCACTGCTGCACTGTATAGTGCTGTATAGACTCATTTTAGGATATGAAAATACCATTTTTGTTTGATGACTGTGCATTTACTTGGACTACTGAGCTGCCTTTACTGAGAAATTCCTTCACCGAGAAACAAGACCAAAAGATAAATTTCTTAGAACCATAAGCTTGCGTCACTTCTGCATCAAGCTGCAACACCACCTTGAAAGTCATTCTGAGCACGACGGTGGGTATGTGGTGCGCAGTGTGCAGAAAAAGTGACTGAAAGGAAGCAGCATCTTATATGTAATGCTGTAAGGGCCATAGCAAAGACATGAGTGAATGGCGAGTTTATTGGTGAAACTATTGTAGCAATTCATTCACATAATGGTACCACACGTGGAAGTGTGAACAATCATCATGACATTCTCAGCATCCAGGAAAATGTTAAAAGGATGTGATGTTAAAATGGAATCATACTGATGTGGAGTGCATACCCGAGCCTACTGTTGAAACATTTATTAACCCTGCTGATCCAAGGATACAACTGAATGCTTTGCTTAAATTGGTCACTCAGTACATCAGCACCCATTCTGTACAGATCAATGCAGATTGAATCATTCACTGAAACTGCACCCGACATCAAAGTTATTCTCTCGTGTTGTAATATGCACTGCATAAAGCAAAAATAACCCTGAAATAACAAATGAACAACATGTAGTTTGGATTGCAGCAATAACATGCTGAAACTGGTAGCTGAGACAGTGTTTGCGGCTTTGGCATAAGTTCCGCCATTAAGCAGACGCCCTGTGACGGTGGATTTTCACGGTGCAGGGGATCTGAGGCCAATGATCGAGTGCCCACCACAAGATAAGTGGTTAACTCGAGTCAATAAAATGCGCTGTGTGTGAAGCTTTTAGAAAGTAATAAAGTATCAATAGCCCTACAAGACTAATTTGCAGTATATAACGAGAGCTGCAAAAATTCTTAAGGTAACATGAGGTTAAGATGCCTCAGTGGCAGCCCTTGCCTGGGTAAATATGGTGAGGCCTGTGATGTGTGGGCTTAAATATAAAAACAAAGCATCTTTTCAAGATTGAGAAAGTGGCTCAAGTTCAGGCTGGCAAAAGTTTTATGTAAAAGACCTACGTCTGATAAAAAGGGAAACATTCTATGATCACCATTGAGAAAAAAGGATCCGTGTATGGGTATCTGATTTATGTACCGCTCTTGAAAAAGAAGTCTTCTTTCTACCTTCAACAGACAAATAAAAAATGGATGATAGCAAGCCGGTCATGGCTTCTACAGCAATGTGGTGGCAGCGCATTACTTCGAAGATAGCAAATGCGTTGTGTGTATGTGTGTGTCCTATCCTCAGCCTGTACAATGCTACTCATTTAAACTGGTCTCATTTTTTGGTAATATGGCTTACTATTGTTGGCTTCATCATGCAGTTTGTTTTTGCTTGGCATGTACCACTTCTTGTCTCTGAATTCTGTGAATTGTGCTTCCAACGGACGGTTCTAGGTTTTGGTGTGGTACTTTTATTTCAATGTCCATATATCACAGAGTGGCTGACACAGGTAGTCTGTTGGCTGCCTCATATCTAGGCATGTTATGGTAATGTAGTACCTAACACACTGTAATTTCAAACTTGGATTTGCAAGCATGATATAGGCTTTTTGAAAAGGAAATCGGTCTATTCATTCTTATGGCACTTCACAGAGAATAAAGGCAGTTGCCACACTTCTGCGCAAATGATAGACATATGAATTTTCTTTTCTATGATGAGTCTCGCAGCTAACAGGATGCCATAACATTAGGCAGCAAATGCGTGTGCATTTGTTCCTTTTGTTGAGAGCCGGGGCCCATATGCTGCATAAAAGACCAGAAAACTTGAGAGGAATCTGTGTAAAACTCAAAAGCACCTGTACTCTGCCTCCAAGGACATGAGGTGATATCATACAGCAACTGATAGGTCATATTTTCCTACCTCGAGGAATATGTCACAATTAACAGCCTGTATTTCCAAGCAGTTGCACTTCATGTGGAGGTCATCTAAGATTGGAAACCCAAGTGCACAGCTATGGTCTTCATTTCTTTTGTGCTTTACCCGATAGCTCTAATATATTTCCGTGCACCTTTTATGTTATACAGTGTGACCAAGGATTGACATTATTGTGCACACAGTTCAGTGTTACATGAAAAGGACAATACCGAGAGTTTCCAATTTCTAGCCAGGAGCGTGTTCATTAAACTTCCTAGGATTATTTATGCCTGGATTCATTGGGAAGTGAAATGGGAAGTGACCACTTCCATAGAGATTAATAATAGCCACTTCGATGGTAGCAAAGAGAGTTCGACAGCCAATGACAAGGTCTATTGCTGCGTACGTGTAGTGGAATATGTTGTAGCTAGTGTGTTTTCTCTTTCTTTTAAATAAGCAGGACCTGAATGACAACAAGTTTCTATTAATACAGCTTGCGGGTCGGTTCGTGGTCATCTCCACAATAAATAATGTGCATTGAAGCTTGCAGCTAACAAAGATGGGTCTGGTAGAAGGTCAATCAGTTTTGCAAGCTTTTTGCTGCACAGCCTACAATCTGGTGGAATGTAGAGTGAACACATTGTTATAACAAAAATAAAGGCTCATACTACCACCAGCCTTACAGATTGCTATCTAGAGACAAATTTTCACATGAAATGGATTTCTAGGTTACAATGACTACATCACCTTATTAATGAGCTCTGCTTATCCTTGTGGACTCCAATATTAGCCACAAAATTTGAGTGTCAGTTTATGTTTCTTGTAGGCAAAGTATATTGAGCTGGTGCCCTATAAATATTTCATAAATAACAACCAAGTTTTTCAACACGTTCAGAGTGTCCAATGGATGATACTCTCAGCAGGTATGATAGTAAGTGTGGAAGTGGGAACAAGCGGCTATAATTGCCATATTGTCTTTTGTGCAACAGCTGGACTGGAGGCTGCTTTTTGACCTTGTGGCAGTCGAGAAGGTAACACTTGCTTTATGGCTCTCCCTGGTCATAGCTGACGTCGAGGAGTCCGTAGGCACATCCAGCACCTGCGGTGCAGACTCGGAGGCCGATATAAATTTGTCACAAGGTGTCAGAGTCCTCACTGTCGTTTTAGAATCAGTGGCCTATGAATTAACCTATGGGAGGCTGAAGATTGGCGCAGCCACTGACCACTTGGTGGGGGCCGCGACTCCGGTGAGAATCATAACTGGTGCACCTGGCTTATGGAATAGCTCCCACTGACCTTGATCTCGACTAAGGGTCTGTGATGGTGCCAAGTGCTATTATTCTCGAGACTCAAGGTGACCTTAGTAGCAAAGAGAAAACTTTGGCCAGCGTCAGCACACTGGCAGGGAGTGAGTGCCACGCAAATGAATTTATTCACCACTATATGAAATGCAATTTTTTTTTTTGAGGGAATGAATGGTACAGTATCACAATAAGAGATTCAGTCATCAGCAGCGAACATATGAAGAAAGGTTGGATGAATGAACCTTCTCTTGGTATAATTAAGATCTCTCTTATTTTAACATTTGGCTGCCAGATACGTACCCACTATGCTTCCCAGCTGGAGCCTTCTGGGCAGCAAGTCTTTGCCGAACAGCAGAGGCGATGCCTTTTCCTGCTCAAGCAGCTGGATCGTGCGCTACAAGATTATGGTAGAAAAACTTGACCCATAACCAAAGCTCTTCAGTACTCCCCCCCCCCCCCCCCCCCCCCCTATTGAAAGTCGCTGTAATAACTGAAATACAGAAAAGTAGCATTCACTCACCTCTACCTCAGTTCAGCAAGTCAGAGGAACTTAATTTTACATTTAGGAATGGCACATTGCTGAAACTCAGGCCCCTTCGAGCAATAAATAAGCGGCGTAAATAAATCCAAACGATATGGGCAGTGCCAAGTATAATTTTTCATATGTGTCGTGACATGGCCGATTCCGGACCAATATGAAGATATTCGCACTTTGCGTGTTTGTCCCGTTATCAGTTAAACGTGATATCTCCATTTTGGAGGTAATTCCGCGTGTACAAACCTCAACACACCATCATCAGAAAGAGAGTCGCGCACGGTTGACGCAGAAAAATGATCAGCGTTTCAACGGCGATGGTGCCCGAAGGCTAAGTTCTTGCAGTTGCGAAGTCTACCCTGCAATGGAAGCACATCCGAGCTGCCTATCGAGCACAGGATGTACCGCAACTGAGTAGCTGCACTTGGGTACGCTGTACAGTAGATCTGCTTTCATCGACAGCCCCGACCGAGCTAGGAACTGCCGGGACAAAGGTCCAGCGAGGCTGCAGAAGCGTGGGCCCACAAATACGAAGAGAGCTAGTACAAACCCGCCATGTGGTCTTGAAACAAGCGCTGCAGTGACTGTACACAATGCTGAAAACCATAGTGTGCGATGCAGTGACGCTCAACACGCTTAAAGAGAGAAGATGCAACAAGATCGCGTCGACGACAGATGGTCTCATTAATACCATGCAGCACAGCACGGAGCCACCGAGCACAGACAGTGCAAAACTTTTCAACCATGAAGGAAGGAAACAACTTATAGAGACCCTTGCCATTCCCAATGTATTGGAGAAAGTTTGGCAGAAGTGACGACAAATTTAGGGTTAGCCAAGTAGGGCCATTAGCAACGGCATCGCTGTTGCTATGAAAACTCGGGCCACTAGCACCAGCGTTGCTAAGGGCCCGAGGTACATGAGCGTTACGGAGAAAGAAAATGCGAAGGGTAAAGGAGGAGGAGGGACAATGCAACGTCCGGTCGCAGCGCGGCCGCGCCGGATTCAAAAAAGTGACGTCAGTGCCTCTCCTAAGTTGTTTCCTTCCTCCATGTTTTCAACAATCCGCCATTAAACCAATGATGTCATTCGAGTTGACCTCACTTCTGGTCTGAACGTCACTTCTTGTTTATGACGTCAGGTTTTGTTATGACGTACGTTACTTCCGTGCATTGAAATAGCCACTGCCAATACACAGGCGGAAATTTCGAAATACTACTAACCATCTTCTTTCAGCAATGCAACGGAAAATAAAATTGCGTTTGCGTTTTCAAGCACTTTTGTACGCACATATGAAAACCGCCACGTCTACTGACAAGTCTGAAGCAACGTTGTATCATCAGCTTGCAAAGTACTGTTAGGTGTCTTTGGCACAATTAAAGTATCATTTACGCACAAGGAATACTAACTGTCCTGAAAACAGTATGGCAAGCCTTATTCAATTAATTGCAAGCTTTATGGAACGTTACCAAATACCAAGTTCTGGAAAAGACTCCGCAAAGCCCTTTGGGTTAAACGAAGCGTACTGCTACCAAGACCAGCACGGGGCGTCCATCTCTAGTTGGCAAGCTTTCATTGGCAAGCACAGTTGGCAAGCTTTCATCAAAGAACTTTCAAGCAGCCACAGAGTTCCTACTTGATCTCCATGCATTCTGCCTGCTCATCTCGAAGCAATGCCTTTGTGGTTGTCAGGCGATAGCACTCGCTATCTGACTTCCTCGTGGTCGCTGCTACTTTCGTCATCGCTTTCTGCTCGCAAGAGCGGTGCTTCGAAGAGATCAGTTTCACTTCTGGCACCGCTTCCCTTTTTTTATTACACGAAAGAGAGATAGAGAGGAAAATTTCCAGACCTTGAACCGGGCTCCGTTACATTCCGGATGCGGAGAGGGCTGAGTTCCTTCGAGCTAGGAGAGATAAACGATGCTTATAGCGGATGGTATTCTAAGCGCACAATACCTGCCGTTAATTCGCCGAACCACACTTCGAAAGCAAACCTCGCCAGCGTATTCATGATCACACAATATCGGAGGTGCGTATTTTTCGCGTTGTGAAGATAATTCCGAGTGAGTCCTGCAGTGTCAAAACCTCTATACCACGGGGAAATTGCTGCAGTTCATCAGAGAGTTAGGAACTTCGGCGTATGCGAAAGAAAACCAGGGCAATAAACTATCAGTAATATCCTACGGGAAATCATTATGGTGGTGTTCCGGGAGTAAAAAGTCTTCCTATTGGTTTTTGGCAGCCAGACGGGTTAGTGAAGTCAAATTTTTACCATGCCAAATTTCTCCAAGTGTGCGTATTAATTTGCGGCTACTGGCTATTGCAGGCCCTGTATTTTTTAATTTTGTTTTGATGAGGAAGAGCGAACTTTCATATGTGAAGTGTTAAATGGACGCCAAGCGCTCATTTTTACAAATATACCTTTTCAGGGTGATGCCCTTTACTTAATCTACTGTGAACACCCTCTACTGATAACATGCATGTGCTCTTGGTCAAGCTTGGCGTCACAGATGCCAAGATTGACTAGTAGCATATGCGTATATGCCGGTAGGACGACTGCAAACTGCTTTATACCAGGACTATAGGCAAAAATACAACAAAAATGATAGTTTTATTGTAGCTAAATCGTGTAGCAAGTGCGGAAATCTTTGGGCAAAGATGAAAGTTGATGGAGACGACGACTTGTAATCCACAGCGCAGAGCATGTTGTAGTTTAACACGCCGGGTAATCGGCAGCGGTGATAATTACGCCGTTAAGTACAAAGCCACGTACATATTGCCGAATAAATGCGATGTATGGAAAACAAATTCGTCGATAGCCACGACGTTCCTTCTGGTTTCCTACAGAGCACTCCTGGGTCCGCCTAGTTCGTCTAGTTATCCTAATTTGTTCGGAGCTCTCCTGGATTCTGCTTCGAGCCGACAGCATGGTTCAGTTATGCTTTTATTCATCGCTGCTTTTCAGCGTTTGCGTAGTTTTATTTCTCACTGTCGAAAGTTAAAAAGATCTGCTCCGTTCACGAAGGGGTATCATCTGCATCTGATACCGCAGCATGAGGCTAAGTTAAACAAAGAGAACGCTTTCTAGAAAACGTATGAATGAGCCAGAGATTCACCCGAAGAGTGACACAAACAGTCTGCAAGACACCGGTCTATCCCGGACCAAGAAAACCTTCCCAAGAGCACCACATGAATCATAGCGGTGAAACAGCGCATGCGGTATCTGCGCGCCAGACGGCAGTTCTATGATGAGAGCAAAGCGGGAGTTAGCTTCCTAACTTGCTAAACCAAACACAGGCTGCGACGGGAACGAGACGATGTGGTAGAAATAAGGTTCAATGCTGTGCAGGAGACACACTATCCCCATGTGGCAGCCGTTAGGGCCAACGCACCTGTTCCATCCCCTAAGTTACCATTCCCAAGTTCTCTCCTCAAAGTTGTCGTCCATCGGCCGGGCACATCGCGATTACTCGCTCCGGATACCTCTATCAGGACTTCCCTCTCATTTTCTTGTACACTGCTTTTGCCCACTGCAGTAGCAATCAAGAAATGCAGCTTGGAAGCCGGATAATAGGCTGCACCCCGCGAACAATATAGTCCGCGCACGAGCACCTTCGATGCTCCCGCAGGCACCGATAGATGGCGAGAAAAAAAGCTTGCGGGAAGAGCTGGTCCAGTTTGTGTGACAAAGAGGATATATAAAGGCCCGCACAGTACAAACAAGGTTTCTTTTGCATATAAATATCGGTAATGATAGGCATAAGAGTGTTATTATTTATATTCTGAAGAACTATAATTTGTCATATTCAGGGTTACACTTGCTGTAATTAGGCGCCTGGTTGGAAATAGAAATTGGTAGTGGAATTAGTAATGTCCATACATGTTTTTAAAATTTCGAAAGCACGATTACAGCCAGGAGACGAAGCTCACAGAATTTCGTCCATCTCGGGCGCAAAATGGGTCCTCCTAGATCATGTCACCCTTCGGCGAACTGGATGTTCAATGCGCCCTCTTCCCACCAGTGCTAGCTGTTTCACTCGCACGTGCGCTTTGGAGTGACTTAAAGGAAGGAAGGAGGGTAAGGGGTGCAGAGCTTTGCTTAACGCACGCAAAATACTTTCCCTTTGTTTAGACGCGAGACGAAACAAAAATTGTAGAGCCGCGATGCGGAGAGTGGTCACGTTTTCACAGTTTCGAAATTGCAGCACCTGTATTCCTGTTACTAAAGACCGGGTACAGGTTAGCAATTTCTAGCAGTAAACAAACTGTAACTAATAAAAAGAGAACTACACAGAAAGAGACGATCCGATTGCTGGTAACATGATTCTGGTAACATTCTATGTATAAGCCACTTTACCTCGATACGCACCTGCGCACAGGAGCGAAGAGGCAGACAACGCGAAGCTGCAGCTCCTAGGCCCTGCATGCACAAGCCACTTAGCCTCAATGCATGGCTGTGCCCCGTATTAAAGAGGCAAATGACGTTAAGCAGCAGCTCCTGGTCCCTCTACACATAAGCCATTTGGCCTCAGTGTGCATCTGCACACCGTAACAAATAGACAGATGGCACACAGAAACTGTTGGTTCCTCTACACATAAACCACTTTACCTTGATGCGCGTCTGCACACCGGAGCAAAGTGGTAGATGACGGGAAGCTTCAGCTGCTGGTCCCTCTACGTACAAGCCACATAGCCTTGATGTACGGCTGTGACGGCTTCAATGACATTTCACAAAGTGCATGCCACACATTCCCATGCTCAAGCAAAGGGTGGGCGACAATAGAAACTTAAAATACTAGCTAGTTACTTCAAGGGCAACGCCCTAAAAGTAACATGGTGGACTAGGTGACAAGAATTCGCTGTATAAGGATTGTTTAAGCTAGTGCTACATCCCACATGTGACCAAGCTAGAAATATTGTTGTCCAAAGGAATTACTATGCGTTTAAAACCTTATGATGCTCAAAAAACTTCAACACTGACAATCATGATTCAATACGAATAACACAGATAATGATGCAGTACTTACTTTCAGCCATGACAAAGAAATGAGAATGCAAAGTTATGTTGCTGTTCTTTCCCCATGAATGACAGTTTAGCCAAAGGAACTTCTGCCCACATGTTCAAAGTGCTGCTTCATGTTGTCCTACGAAATCGGCTACAGCAAATGGCATCTCAAATAATTTAAAGAAGCCACATGCTAGTCTTCTACGAGAAAAGCATTGCCATACAGAAGTAGAACACAAACACTTTCACAACAGGCACTAACTGAACAGCTGTCTTTAGGAGCTACAGGTTTTTGCTATAGCACGCCAAATGGTAGCCTTCAATAAGAGAATCATTGCCATACAGAAACAGAGCACAATAACTTTCACAACACACTAAAAGTATCAAATGCACAACTGCTTGTCAGATGACCAGGTACAGGTGTCTGCTGTAACACACATCATGTGCCTAGCAGCTATCAGAAGCCTTGTATGTGAACATGATGCCATAGATTCAATTTATGTCTGTCTTATTAACAAGCCTGGGTTTAAAGTACTTCAATATGATAATCTAAGAGCACGATAAGAGCTTCCAGTGCGAGACATAAGCTCAGTATCATGCACTATAAGGTACTGCATGGCTCTAATGTAGCTTTGACATTATATCGCTATCAATGCAGTGAAGTTCTGAGGAGCCTCTGAATATCTGTGAGGACACAGCAATAACAATTTTGTTTTCATCTTACTTTTGCTTAGCTCGTTTATTTTGGATCCTGTGGCTTGCATGACCTGCCAGCATGCCCGTTTTGAATAACAGGCGCTGCAGTCACCAAAGTGTTGGATGTGCGTTGTGTACTTTTTTTTTTCTTTTCTTACGACTGGGGCACCAAACTTATTATCACAGCCCAATTTTTTCACGGGGGCGGTATGTCAAATTCGTGCCTTAACTGTGCAGTACAATGGGTACAGAATAATACACGCGCTACTGTTTTAAATATTTCTTAACATCTCTTTGCCCGGTTGTTCTGCGCACTTGCTCAAGTTGCCAACATGCTCAAGGTGCTGTCCTGGTTTGTCAAAGCTGAAGGAGAGCACTAAACCTTTAGTTGTTTAGCAGCTACTGCACAGTACACACAGCCATTCCTTCTATAAACTGGAGCCGAATTACACACCACTCTCAATTTCGCTTTCAAGTTTGAGAACGTTACGTAAAATTGACGTGTCAGTGACGTGATCTTGAGACGTCAATGATGACGGATTACGAAATCGTCCAATTACTAGTGACTTGCAACATGGCTCCTCCACTGAATCGCCCGTTCCGTAGCCGACGCTGTTTGTACACCGCAACGCAACCATGGCCGAGGTCGGCAAGGGACTGTCTCCTAACTTTTTATGAAACGGCGTAATAAATATGCAGTAAATAAAATGAACAAAGATTTATCTTTTCAAGACACTATCTTTAAAACTCAATAAGATCAAGCAGAACTAGATGCGTTTTTAGTTATGTCATTAAATAGCTCCTCAGTAGCTGTTGTCTCCGAGAGGACACGCTGACGGCGCCAAAGAGTGCACATGGCGGCTTGGTAGAAATTAGTAGAAAACAGCTGATTCCTCGCCTAGTTTCTGCTATTTAAGCTCCGTCTAAAATCTACGTCCTGTGCGAAAAAATCTGACTGAAAGCAGAGAAGGCTACGAACCTGCAGTGAACATCTTGGTGAAAGAGTTTGTCACGAAAATCAACAAGTCAACTTGCTGAAAAGAGTGTTTTGCATCAGTGCTTACCAGCGATAATAAAATCGACGAGTGGGAGCCATGTGATCTGGTGCTCTGTTTCTTTAGAAAATACAAGACGAAAATGAAGGCTACACTATTACATCTGCCGACAGATGGAAGCTGGCAGTATCAGTGAAGTAGGTGGCAGCTATGCAAGAGCTCGCAACTGCAGTGCGGGAAACGAGATCCGACGCACGACCCTCCACCACTGACTTCACGTGCAAGCCACGGTGACTCACTGCTGTGATTCGTAACCAGTTGACTTCGGGCACATTGGGCTCGGTGCTTGATATTCCGATTGATGGTGCTTCTCCATTCCGTTCATGTTCAGTTGCTGATGTTGTTCAGACTGTATAAGGTACAGAAACTTATGTTTATGCTCCATTTGGTTTGTTCAAGAGAAAGAAAACACTTAATTTTTTACCATCATTTTATTTAGATTTTTTTTCTACCATCACCGAGGCGAGAAAGAGTTTGTTCTACCAGACCTCAGTTTAGAGGCGATAAAGATAGGCCTGAACAGGGATGTCTAGTATGTTGCATTTCGCACAGCGGCATAAGTGATGGTGTTGGTCGCACATAGTGCCTGTTCGTATTGGACGGTATCCATTCTGCCGGCGGGAAAGGCAAGCGCATTATGCATGCTGGCGTGTGATGCTGCAGGCAAGCTGGTAAATCGGCTCAATTTCCGCGATCCCAATATGACAAAGGGCCCACCAAAGAGGTGCGGACATATTTCGATGGTCAAGAATGTGTACTAGTTTTTCATGTGCCTTTATATCCATCGAATCTCTGTAGTGTTTCAAATTTATATTTACACATTGTGTATAATAATGTGTATATAATATATTATGTGTATAATATAATGTGCATTTATATTATACACATTCCTCGTTCTCTTTCAGTATTGTGTGCATTGTGCACAAGCCTTTTCTATTAAAAAGTCAGTTTGAGCAGAAGATGAATTTTGGTTATTTATTGTAAAAGGCTTGGAAAATAAATGCCAATTAGTGAAGCAGCTGTGTAAAGGTGTACCTATCACACGTTTATGGCGTAGTGATTTTTTGGATGTTTATAGTTTAGCTGCCTCTACTCTCTTCAAGCTGTTTAGTATTCTCCTTGACAGTGTTGCACGTTTAATTAGTGTAAAATAACCTTTATTCACACTTTACCTCAGCAATGCATTTGTTATGCTTAAAGTTATTTTACTGCCACATATATTTTGTCATTCTGCAGTCATTCTGGGCACTGAAGCCTAGTAAAGCACACCATTCTCTCAGCAGCCGCTACAGCATAGAACAAGACCTCTAGTATACGATCCAGCTGGCGTAGTTATATCTCATATATAAGCAATTTGTATAATGCCCCATGCATACAGTACCTATTTGTATAGCTAGCTTCAGTATGAAAGGGAACAGCTTCTTTGAGCCAATAATTGATTCTCCAATGTACATCTCAATATTGTATGGTCATGTACATCAGGGTACATATGCTTATCAATATGCTACCTCTTTTTGAAGTAAAAACACTCAAGTGAAATGTTGCTGCCAAGAAGTATACTGTTTCTACTGAATATAAGTGGCAGTAAAAAGATCTTTTTTGGTGGCATTTTCTGATTGCAATCAGCATCATGAACATTTACTGCCTTGCTGTAATGCTGCCCGTTTCAGTTTAAGCATGTTTACGACAATTAGCGACCACAGCCAACTGTACCAGGCTGCAAGACGATAGCAGAGAAGGGATAGCGAGCTGGGACTGGGATGGCTTGGCACTGGTGTAATCAGCCATGACTGCAGTGGGTAGTTGCTGTCTCCTGCATAACCAAAATATGACATGCACTTAGGCCCACCTTTTGCTAATCTCAACAGCTTTTGAGCATGCCTTAGTATACAATTGACGATCTGTATCAAGTAGCCCACAGCCAGAATAGTAAACATTCGCAGGAATGCCGACAATGTGTGCCATTGTTGTTTAGACAAGCATCATTGTAAGGACAGCCTCGTAGCTTCGTATTGATATAAATAACGTGCTATGATTACCTGCATAACACAAGCCCCCCGGTTGCATAGGCAGCAAATAAATTTAAACACTAAATGTTTGTCTCCTGTTGCTTCTCCCATGATAACAACAAAATTTCACTACAACGTGCAGTTTTTGGCATAACCAGCCCGCCTCATTCATGCAGCTTCAGCATATTCAGGAAATTGATCACTTGTCGAAATCTAAGTCAGCCTCTCTCTGCAATTGTTTTCAAAAAAAAAAAAGGTCTTGTTATCAGAAAACACTCTCGGTCTTTGCTGAAACGAAAAGAAGCGAGCGTTTTTACGGGGCATTCACTATCGAGCCGCGAGCGTGTCGCAGGCAAGGAGCGTGACAAATGGCGCGATACCAGTCATCGAGGAGCAAGCCGCGCTGAACAATCCATAGTCCCTTCATCCTGTACTATACATATAAAGGGGAGGTATACAGCGATTGGGCACTTTCGACAGCTCTTGCTAGGTCATCTTGAAGACAACTGTCGAAAAGAAACGAGAACTTGCCTCTGTGCGTTTCTTCAAACAATGCACGAGTGGGAACGAGCCCTTTTGGTTGGAAAATAAGCCTTGCAGAGAAGCCGACTTACAGCAAGTGGTCCATTGCACACATCAATGCCTATAATCATGATTGTTCGATGACCAACACTGTTTTTTTTAGAGCTTACCCAGGAAAAAGACGCAGGTGTTCAGCAGACCTTCGCTCACCTTTCGGCACACAGGAGTACCGCTAGACGAACGCGTCGCGGAGGAGGCGTTGGTCCGGCGAGGCAGCTAGGGTCATGAAATGCGCATGTTCGCGTCGCAGATCTGAGATAAAATACAAGTTTAGTATGATCTTCCGAATTCATAGCCAAACACACGCAGTAAAAAATAAAATCTACTCACTATTGTGATGTTCACAACATACGTAGAACCTCTTGCTAGCGAATTGTTTCTGTATCTCTCCACGGCGCCTTGACGGCAATCAGCGTTCCGCCTGATGGCTTCCGCTGCCAGCGCATTGTGTGATGCAAACAATTTTACATTCCTTACGTACGCTAGACGCAATGTGTAATCGTGGTTGGTAGCCTCCGGTAGCACACACAAAAAAAAAAATGCGATACGCTTGCCACCGCGGTGACGACGCACTCGCCCGCAAGCCTCCGTTCATCGATGTTCGTTGGCAACCGCCGCACAGTCACGCCAGTTTCTGCTTATTCCCGGGTTGAACAGAGTCGGAACAACTCGTCCGGCAAGTCAAACGCGTCTTCATGCTCCATCCTTCGCCGTGGATCGCCGACGCAATGCCTCACAGCCGGCACATCGCAATGTACACGGCCGCCTCAAACGTTTGAGACTGCTTCTGTCGCTCTAAAAAAAAACGCTCTCAGTTAGCGGCCATATTTAGGTGCTCAACGTCATCGCTTCTTTCGTGTTCATGACGTCTGATTACGTCCACCGATGATGCATAACACCAAAATGGCCGCCGGTCAGAACTGACCAATGGGACATAGGCCTTTGAGAGCGATTTTGAGAGCAATCCGTTAGACAGTGGTGCGTAATCCGGCACCTGTAGTTGCTGTAAAGCTCAAGAGAGAAAGATCAGCCGCTAGCCTAAAAAAAAAAAAAAAAAAAAAAAAAAAAAAAAAAAAAAAAAAAACTTACGCGACGTCGGTTCCACAAGTGTAGGCGTGTCCGCGCGATCCTCGAGTGCAAAAGTTTTGCCCGATAGTTTTTACAACTCAGCACGCTGCGCATGGTTTATAAAGTTAACTCCTGATTAAAGCTCGAGCAGGCACTCCTTTATCAGAGACAGAGAAGTTGCGCGGCTTACTGGCGCGGCGTCCAGCAATGCCGAGGAGTGCCCTCAGACATGAGACTGCACTTTAGTTAGTTTGCGCGGCCATCTTGACTGCGCGCCCATCTTGACACTCGACCGTTCTGCTGCTGTACAGAGCTGTTTCCTTACCGTCCCCATGCCCGAAAGCGCACCAATTAAGTTTAAGCAGCACCACTTGCAATGTGTCGGTGCATCGAAAAGTTCCACTAAGAAACAAAAGTTTGGTGAAATACTCACGTTGGGATCGGCGGGTGAACAAAGTCTGCCAGCCGCATCAGGCCGCAACAAAAACAATGCTAGCAGTGCATAACAGCCGTAGTTATTTGCGCAGAAAATGCAGAACGCAGAAGTGTGAAGCATGGAGGAAGTTTTCTTACCTCGATGGCGTGAAGGCATCATCAATGAGAAAAACTTGTCAGGTGGATTGAATTGGCTAATTTCAGATTTTTTTTTTAGGGTAGGTTTGGTTTGGTTCTTATTGAGCTTGCTGCTTGCTGCGTCTACTCAGCCTACAATTAAAGTTTCACCGAAGCATCATGATTAGAAAAAATGTTTTGCGGTCATTGAACTTTTCGTCAAAAAATTTGGAAGAAAGAATTTAACGATGAAACATGCAGAAAGTTAAAAAAAAGGAGTGTTTAATGGATAGCTTTCTATCGCATTGATTCGCTCTGGCGTCATATAATGCAGATTCGACGGCATTACTGATTTATACGCAGTTAAGGCGAGCACGGCGACTACAAACTATATCATTGCTGTGTAAAAGAGAATCCAATGGCGGACGTATACGGCGGCTGTCCGCTGGGCGTGCAGATTCGACCATCCGCTATCGTAATACGCCGGAACTCCGGCGGACGTCCGAACTCGGCCACCGAGTTGCGGCAGAGTTCGAACATCCGTCGTACATCAATGGTCGTATGGGTTTATGCATAAGCTGAACCGGCTCAGTAAATATAGCTTAGTGTTAACAACTTGAGCTCTCACCGATGTGGTATCCAGTCAGGGAGTGGACATGAAAGAACAGATGGAGGCTGTTTAGTATTTCTTGGCATAACCTGACGTGTATGGTAAGTCTTCTGCGACTTTTAGAAAAACTTAGTTATTAGGTGATGCACGTGATGTAATGTCTACAAATTCATGGAAGTAAATCATACCAAAGCTATACACATAACATTGTTACTTTGTAAAAATTTTCCCTTCTGCCGTTTTACTCAGATGGTACATATATTTCAATGAAATAATGGTTTTTGTGCGCATTTTTCCCATCAGTAAGAAATGTCCTGATCGAAGTTAGAAATTTGTTTAATATGGGATCGTTTCTTAAGCGATCATGAATCAAAGCGTTCAAAACTGAGCTCACGTATCCAACGGGGTTGATTTCCGTGCTGAAGAACTTTCTCCGAGAACTTCGGTCGCTATCGATCTGCTCGCTATCCGCTGATCGCGTGGCTTCACGACCGAATGACGCCAGATTTCTAGTGACGACGACACAGCGCATGTGAACTCTTTAGTTATCCCAGCAGTTTAATGTGGAGTAAAGGTTTATCGTCTGTGCAGCATTTTTTTTTTTCGAATCAGAAAAGCCTGTAGCGCAACAGTAACCATGCCTAGCCATAGAACTCCGTGAAGTAGTTTCGCCTGCATGTAGCCCGGTGAAGGAAATTTAAAATGTTAGGTTGTCTACGCATACATGTTCTCAAATATTAATTCGACGCCACAAGAAAGCTCCAAAACATGCCCACAATCACCAGGGGCTCACCCTCTGGAGACATCTAGCTGGCCCTCATCCACGTAGGGAATTCATGCACTTCCCAGTCGAAAAAAAATACAGAAAATTTTCTGATGTTACGACAGAATTTCTGTGCGGTTTTTGACGGGAAACCTGTTGTGACAACAGAACATTCTGTACTAACATCAGAAATTTCTGTCGTTACAACAGAAATATGCTACAAAACTACAGACAACAGAAATATACTACATAAAAACTACAGAACTACAGAAAAATCTTATGGTTACGACAGGACTACAGGATATTTTGTCGTATCTTTGACATTTGTTTAGTTTTTTTCGACTGGGTTGGGATAAAAGGGTGCAAAGTGATTAAAACAAAGTGGCAAGAACGGAACATTTTGGCACCCAGCAGGCGCCGCAAATTAAGTGCGTTATCAAATAAAGTGAATATTCAGCTAGTATAAGCTGCTGCAAAGCAGAAAGCGAAGTACATAACCGATAACACTTCTTTTGAGCGCTTCAGCGGTGCTGTGCAGAAGTAAAAGAAAATTATAATAGACGTGCACTGACTTCTAGTGATAATACTTACCCTCTAACGCAACAGCGAATCATGCGAAGCATACAGACGCACGCACAGTGCCTGAAACAAAGTAGCTGCGGTAATATTTCACTTAATTAGCCCGGAAGCGCACTGCTTGAGCTCTAGACAAGTGTGCTCGACTCTGTACACGGACGTTTTGACTGTCACGAAACAAGTCATTGCAATGCCTCGACCGGAGAGCGGGGATTCAATGTTTATGCTTTGTTTATTGTGCCTTAACATCCGTAAGCGGTTCATGCTATGAGGAATGCCGTAGGGGAAGCCTCCCGAAATTTACAGCACCTGAGCTTCAAGCACAGGGCACACGGGCGCCTTGCTTTTCACCTCCATCGAAAAGCGGCTGACGGGGTAGGAATCTAAGCCGCGCGCTGGGTCGAGCGCCCTAACCACTAAGCAACCGTGACGCCCCAAATATTAAACGTGTCAAAAGGTGAGAGACAGACATAGGAAATACCTGAGCCCTTGTTATCTGCGCCCAAGCTGCCATAGACTGGGGGGAGGGGGGGGGGGAGAAGTAGGCTATTGCCTATAGGAATACATGGAAATTATTTAAAAGCTGTTTCCTGGTTTCTTAACGCACCTGCGATGTCGTCTCTTGGTGAAGAGGAACCGTGAGTGTCCTAGAACAGCTTTTGCCAGTATGAAACGTCACTTCAAAGGAGCAGTATATTTAAGGCACCGCAAATATTTGGGACTGCGAATGAGGAATGCGATCCATAGAAACACTCGTAACACGCTAACCGCAACATAACACAGTTTGTTTCACGTACGTGAAGGTGAGACGTCTACCTGGCCGACGCGCATGTCGTTTCAAACCCTTATAGCTACATGTTCGTGGCGCAAGTTGCACGTGGGGTGCTCGATACTAGCCAATGCTAGCGACGGAACGTTCATCGAGGCAGCCGCCGCTCGTAAAGCCGCTCGTCGTTCCTAGCGCCATCTATTAACAAATACAGACATCGTTGTAGCCACTCTAACACAAGACGAGTCAAAAGCAAGCCATTACTCCAGCCTCAGTATAGCCATTCTAATACAAGATAAGTTCAAGCCAAGCCAGTCTCGCGAGACCATTGCTATGACAACAGCAAATGCTACTTCGAGTGGCGTCCGTGTGCTGTGCGATGTCAGCGCACGTTAAAGATCCCCAGGTGGTCGAAATTACTCCGTAGCCCTCCACTACGGCTCCCCTTTCTCTCTTTCCACTTTCATCCCCCACCTTCATCCCTTCCCTTACGGCGCGGTTCAGGTGTCCACATAGCAAGTGTGACAGATACTGCGTCTTTCCCTTCCTATGAACCAATTATTATTATTATTATTCAGGCTGCAAAATCACCCTTCTATCGAAACGAAGTGGCGTCCGTATGCTGTGCGATGTCAGCGTACTTTAAAGATCCCCAGGTGGTCGAAATTACTCCATAGCCCTACCCTACGGCTCCCCTTTCTCCCTTTCCATTTTCGCTCCCACCTCCCTCCCTTCCCTTACGGCGCGATTCAGGCGTGCACAGAGCAAATGTGATAGATACTGCGCCTTTTCCTTCCTGTGAACCAATTATTTATTATCTAGAAAACAAAAGCGATTTATTGCTTGAACTTTTATGTGAGGGTAAAAGTGGGAAAATTGAGGGCGAAGACAACTGTTTAGAAAGCTATATCGCGTCGAACGATTAGCGAAAAAGCTGTTTTCGCTGTGAAGCGGGCTCACTAGGCGCCGCCATGTTGTCAACGCTACGAGTACGCCAGCAACGCGAGGACCTCAACGAGAAAATTTCAATCTCACATATGTCCGTGAAACTTATGCGACCCTTTCACGTTCCAAGCATGCGCACTGGTAACACGTAGACGCTTCACGTACGTGAAGCTTCCACGCACGTTGTCGTGACGCTGGGGCTACGTCGACCCGGCCTTCACTTGGTAGCGTGCAGAGACTCGGGGTTGAAGTAGGATTGAATCTTCGAAGTTGGTGAAATATGTACAAGCAGGTTTACTGGCACTTTGAGAAAACGTATTTACAAGAATATTTACACGAAAAAGAAGGGTACATCAGCAAAATGGCAAGCGTTAAGAGTTCATAGCGAGAAGCGACTGGATGAGCCGTTTACCCAGGGCCCAGAGCGACATTTCGTGCTCTGCAGCGTCCTTAAAACCCCCTATGTCCAGCCCCTCTCTGAAGATGCTGACCAACCAAATCCAGGGCACGCCCCTCAGGTATCGGCATCCAATCGAACACATCACTGCACTGATGGTCTGAAGCACTGACTGGTCCGGCATTCATTCGTTGGGCGTGATCACTTGTTGGCGGGAAAAGCTTGGGAACGGCGAGGAGAGGAGGTACATTTCTATTCTTCAGCAAAGAAACCACAGGCTGGTTCTGACAAGGGGTTTTACTTCTCAGAAACCCGAGTGCACGTGGCGCCGCATAGGGCTCCCAACATGGTCCCTTTTCGACAATTGCAAATCTTTCCTGCATTCCCGGGAAATTACTTAATGACCGTATGAGTCAGGCTCCTTTCTTGTCCTGCACGTCAGCGGACATGTCACTCTGTCGTCTCCTTTGGATAGGAGGCATTCATCACTGGAGGATAGCACTTCTCGACTGGAAGGGTGAACAAAAGAAAGAAAGCACTTCCTGCTATTTCCCGCAGGGGGACGTTTCTTTGTGTTTTTCCAGACGTTCTCTTGACAGGGTCAATTTGGCATTTGCAGGTTGTCCACAAAGCAAAACATGCTTACAAAACAGGATTCCTGGAAACCGGCTCACTTAGAGCCATTGGACCATCACCACATATTCACAAAACTTATCCATGCCAACAGGCGAACAATAGAGCGCGCAAATGCGGATGCTTGGTCGTAACAGCCTCCTCCCCCGCCAGAAGAGTCTCGGAGGGCAGCAGTCCCAGCTGCTGCATGAAGAGACGACTTAATGGCCTGCACGTGAACGCTTGAAGCTCGCTGTTGCTTGTCGCGTTGTCCTGATTGTTGTAGGCCAAATTGCTCGAGCTGTCTGAAACTCAACCACATGTCGAAGCAAGCACTCGGCTCCCGTCTGAAGAGACCAGGTTAAAAGAAAACTGCCATTGTTGTTCGAGAAAAGCCCACTCTCAAGACGTTCAGGACCCACGTATTCCTAGAAAACCAAACGTGCTGCTTTACATAGCCACACATATACAAGCGCACGAAAAAAAAAAACCTGATTATCAATTTGGATACATGGTGAGGAACATCTCGGACCGCTTAGAAAGAGCGGCTAAGCGCGTCCGCATTCCCATTTAACTTCCCCTTTTTGTATCTTATTTCAAAATTGTACTGCTGTAAAATCAAGCTCCACCTAAGAAGGCGACTGTTCTTCGATGTCGCAGTTTGCAGCCAAGCCAGGGGACAATGGTCCGTCTCTACGGTGAATTTGGCCCCTCCAAGATAGCACTGCAATTTTTGAATGGCCCATACAATGCAAGCGCATTCTTTCTCTGACGCGCAATAAGCCCTCTCTCTAGAACTCAGTTTTCTGCTCAAGTAGAGCACGGGGTGCTCATTACCGTCGTCATCTCTCTGGCAGAGAACAGCACCTAACCCTCGATCACTGGCATCACACTGGACCGTGAATTCTCGGCCATAGTCTGGAGCTCGCAATACCGGACGGCTAATCAGCACAGCCTTCAGGTTTACGAAGGAGGCTTCCTTTTGTTCGTCCCAGACTACATTTGTCGGTTCTGTCTTGCGGAGAGCGTCGGTCAGAGGGCTAGCCAAAGCTGAATAGTTAGGGATGTAGTGATTGTAGTACCCAGTCAGACCCAGGAATGCTCGAATTTCCGTCTTCGTGCTCGGCCGCGGGTAGTCTGCTACCGCAGAAATCTTAATCTCGCTGGGTTTCCTGAAACCTTGACCTACATTGTGACCCAAGTAGTCCACGGTCGCCCTTGCCAGGCAACATTTCTCGGCCTTTACAGTTAGTCCAGCTTGACGCAAAAGGCTCAGTACAGCTCTTAGATGTACCATATGGTCCGCCCATGAGTCGGAAAAAACCGCAATGTCGTCTAAATAAGGCACCGCGAATGTTTCACACCCCTTTAAAACCCTATCCATGAGTCGTGAAAAACAAAATGGAGCATTTTTGAGCCCGAAACTCATCATTGTTGGCTGGTAGCTGCCCGTCGGAGTGACGAAAGCCGCGTATCTGCTGGCGCGTTCAGTGAGCGGTACTTGCCAGTACCCTCGAGTAAGGTCCAGCGTAGTCACATATGCCGCTCTACTGACCTGTTCTACTCTCTCCTCAATATTCGGAATAGGATACACTTGATCCCTGGTGAGAGAATTTAGCTTTCGGTAGTCTACCACAGGCCTAGGGTCTTTACCTGGAGCTTCTACTAAGATCATAGGCGAAGCATAATCGCTTTCCGAGGGTTTTATTACTCCCAATTCCAGCATGCGAGTTACTTCCCTATCCAGAATTTCTCTTTGCCTTGGAGAAAATCGGTAGCACCTTGATCGCACTGGCATGTCTGAAGTCAGCTCAATATCGTGCTCAGTCAAATCAGTTCTGCCTGGCCTGTCCACGAAGCAGGCCTCAAACTCTGTTATTATCTCGCCCAGATCGGACAGCTGGGATTTCTTTAGTTCTCCTCTCTGCTCCGTCTTTTTGAGAAGCTCCTGAGCGTTGCTTCCTTTTCCGCTGAGGCAAATCAAGTTGTCCCCCATCTCCTCGGGAAGGTTTAACGTTAGATTTACCACGGCTTCCCTCTGCACATAAGGCTTCATAAGATTGCAATGATAAATGCGCACTTCTTTACGCCTATCGGGGATTTTCACTGCGTAGTTAGTGTCAGAAAGCTCTGCAACGACTTTAGCAGGTCCTTCCCACTGTACTTCGAGCTTATTCCTGAGATCATTGGCTTGCTCCATAGCTAAGTCCTCTCGGGTTCCACTTAGAAGTCTCGTGAGATTGCTAGACACCGGCGGCAAGAGGTTACTCTCTAGAACGTCCTCATTCCGTGTCTTATCAAGCTCACTTTCTAGTTGACTTATCTGAGATGCCTCGCTCTCAAAGTTTTCTGACCCGCTATCTTCCGCTTCGACCACTGTTTTAACTGCCGCTTCCTCCGCTGTGGAATTTTCTGGTATGAGCAGTGTAGCTAGTTCTCGCGCCTTTGAACGTGTTAAGGCTGGCACAACTCTGTCTCCGAAAAGGATGCCCCTCTTTCGCAGTAGCATGTCCGATTTGTTGGAGAACAAATACGGATAGCACTTAGGAAGCTTTCCTGAAACGGCAGCCTCGGTTGTTAACTTGCCGAAAGGGCCCTCGATGACCACGTTCGCGATCGGCAAGCACACACTCTGTTCCTCAACTACCTGTCGGATCCATGCACACTGTCCTGTATAGTCGGAAGGCGATACATACGCCGGATGGACAACATCCATCGTTGCGGCCGAATCGCGCAGTACCTTGCAAGGCTTCCCGTTGACTACTAGGTCATGCAGGTAGGGTTCTAAAAGCTGCATATTTTCATCGCAGTCCCTGACATACGAGAAAGCAATCTTTTCTTTCCGGCAGTTGACGGCAATGTGACCCTGCTCATTACACCTAAAGCATGTGAGCGGCTTCCTAGCCTCAAGCTTATTCTTTGTGTTCTGCACGTTGGTCACTTCCCCACTTTTCTCACTGCCGTCCTTTCTAGGGAATTTGCCTGAAGAAACCTTCATTTCTTCGTTTCCAACTCTAGCAAAGTGCCTTTCCTGACGGTTTTTCACACTGAACTTGGGATTGCGGGGCCTATCCACTGCTGGGTTGCTGAATTGTCGGCGCGAAGCATACTCCTCAATAAGTTCGGCAGCTTCAGTTGCCGACTTAATTTCGCCTCTGTCCTGTAACCAATTTCTTTCTTTTTCTGGGAGGCAGTTATAAAACTGCTCCAAAAGAATTCGCTCGACTACAGCGTCCCTATCACTGTAGGAATCTGTGCTCTTTAGCCACTCGCCCAAATTTACTCTTAAATTGTACAGGAATTCAGGGTAACTCTCGTCCCTGGACTTAGTAGCGTTCCGAAAACGTTGTCTGAACGCCTCGGCGCTAAGCCTATACTTTCTCAGAAGGCAAGCTTTGACCTTCTCGTAGTTGTCCGCGTCCTCCTTGCTTAGCCGCGCGACAACCTCCGCTGCCTCGCTGGGCAGAACCGTCAATAATCTCTGAGACCAAGTGTCTCGCTGGAAGGACAGTTTTTCGCAGGTTCGCTCAAAGTTAGCCAGATACAGACCGATATCCCCTGATATCACATATGGCTGCATGTACTTTGACATCTTGAAATCTGCCTCCTTGTTGAGACGAGGTACCGCTAGCTGGGGACAATCGCCCGACCTCTTGCTCAACTCTAGTTCTAATTTCCGGAGCTCAATTTCTTGGTCCAGCTTTTTTGCTTCTCTTTCAAGCTTCTCACGTTCGTGCTCCCTTTCCTCTTTTTCCCTCTCAAGTTCACGCTCTCTTTCCTCTTTTTCCCTCTGACGTTCGCGCTCCCTTTCCTCTTTTTCCCTCTGACGTTCGCGCTCCCTTTCCTCTTTCTGCTGTCTGAGCTGTTCCTTTTTTTGCCCGATGAGGTTCCATGCTTCACTGAGCTCCTCATCATCGGTTCCCAGATCAGTGATTGCCTTTATAATCAAGGGTTTTCGTGCCAAACCACTTGTATTAATTCCCAATTCCTCACACAATAGCAACAGTTCCGGTTTCTGCAGCTTTTGTAGGTCCATGATCGCTCCGAGTGTCGGCTACTTCCAAAACAACAGTGCAAACTACCAAACCTAAAGGCGTTTCAACACTTTTTACCAGTTCTTAAAATCTAACCCTGTTCTAGAACCTGGTCCACATCAGAAGAAAAGCCAAGCACTCACCCACACATGCGATCGATGTTCCGAGCTGCCCTCTTGTTGGCCGATTGTTGCGCCTGCTTGTTGCTTGAGATGCCACCTCCGATCACCAGATGTTGTGGCTTGTAGCTTCAGATCCACCTCCAATCACCAGATGTTGTGGCTTGTAGATTCAGATCCCAACGCTGGTCACCAGTGTTGGGGCTTTATCCCACCGCTGCCACCAGTTGTCGTGACGCTGGGGCTACGTCGACCCGGCCTTCACTTGGTAGCGTGCAGAGACTCGGGGTTGAAGTAGGATTGAATCTTCGAAGTTGGTGAAATATGTACAAGCAGGTTTACTGGCACTTTGAGAAAACGTATTTACAAGAATATTTACACGAAAAAGAAGGGTACATCAGCAAAATGGCAAGCGTTAAGAGTTCATAGCGAGAAGCGACTGGATGAGCCGTTTACCCAGGGCCCAGAGCGACATTTCGTGCTCTGCAGCGTCCTTAAAACCCCCTATGTCCAGCCCCTCTCTGAAGATGCTGACCAACCAAATCCAGGGCACGCCCCTCAGGTATCGGCATCCAATCGAACACATCACTGCACTGATGGTCTGAAGCACTGACTGGTCCGGCATTCATTCGTTGGGCGTGATCACTTGTTGGCGGGAAAAGCTTGGGAACGGCGAGGAGAGGAGGTACATTTCTATTCTTCAGCAAAGAAACCACAGGCTGGTTCTGACAAGGGGTTTTACTTCTCAGAAACCCGAGTGCACGTGGCGCCGCATAGGGCTCCCAACATGGTCCCTTTTCGACAATTGCAAATCTTTCCTGCATTCCCGGGAAATTACTTAATGACCGTATGAGTCAGGCTCCTTTCTTGTCCTGCACGTCAGCGGACATGTCACTCTGTCGTCTCCTTTGGATAGGAGGCATTCATCACTGGAGGATAGCACTTCTCGACTGGAAGGGTGAACAAAAGAAAGAAAGCACTTCCTGCTATTTCCCGCAGGGGGACGTTTCTTTGTGTTTTTCCAGACGTTCTCTTGACAGGGTCAATTTGGCATTTGCAGGTTGTCCACAAAGCAAAACATGCTTACAAAACAGGATTCCTGGAAACCGGCTCACTTAGAGCCATTGGACCATCACCACATATTCACAAAACTTATCCATGCCCACAGGCGAACAATAGAGCGCGCAAATGCGGATGCTTGGTCGTAACAACGTGTAACTACACTGGTCTAGAATGTGTAACTGTCTATATTCTCGTTCCACAGAGCGCCAATATAGGCACCGTTCATTTAACTGCTTCAATAAATTGCCTTAAATAAAGTGTGACAAAGCAAGGCGCCCGTGTGCTGTGCGATGTCAGTGCACGTTAAAGAACCTCAGGTGGTCGAAATTTCCGGAGTCCTCCACTACGGCGTCTCTCATAGCATGAGTCGCTTTGGGACGTTAAACCCCACAAACCAACCAACCAACCTTTATAGTGCAGTCGAGGCCCTCCACTACAGCAACCCCCCCCCCCTCCCTCTCTCTCTTTCTCTCTCTGTCTTCTTCCACTCACCTTGCTCCTTTTTCTTCCTGCTCAGTTCACGTGTCCGCGGCCGGGGTGGTGCAGTGGTAAGACGCCCGACTACTGTGCCGGAGTACCCAGGTTCGAACCCGACCTCGGCGGCTGCGTTTCGATGGAGGCGAAACGAAGAGGCGTCCGTGTGCTGTGCGATATCAGCTTACGTTAAAGATCCCCAGGTGGTCCCCTTTCGAAAGGTGGTCGAAATTACTCCGCAGCCCTTCACTACGGCTCCTCTTTCTCTCTTTCCACTTTCTTTCCCACCTTCCCCCCTTCCCTTACGGCGCGGTTGAGGTGTCCACAGAAAACGAGTGAGACAGTTACCGTGCCTTTCCCTTCCTCTAAATCAATCAATCACGTGTTCGCGGAGAATAGTGACAGATACTGCGCCTTTTCTTCCCTGGCAGAACCAGATTCTCGAGAACCTATCCAGTTACACATTGACAACCATCCGATACCTCCGGTAGCCACGATCAGAGTTCTTGGAATGTTGATTCAGAATAATACGCAGAACACAGAAGCTATACGCCGGCTACGCGTCACGGCGCACCACATAGGTGGGCTGGTGAGACGCATTGCCACACGTCGCAGGGGTATGAGATAAGCCGACCTGTGCAGGATCATTCAAGCCTTTATGATAAGCAGAATCATGTACGCTTGCCCGTACTATCATCTGCGTCGTAGGGACGAAGATTCACTTAATAGCATAATTAGAACAGCATACAAAGCGACTCTTGGCTTGCCAGTATACGCTAACTCAGATCGACTACTGCAGCTGGGAATTTTTAACACGCTATCTGAACTAATTGAAGCCCATAAGACAGCACAAGTGACCCGCTTGTCACGCAGCCTTGCGGGACGCGTAATTCTCGACAAGCTCCACATACACCCCACTGAGGAGGTGTGCGCAACATCCCATTTATCGGCTGACATAACTAGTAGACTAGTTGTTAAACCAATAGCCAAAAACATGCTACCAGGCAGACATGATGCCCGCAGGAAGACAAGGGCACAGACCCTTGATAAACAGTACGAGGACGATCCACAAGCAGTGTACGTGGATGCAGCTCAACACATCAAAAACGGAGCATACGTGGCATGTATGGCCACTCCAAAGTCAACCTTCATTAACGCCATAACATTTCATGCTAGCTCCATATGCGAGGCAGAGGAAGTAGCTATCGCACTGGCTATCGCGGATCCCCGCACCAAAACTATTCTAAGCGAGTCAAAAAGCGCCGTTCAAAATTTCGCCAAAAATTCTGTAAGCGCACTTGCGGCGCGAATTCTGCGCAACCGATCTCTCAATCACAACATCAATCTCGTATGGGTTCCGGCTCACGCGGGTAACTCCGGAAACGAAGGGGTCGACCGTCTAGCCCGAGGCTTAACCAACCGGGAGACGGGAGATCTATCGGGAACGGACGCGCCTGTCGAGGCGCCGCGCACATACGCGGAGATAACAAACTTTTATCGCGAGCTAAGATGCACGTACCCCGCCCCTCACCCCGACCTCGACCGGGCGCAAGCCACGACACTCAGACGCCTACAAACAAAGGCCATTCTTAGCCCCTACCGATTATCGTTAATTACGAACGGAGAATTCAACCCTGCATGCCGGCACTGCGGTGACGGGACGCAGGCCACTCAAGACCATAAACTGTGGGAATGCTCCAGCAATTCCCCTCCAAAGGCACTCTTGCCAGCTCCCTCAGCGGAGGAATGGGACAAGCTGTTGGCCAGCCCAAGAAAAACTACGCAACTGGCCCTCGTCACGCGAGCTCAAGAGGTCGCTCCCGACTGGAGGCCACCCTAGTCTCGCCCCAGCCCAAAATAATTCCTTTCATTTTGTGGCAATAAAAGTTGTTACCACCTTCCCTGTAAACCAATTGGAAACACCGCTGATATTTGACAGATACTGCGCCTTTTCTTACCTCTAAACTAATTAGAAACGCCGCTGATGCCTGTGGTACTGCGTCTGCTTCTTTAAAGCTTATTCATGTGACGTCATTGCAGCTTTTCTGGCAACCATGGCACGCACAACTCAGATTTATTTATAGGAAAGGAAAGGCGCGTTAACTGTCTCACTTGTTTTCTGTGGACACCGCAACCGCGCCGTAAGGGAAGGGAGGAAGGTTGGAGAGAAAGTGGAAAGAGAGAAAGAGGAGCCATAGTGGAGGGCTACGGAGTAATTTCGACCACCTGGGGATCTTTAACGTGCGCTGACATCGCACAGCACACGGACGCCTCTTCGTTTCGCCTCCATCGAAACGCAGCCGCCGAGGTCGGGTTCGAACCCGGGTACTCCGGCACAGTAGTCGGGCGTCTTACCACTGCACCACCCCGGCGGGGCGCACGCACAGCTCAACATCGGAGAGGGGGAACGAAAGAGAGAGAGAAGGCCTACGGCGAATCATGACACGGCGTCGGTGAAATCCGAGCTCTGGTTGGACGGCGTTGCAAATGAACGGCGCGCAGCAGGGAGGACGCGGGTAGACCGACGCCGAGTTTCGAACCGCCCAACGTTATGGCGTCTTCACAATGCAGGATTGCCACAACTGCCGCCTGCTAAACCTGATAGCGAATAGGGTCTATATGCTGTGCGATATGGCGTTCCAGGAAGCGTCAAATACAAGGCGCTGCACGAACTCCCAGATCGGACCAACGTTCTGATCCGACGAGCGACGGGATCAGCTTCGTATATACGTGCACTGTCTGGAGACGTCATGACCGTATGTGAAGCCATTCCACATGACCGGGTGGGACGTCATCACGACGTCACACCCTGTCATTACACCACTGTCAATATGATGACGTCATATTCAGCCATCTCTGTCAAGGTACAACATACACCACCACTAATGACGTCATCATTTGTTTCAAGGTACGACATAGTAAAACAGTGATGACGTCATCATTAACTTCAAGGGACGACATACTACACCACTGAAGACGTCATCATTTACTTCAAGGTATGACATACGCTGCTGATGACGTCATCAAACTAAAGCGTTACCAACGAACGGATGGACACAATCGTGGCCGCGAGCATGAGCCATTACAGGCTTTCGCCTTAAAACTTCCTGATGAATGCGGCTTCTAAAGCCGTATAGACACGCCGAAAAGGTTGACTGTCCACTGGGTATCCTTCCAAAATTCGCAAGCATTTTACAGAGTGTGATATGCGGCCGCATGCAATAAATTTTTTTACCTACACTGTCGTTCGAACGATACAGCTGAAAGCCATGCTGCATTAAAAATGAAAGTCTGAAACGGCGCCGAAAACAGACGAAACAGAACTGTACTCTGTAGCAGACGACACATATGGACGCCTGCAGTTCTGGCAACCGCGAGCTGTACCTGCATGTTAGCATGGTGTCGGTTTATATTTTATTGTGCACGTTCGCTTTATACTATCTCACCTCGCTAGCTTAGATGGCTCTGTCGACCAGAACACCCGGCATCTCGGCTCATTCGTGCCGCAGGCATAAAAACCTATATAATTATACCAAAGCTATCACGCTGCACAGTATTCTGCTTATGTTGGTACGTAAGAAAACTTCAGCATAGACGCAACGCGGACGACGTTCCGGGCTTTACGACGAATGCAGTTGGTGAGAAACCGCAATGTGAGTACCGTGCAAGAAGGAGGTTATGACGAGGGCAGAAGAATGCACAGCCCGATTGTGTTGCAACGAGAAGCCCAAGGGTGACAACAGGGAAAGCAAAAGGTTACGCAGGAGTACACCCCAGCAGATGGGCGAGAATAAAAAGGGGAGAAAGAGGATATAGCCAGAGATTCGCGAGGGAATCGACGGAAGAGGGAGAGGTTGATGGGGTGAAGTTTTTCTATTCTAACATTGGTTTTAAAGGTAGTCAGCAAATTGGTGTATATAACTATAGGAAACCTAGGTTTCTGTATGAGAACTCCTGACATTATTTACTCTCTCTCTCTCTTGTAGATGACTTCAGAAAAGTTTCAAGTATACAATGCAGTATAGCCGTGGCTGTATCTGCCAAATTCCGCCATCTGACGCTTCACAATTTCAGGTAGCGGTTGAATACGAGTCCTGACCAGTACATTAAATTAAGGTGTCTTTATTACTGCATTAAACAAAAACAGGTCAGCCATAGAGTGCGTGGGAACGCAATCAATCATTCAAAACAACAATGACAGTACACCTTTCCCAAAGCGAAACATAGTAATGTCACAGGGAAAGCAGGCAATACTTTTCTAAGAGAAAGTGATGGTTTCCTAGTTGCTCTTCTTTTTAAATAGTAGTCACAAGATCTGAATTAAGGATCATTGCGTGTTACGTCAACGGTAAAAAAAAAAAAAAAAAAAAAAGCAGCAATAATTACGATACTCGGCAATGCAAAATTTGTTCCCAGCTCTGTATGCCTCCTCATAAAACCTGATGTCTTTCTTGTCAGCGGAATGAGCAATGCATTCCTTACGTCATCGATACAATCCTGCAGCCACAGCGCTTCCGGCTGGGGAGCTTCAAGTAGCGGCCAATAATTTTATATAGACGAATGATAGCGAGATTCTCACATGGATTGATATATGGAATATAGGAGGGTCCCCTCTGAAACGGGGCTGATGGCACTTGCCACGATGATCTACTCTATTTTCCCTTATATTTATTTTCATCGTTACAAATCGGTCCATAAATACATTTTCTTTATAACATTTTTATTCCTTGATTCTAATCTTAAGCTGTTTTCCTTTTCAGCAGCGACAGCTAGCGGCTAAATAGAGACATTTTAGGAAAACGAATGAAAGCGCAACTAAACGCGCTCTATTTCCATGATTCTGTGGCGCAATGTACTAGCTTTGCGTTTTGGAACGCGAAGAGCGATGATACTTATCAACTTTTATTTTCCTCTCTTTTCTTTGCTTTACTCTACCGGATATTATACTGACCATGCAACAAAATTTGAGAGGCGCTTCAGATTCTCTTTCAAGGCCAGGATGCGATAGCCTTAAGGGTCTCTCGAGAGCTCTACGCTAAATTTCACTCAACGGCCCCGGAATGTCAATGTTATTCTAACTAGTTATTAGGTTATTCTTACTGTTGTTAATTATTATTATTATTATTATTATTATTATTATTATTATTATTATTATTATTATTATTATTATTATTATTATTATTATTATTATTATTATTATTATTATTATTATTATTATTATTATTATTATTATTATTATTATTATTATTATTATTATTATCATTATTATTAAGCTATTCTAACTTCTAACCACTTGCCATTGAATTGCCGTCCGGACACCCTATCCCGGGTACAAAGGGGCTTTAGGGTACAAGTGTCCCCCCCCCCTCTTCCCAGGATTTCAACACGGGCATTCACTGTAGGCTCTATGTGATGTGTCTGTTCTGAACACCCACGATGGGTTAAGGGACGAAGAGCAAAATCTTGTGGCCCAGGTTTCTCAATGTCAACTGTGATGAGATGGTCCCCGGCCTTGGGCCATCTTCAAGTGTCCGCAGCACGAAAAAAAATGACGACACGAAGAATCACGCACGACAGGACGAATGCTGCTACGAATGTGGTGAATTCGTCCCCCCCCCCCCTGTAGCTGCACACCTGTTACGTAGATGCCAACAGCAACGAGATGGTGGTCACAAACTTTATTACGGAATGTGAGCCTTAGCTGTCATATCCTAGAGATTGCACGTTGATCAAGCCAGGAATTGGCGCATAAGATATCTGCTCTAAAATGTACACATAAATTCCCTTACATCTGTTACTAGGGCTGTATCTGAGTGTCATCTAGCGTCAGCGGTACTGTCAGCCTGACACGGAAGGTAACGTTCTGAAACGTTTATCGAGAGTATTGGCACTCAAGAGAGGCTGTGTAACACTGGCATTGCACCACTGCCAATGACTTTAACCTCAAGAGCCCGCATTTCATGGATTCCGGAAAGTTTTCAGCTGCACATCTACTGCTGCAGTGCAGCCTGAACCTGGAGCCAGAAGAGATTGTTCAGGGCCTCACTCGAGCCGTCTGGTGGCAGCTGGACGTAGGTGCGGGTCTTCATCAGGTATTTCATCATGGGGCTCATCTCATACTCCTCCAAGTCATTCTTCCGTATGAACACCATTCCGTCGTGGCGGTCGTTTTCAAAGAGGCGATGCTGCGCCAGGCTCAGCTCGAACATGCACCAGCGGCTGCGGCAGAACTCCCTGCTGAGCACGAACAGCGACACGCGGCTCTGTGTTATGGCACGGCAGATGTTCTCGGTGATCGGCAGGCCCGGGATGAAGTCTCGCTCAGACACGCAGAGTCGAAAATTCATGGGAGCCGATTCAAGCTTTGGAACGAGCACGTCTCGCACCCACTCGGCGTCCGAGGCGTGGTACGAGAGGAAGCCATCCCAGAGAAAGTTTCCGGCTTGCTTATGCCTTCGAAATCCTTTGACGGAGACCTTGAGGTATAGCAGGCCGTACATGCAGTACCAACGGTACCTGTGAACAGCGTAGGCGATCAGGGAGGCGCATAAGATAGAGAGGAGTGCAGGAACACCGTAAACTATGTAGGGGTCGGGCGGGGTACAAGCGGTCATGTTCCAGGGAACATCGACAACGAGCCTTCCTTCATGGTCATCTTGTTCCTTGCAGACAAAGCAGTCGGAGCAATAAGCAGGATGCTTTTCCAGTACAGAAAGAAGATTCTTGTGCTGGCAGCTCGAGCAGTCCCATGAATTATATCCTAGGTTGACGTAGCTGACGTGGCTAATGTCGCTCAACATGTCGTCGCTTATCCTGGATAGCAAGTTATGTTCCAAGTGAAGGGTTTTTAGTTTTCTCATGTTAGTGAATACAGGCGGCTTCCACTTTGATATTTGATTATGCTCTAGATTTAGCTCCTCGATAGGCACATACTTCACGACCTCAAGCTCTAGTTCTTTAACCTCGTTCTGGGAAAGTATGAGCATCCTCAAGGACGGCAAAGTTGAGAATATTCGTGGGCCCTCGAACCGTACAATTCGGTTTTTACTGAGGTTGAGGAAACTGAGATTCTTAAGTCCCTTCATAGCTTCTCCGCTTAGTGACCTGATCTTGTTGTCAGATAGAGACAGATTGCTGAGGTTTTCCAAGCATTCAAACGGAGACCCCGAGATGTTCGTTATGTGACAATTCTCTAGCTCGAGCTGCTTGAGCAGCGGAAATCCACAGAATGCTTGATCAGGTAATGAGTCTAAGCGACTTCTACTCATAACTAACAGTTGAGCAGTGCTGTTACATTCACAACTCAGGGGGCAGAATTCGAACTTGATATTACGTGGAACATCGGTATCGGATATGTCAAGCGTTACTAGCCGCGTTAAGTTAAATATTCCCTCTGGAATGCCGGATAGTTTCGTGCCTATGAAAGAGGCATGTCTCAAGCCTGGGTTCCGAAAAAATGCAACGGCATGAATCTCCTCTATGGGCGTCTGGAAAAACTCTAGGCGCTCGAGATTCGGAAAGCTTGGAATTTCGCGAGATGTGATGTTATGAAAATTGCATTTGTAGAATACAATATGCCTTATAGGAGTCATGGAGAGGGGTAAAGACAGATATAAAGGGATATGCTTGACGCTCTGTCTGAATGTGATGTTCATAACCTCATATGTTAAAGAGCCAATATTCCAATTCATGAAGAGCATGCGCATTACGTTATCCAACTGGAATTCTGGGTCAGTAGAATTGCGCGTATTATGTTCAACGAAGCCGTAAACGTCAAATTTGCAGATTCTGTCAGCTCGAGTCCCGTTGCAGATGGCAATTGCGGCTTGCGCGGGTTCGCCAAACGTAGCTTTATATGTCAACTGGCGAATCTGTACGAGAAGATAGTTGAAGTGGAACAGTCCAGATTGGGTGTAGTTGACCGTCAGTGAGTAATCGTTCTGCTGACCTATTACTGGTGGGAAGTTGCTCCATTTCCTTAAAGTGATTGAGTGAAGCGACAGGCAGATGATGCCACCTTCCGGGGTATTCTCGTCCACAGGTTCGTCGGAGACGAGATGTCGTTCCACCGTAATCGTCTCCGGTTCGAGGCGGATTAAATTCTCATGAACTTGCAACCCGAACGAGATGTTGCAGAGGGCGTGGAGGTATCCATGCTCAACGGTCACGTTGCAGCGCCGATAGGGCTCCAGCAGCGTTTCCCGGTCGGTGAAATTAGTGCAGTTCAGTGACATACTCAGGCCAAAGACTGGTGTCGCAGCCCACAGAAGTAAACCGCAAATTTTCATCGGCCGGCGCATCCCGATCTGAAACAAAGAAAATGTGACCCTGACACAAACTACTAACTGAACAAATTTATTCCCCAGGTACCTTTTAAATAATAATCTAATGACCTTTACAAAAGTGCTGTCTGTATTGTAATATATCTAGAAAAAGTGCAAATTTTGTGGCCAGAAGGCAAAAATATACCATGGTATGGGCTTGTCAACAAAAGACCAGTGTTGACATAATAAATCAGCCAACGTGGGAAGGCTGGGAGGCGGCCCTGTCCAGCTCGGACCTCAAGCAACAACGAGCCCTCGTCGAAAGATCACGGGCAGCGGCTTTTACCAACGGTGTCCCGGACTAGGGACCCGATCAGCCTTCCCTTAATCTAAGCCAATGTGGCTTTCTATGAACGTTTTCATCATCACCATCATCATCGAGAAAGGCTGCCAAAAAAGTTTGTAATGTTTGATTTCTTTTAACTCGGAGACAGGTTTTGCGGCATGTAATACCATTGTCCGTGTACAGAAGAAAACAGGTGAATCATGTTACCAGCAATCGCATCAACTCTTTCTGCGTAGTTCTCTTTTTACCAGTTACGGTTTGTTTCCTTATAGAAATTGCCAATCTGTAGCCGGTCTTTAGTAACAGGAATATAGGTGCTGTAATTTCGAAACTGTGAAAACGTGACCACTCTGCGCTTCGTGGCTCTACAAGTTTCGGTTCGTCTCGCGTCTATACAAAGGGAACGTATTTTGCGTGCGTTCAACAAAGCTATGCACATACTACCCCGCTTTCTTCCTTTCAGTCACTCTAAAGCGCGCGTGTGAGTGAAACAGCTTGCACTGGTGGGAAGAGTGGCGCAGCATCATCCAGTTCGCCGAAGGGTGACATGATCTAGGAAATCTGTAGTGCTCCCGAGATGGACGAAATTTTGTCAGCTTCGTCTCCTGGCTGCAATCGTGTTTTATAAAATTTAAAAACATGTATGGACATTACTAATTCCGCTATCAATTTCTATTTGCAACCAGGCGACTAATTACAGGAAGTATAATCCTGAATATGAGAAATCATAGTTCTTCAGAGTACAAATAATAGCACTTACCTTTTCTAATGCCTGTTATTACCGATATTTATATGCAAAAGAAACCTCATTTGTACTGTGTCGGGCTTTATATACCCTCTTAGCCACACAAACTTGACCAGCTCTTCCCGCAAGCTTTTTTTCTCGCCATCACACCGTGTTTACAAACAAAGGGGGCGCTCGTGGCGTCGCAGCCGACTGGGGGTGAAAAATATGGTTAGCGCCCATAGGAATACATGGAACCAAAATATTTCTAAGCAGTTTTCTTATTTCACAGGGCACCTGTGATGTCGTTATTCAGTACAAAACAACTATGAACATCATAGAATAGATCACGAAAGTATGAAATCTCATTAACGAGGGGAAGTTTTTTTAAAATACCGCAAAACGTATGGGTGTGCAAGTTGGGAGGGCGACCCGTAGAAATACATGTAAACACAACTTACCGGAACATTTTTCTCATTTCACAGAGCATCAGAAGTGGTGGCCGGTCGTTAAACGTTGACCAGCGCTTTGAAGAAGTGTGTGAAAAAGTATGGTGCGTCATTACGGAGGCAGTCTACTTTTAAAACTCCCCGAATAACCTGTGTTATGAATCCAGACACCGCCAAAAGGCAAGCTGGGTGTAGCGAATCGCGCAGTTTTGCTTACAGTCTGATATGCTGCCGCTTAGGGTAAATAAGCTTGATAATATTGTCGCTCCAGTGATACGTGCTAGACAGAATTACATTTAAAAAGCAGTTGTCAAACGCCATACGACAATATGGATCGAACGAGATTCACGCATTGCAGCAGACGACAGCGTATCTGGCGATACCCACCGCGGCCGCCTCCAGCTCCGCAGCGCCTGCTAGCGACAGCGCCGGTGGCGCACTGCCGTCTGCAACTGTGCGCGGTCAGTTTATCGTGCTGTGAACTGTCCCGCAAGTCGTCAGACTTGCAGTACTTGCAAGGGAATGTAGTGTGCCATGCAACATGATGTCAGGGCGTGACACAAGACGTTCACCAAAAAATGAGAATGGTTCAACGCTGCTGAACCGAGTAAATTGTTGCGGTAAGTTGTGTTTACATGTGTTTCTATCAGTCGCCCTCCCAACTCGCACCCGCATACGTTTCGCGGTGTTTTAAAAATACTTCGCCTCGGTAATGAGATTTCATACTTTCACTATCTGTTCTAGGATGTTCATGGTTGCTCTGTACCGAATAACGACGTCATAGGCGCTCTTTGAAATGAGAAAACTGAAATGAAATCTTTCGCTTCCATGTATTCCTATGGGCGCTAAGCCTATTTTTCACCCCCAGTCGGCTGCGGCGCCGCGAGCGCCCCCTTTGTTTGTAAACACGGTGTTGGTCTATAGGTGCCTGCGGGAGCAACGCAGGTGCTCGTGCGCGGACTATATTGTTCGCGGGGTGCAGCCGCGGGCTTCCAAGCGGCATGTCTTGATCGCTGCTGCAGTGGGCAAAAGCAGTGGACAAAGAAATGAGAGGGACGTCCTGATAGAGGTATCCGGAGCGAGCAATCGCGATGTGCCCGGCCGATGGACGACAACAACTTTGAGGAGAGATCATTGGAACGGCACCTAAGGGGATGGAACAGGTGCGTTAATTGGCCTTAAAGGCTGCCAAGTGGGTATAGTGTGTCTCATGCACAGCATCGAGCCTTATTTCTACCACATTGTCACGTTCCCGCCGCAGTTAGTTTTGCTTTAGCAAGTTAGGATGCTAACTCCCGTTCTGCTGTCATCATAGAACTGCCGTCTCGCGCGCACATACCGCATGCGCTGTTCCACCGTACCGGTGGTGCCCTTTGGAAAATTTTCTTGGTCCGGAATAGACCGGTGTCTTGCAGAATATGTTTGTGTCACTTTTCTGGTGAATCTATGGCTACCGTATCCGCTCTTTAGAAAGCGTTCTCTTTAACGCCTCATGCTGCGGTATCAGATGCAGATGACACCCCTTCGTGAACGGAGCAGATCTTTTTAACTTTCGACAGTGAGAAATAAAACCACGAAAACGCTGAAAAGCAGCGATGAATAAAAACATAACTGGGTGATGCTGTCGGCTTGAAGCACAATTCAAGAAAGTTCCAAACAAATTAGGATAACAAGACGAACTAGACGGACCCAGGAGTGCATTGTAAGAAACTAGAAGGAACGTCGTGGCTATCGACGAATTTGTTTTCCATACATCGCATTTATTCGGAAATATGTACGTGGCTTTCCACTTAACCACGTAATTATCACCGCTGCCGATTACCCGGCGTGTTAAACTACAACATGCTCTGCGCTGTGGATTGCAAGTCGTCTCCATCAACTTTCATCTTTGCGCAAAGATTTCTGCATTTGCTACATGATTTAGCTACGGTACCATTGTGACAGTTTTATTTTATTTTGGCCTATAGTCCTGGTATAAAGCAGTTTGCAGTCGTCCTACCGGCATATACGCATATACTACTAGTCTAGGTTGGCATCTGTGACGCCATGCTATTGCACATGGTCATCAGTGTTTACCGCAGATTAAGGCAGCGCATGGCCCTAAAAAAAGTATATTTTAAAATGTAGTGCCTTACGTCCAGTTTAACAATTCACATATGAAAGTTGGCCCTTCCTCACCAAAATAAAATAAAAAAATGAAGAGGGCCCACAATAACCAGCAGCCGCAAATTAATACACACACTTGGAGAAATTTGGCATGTTACAAACTTGACTTCACTAACTAAATCTGGCTGCCAAAAAGCAATAACAAGGCTTTTTACTCCCGGAACACCACCATAATAATTTCCTGTAAGATATTCCTGACAGTTTATGGCCCTGGTTTTCTTTCGCATAAGCCGAAGTTCCTATCTGATCAACTGCAGCAACTTCACCGTGGCATACGATGTTTTGACACTGCAAGACGCACTCGGAACAGTCTTCACAACGCGAAAAATACGCACCTTTCTGAAGCAGAGCCTCCGATATTGTGTGATCCTGAATACGCTGCCGAGGTTTGCTTTCGAAGTGTGTTCCGGCAAAATAACGGCAGGTATTGTGCGCTTAGAATACCATCCGCTATGAGCGTCGTTTATCTCTCCCAGCTCGCAGGAACTCGGCCCTCACCGCGTCCTGAACGTAGCGGGGCCCGGTTCAAGGGCAGGAAACTTTTCTATCTCTCTTTCGTGTAACAAAGAAAAAAAGGAAGTGGCGCCAGCAGTGAAACTGAACTCTTCGGAGCACCGCTCTTGCGAGCAGAAAGCGATGACGAAAGTAGCAGCAACGATGAGGAAGTCAGACAGCGGGTGCTGTCGCCTGACAACCGCGAAGGCATTGCTTCGAGACGAGCAGGCAGAATGCATGGAGATCAAGTAGGAACTCTCCGGCTGCTTGAAAGTTCTTTGATGAAAGCTTGCCAACGGTGCTAGAGATGGACGCCCCGGGCTGATGTTAGTGGCAGTACGCTTCGTTTAACCCAAAGGGCTTTGCGGAATCTTTTCCAGAACTTGGTATTTGGTAACGTTCCATAAAGCTTGCAATTCATTGAATAAGGCTTGCCATACTTGATTGCAGGACACTTAGTATTCCTTGTGCGTAAACGATACTTTATTTGGGCCAGAGACACCTAACAGTACTTTGCAAGCTGATGATGCAGCGTTGAACTCATAGCGGTCGTGATCTTGCGAATGCAGTGATTACTGCAAACGAGCGGCTACGGAGTGCTGCTGGTATGTTATGTAATAAATCCTGCAGTTAACCATAATGTCAACTAGGCTCAGCGCCAGTAGGAAGTTTTGTAAACAAAAATTTCAACCCTTACAAAAATGCATGTAGGGTTTCTATAGAAATTCGAAAGCGTTGTGTCAATACACGCTGTTGAAAGTCTGTCGATAATCAACAACATTTTGGATGATGCAGTGTTGACCTCTTGTTGAGCGCTTATGAAATAGTGGCCCATGTGTTTCTTAAGAGCGCTTTTGGAATTCGCGCAACTGAAATTCTGTTGATTTCAGGCTCAAATGCTTCAGAAACTCTGCAAGTGACGCTTTTTGATTTTCTGCTACCTTTCCACTCCTGAACAACAGAAAATAGTACACGACCATCGGTTTGCCAGGAGCAGACACGGGGTGATTTTCATTAATGCAAAAGTAGTACAGTACATCTCCTAGCTGCGATAAGTCACCACATTCTATGTTCTGCCCGACCAATCAACAATCCTGTCTGATCAGTGCTGGTTAATGATAAGCATAGTGAGGCATAAAAGAACAAAACAGATCTTGATCTTTTAAGCCCCATTATACTTACTCACTCATTAACCTACACTAAACTGACTAAATTGTTGATTGGTCAGCAGAACATAGAATGTGTTGACAGACCGCAGCAAGGATATGTGCTGTGCTACTTTTGCATTAATGTAAACCACCTCGTGCCTGCTCCTGGCTAACCGTTGATCACGCAGCATTTTCTGTTAATCCGCAGCGGAAAGGGAACACAGAATAAAAAATGCGCGTTAATGAGAAAGAAAAAATATGCATCTTTGGTGAACCCATAACATGAGCTGGGTTGTTTATTTGCTTTATTTCAATTCATGTGCAAGGTATGACGCCAGGCTGTTCTTTGCGTAAAACGCTGATACGTCCGGGAACTCCTCGCATGTGATGCTGAAATAAACAATATAAATCATAATTAAGTTGCGGTATATACTAACCTAAAAATAGAGCAAAGGCATTTGTGCGCTGCTCCACGTCATAGCTCAAGAAATTTCTTGTCTAAAATGAGTTGTCACTGTCTTTCACTGCTAAGACGGCATCGACCGCCGCCTCCACAGCTCGGCAGCACTACCACATCGTTCATTTCTCCCTAATAAACAATATATGCTGCCGTCAAAGATCCCATTGTGAATATAAATAGCAAAGCGCAGGTCACAAGCATTACTACCCAGAAAACTTGAAGCAAAATTACCAACTATAGGCACTAAAATGAGTGGAAACAAAACAAACACTGCAAAAATGGCGGAGCTGCACAGATTCAATAATCCACAATGTGTGACAGAGGCATATTATGATCTCGATAATGTGTCCGTCTCAGCGCGAGTAGCGTATCGAAAGAGTACAGCACTGTGCCGAACAATCCGTCAAAAACGGTCACCGGTTAAAAAAAAGAAAGATCGAAAATGTCGCCATTCCAGCTGGCGTTCCATCGGCCCCAGCGTCCGCGTAAAGACAAGCCTCGTTCTCTCTCTCTCTCTCTCCCCCTCCTTTTTTTTCCGACGAGGCTGGTTTGCCTGCTAGAAATATTTACATGCGGGCTTCACCTTGTAGCACACACAGTACAAGACTGGCACAAACACGAATAGGAAAAAGTAAAACACTCACCAAAGTGCAGACGCTCCCTCCGCTCGCGCCGGCTTTTCGCCTAGAATCCAAAACGCCTGCGACTGTTGAACTTCTTAAACACGTCCTCCTTGCGCAGAAGCTGCCGCTCAAGAGCGGAGTCCTCCGAAGACTTAAATTCGTACGTTCGCGCTCCAATTTGAACAAAACGATCTTCGTGATAATCACCAGCGAAAAACCTACATACGGTGCTTCGTTCACAGTGCAAGATGCGACCACGGTGGCGGGAAAACGCCAACTGAACTGGCACATCGCCGCACTCAGCGTACCCGCGTCTGCGTGCAAAGAAAACGGGGCGCAGAAGAACAGCTTCGGTGAAAAGCCGCCACCCCCGCTGCGCGACTGCTGAAGCCAAGGTCATCTCCGTGAAAACAAACCACGGTGAAGGCAGAGAGCGGAGACCAAGCGGGAGCAACCCCTCCTCCCTCCCCCTTTTTTCCCCCCAGCCGACAGGAAGCGACCCTCGACCTCTCCGGACATGCTGGCGCCGTTCACGGGGCACGGGGGAAGTGGGATGCGGACAGGGGCAAGGCGGCGGCCGAATGCTTCTTTGAAAAGAAGAGTCGCCGTTAGAAGACGCATGCAATCTTGTTTTTTTTCTTCTTTTTTTTTTCATACGCGAATGTTTTTGCTATGCGTGTTAACTCTATAGTATGCGTGGGATCAATCCGTGATTATTAGAACCCCTCAATGTTTAAAGTGACTTCATTTTAGCATGATGTCCACTTTAAGAAAGGAAGGAAAAGAAAAAAATAACAGTAAAATTCTCCAAAGACATATAGCGGTGGAGGATTCCAATACAGACTGCACCTCATTTTGCGGCAAAAAGCTACGGGCAAAAATACCTATGCTTGGGCAGAATGTCAGACCCTGAAGCATATATATAGTGAACTTTGGAACTGGTTTAAAAAAGCTCTGTCCTGCCCTACATGGTGGGTTCAATCTAGGATCCTGTTTGTTAGTATGATGACTCACTGAACTTGTTTTATGATAAATATAAAATATGTCCTACCACTAAAGTTACCTTCTGCGACATACAGAAGCTGATCCATTACGGATTCTGATTGACATTCAACGATGTATTTGCATTATTAGTGGAGGCTTTGCCATCATGAAGTTTTTAGGGCATATTTTCACTGTGTTGCGAAGCTTGAGCTAAGTGTGCACCGTTAATATGTACTTTTATATAACATGAACGAGCACGCAACTGCATGCTGCTCTTATATTTCCCTTCGCAGAATGTGGCCAATAATTGATTACAAGTGAGACCAAAAATTCATAACGAAATTGTTACATCATGCTCTTATCATTTGTGCCTAAAACTACTTAAAAACATGGGCCAGCATGAACAGTCCACGCTAATTGTTCGTGAACGTTGAAAACTGACAACAAAAAGCACATAGAAAAAATTGCACAAAAAGTCTATTGGGTAGAACACAATGAAAATTCTGTTGGCCCTGTAAAGATTGCATTCAGCTGGGGTTGAATGTCTATCGAAATTCAATAAATTCAAAAGGCGGTCAATAGTCCAACAATAGAGTTTCAAAACTCATTTTTGTAAGGGAAAAGCAGTTTTCTTCCACACAACGCATTTGATGCATTTTAAGGTAAAAGTCGCCATGTGCAGCATAAATTGTGAAATCAGAAACACCATTTTCAAGCCGGGGTATTTTTTAAACAACATACAATAAAACGTATGATGGTGCGAGTCGTGAAATACTGGAGAGTGCCTCGAAGCAGACTGAAAAAGAGCGCCTCTTCATTTCGAGGAAAATCGATTTGTAAACCCCTCGGGTAAATATTTGCTCAACTGGGACACACTCTTAAAATACTCATTCAAAAGAGAGGATTTCTTGAGGCTCACCCAAAAGGCGCACTTTCACAATCGCACAAGCTTCTTGGGTAGTCTGACAAGCTGCCGCGCATGCTCCATTCATTGCCAGGCGGTGTCGCTCCAGCGAAAAAGAAAAAGTAGCTTTTCATATTTTACCACGACGATAATAGCCTCGCATCTCTCATTTTGTATTAGACTTTGCAGGTTAGGTGAATGGCGGGTTCGCTATGTTTTGCCTCGCAATTTTCGCTCGGCTAGATAGCTCTTTCGATAATAACACTCGCCAGATCGGATAATTCGCCGCAGGCATCAAAACATATAATTTCACGAAATCTATCATATGCTGCGAAGTGTTTTTCTTATGATAGTACTTAAGTGCACTTGACGACAATAGTCTTCAAAATTATATTATTGTAATTTTTTATCATAACCGAGATTAGAAATAATATAACTAAGAGCTGGATTGAATATTACTACGCCGCAAAATAATAAAAAAAAAAGGTTACAGGAGAGAGTAAAAGCTTAACCGTCCTTTGCGGTTTCCCAATACCATGCAAGAAACAGTGAATTTATTCCATTTTAAACTACCATCAACTCTGACAGCAAGTATAAAACGGCCTTATAAGCGCTGAGAACGCTTTGCATATTGAATGAGATAGAATTTAACAAAAGACAGCAAATAATGAATCACATTTTCTGACGCCTACTCCTTAAGATGAAGGCCTAAGCAATTCTAGAGCATAAAACCATACGCTCAGGTTTATATTTATTATCAATATTTTATTTTATATTATGCAATTCTTTTTAGTATTGCATTTACGAAGGACTGAGTATTATTTTCAGATGGTTTAAATGAAAGTTAAATATGGTGATGTTTATTTAAATTGTATTCAAACTCGCTTATTTTTTATCATTATTGAATTTTGGCCAATTTCGAAGTAATGTGGAGACCGAACAAAAACCTCCGGAGCTATTGGCTATTCCTTCAATAAAGAATCATGCCTGCGTAATATAGAGAAAACGATTTAGTGGCAACACCTTATTTAATAGTGACACAATGTAGGATTAAATATTGCTATTCTTCAGTGCAAGCTCTGCTTTATATTATTTTTTATAATATTAAACAACATATAGGACACCATTTTAAACAAGTCAGTAATTATTCTCTGGTACTCACGGTTTTTCAGTGAGATTTTAATATAAATCGAAGATGATGTTATTTTATTTTAAACTGGGATGAAATTTGCCGCTGGTTGTTGTTGTGTTGTTGTTGTAGTGGTTATTTATTGTATATACTAAAGGAAGGAAAATATGTTTGCCAGCCCCGGTATCTGCTATCTGATACCTGAAGCACCTGAACTGGGGCGGCGGAAATAAAGCGATAGCGAGGAAGCGGTAGAGGAAATAAAAGAGGTGAGCGAGAGGGAAAAAGAAAAGGGTAGGTAAAAATAAAAGAAATATATACACCATGTTACAGTATACAGTAGTTCGCTTGAGGCCCATCCGTAAATGTCTTAGGTCACTGAGCACTCGGAACATCGGGCGGGCCTCCGCAATAGTTCAGCATCCATGCAACTGTTCACGACACACGCACGTGCACACTGGTCAAAACATAGACTGTCGTCGTGGGCGATCGGCCGTTATTGTCTGAAATAGCACACTGTTTTCAAAATTTGGGCCAATTTGGTACGTTGCGGAGAATATAACTAGCGGTCTGGAGCCTCAAATTCTGTAGAAATTAGGAAAATGGCCTTCATAATCAAGATAAAAAGTTTCAGTGACAGCAGCTTAATTGTTCATGCAGAATATAGGATTGAAAATCCACATTTCTGCAGCTGGTAGCTCCTGGAACAATGTTTGCTATTTTTTACTGAAGCAAATGCGGCAAGAAAGAAATGTTTTAGTAACTCCTCTTAAAGTAGACGTTTGCTATATTTATTAAGTAAAGAATAAAGTTCGACTAAATTTTAACGTGGAAGCACCAGTGATTTTGGTTGACTCAGTCTACGGTTAATAGCAGCACAATCGTGACGCGCGAATAAGCTTGTCACGTGATTGTTTTTGTATATCACGGGCTTTCTCTGGAACTCGGAAAAAGACATAAGTGCGACGTTTATATCGCAAATAAAGGGAATGTTGTTGTTGTTGTGGCTGTATAGGAAGAAGGAAAAGAAAATGCACGGGCCTGCTACTGGCTCTGTAGCTGAGCCACCTCTGCTGCCTCGTGCAGACAGAAGAGAAAATACAGAAGAAAGAAAAGGAAGAGGGAGAGAAAGACGCGCGCCGCAGCAACAGCTGTCGTTCACCACCGAAGAGGTGGCGGGTGCAATGACGGCCTACAACAGGTAAAAACTCGAACAGGCTAGCCCCCGCCGCAAGGGCCAGTGACCTACCTGTCCCAGCCCCATCAGGGGAGTGTCGGAGGTTTCTCAAGGTGCTCTACAACTTTGCAAATCACATTTATTGCCTAGAGTTTATATTAAGTAAATTTTAGAAATTACCATAATTAACTAAGGAATTATTTCCGAAACAACAAATTTCCTGTAGTGCGCAAGATGGCTCGCGCTGTATGCAATTCGTTCCCCTGGTTTATCTCGAATATTTCATTTTCTAACCCTTGGTTCATATTAGCTGGGACACTCAGTACATAGAACGGTAATCGACGTTATTTAGTTTTTTTTTTTTTATATTTGGTGAATAAGTGTTTCGACAGAAAGAACTTAGCATTAGTTTTGCCAGCTACGCAGTAGTTTTCTCGAAAAAAAAAACAACATGTATCACTAGAATAGGAAAACGCCATTTTCGCCCCAAAGTTGCAAGTTTGGAGACCTGCTGCTTCCGTACTAAGATCTTGTAATCTATTACTTTTTACTCACTAAATCTGTGTAACTTTTACTTTTAGAAAACCTATTAGAAACCCATTTAGATATTCTAATTATTATAGTAAACATCGCAAACATTGCTTCAGGAGCGGCGCGCTGTAAAAATGAATAATTTTCAACTGTACATACTGGCGCACCGGCCGCTGGCATCAAATCTAATAGAGGCCTACGCTGCTACAGCGGCGAGCTGCACGTCGACTGGTCGAGGCGAAGACCCGCTGCACCGCAATACACGAGTGCACAACCAAAAAGCCGGAAGCGCGAATGATCCGCTTCCCTACGAACAGCAACATTCTTTGGTATCTAGGGAAAAACTAGACAAGTGCTCAGCCTGCGCCTTTTTTTTTTTTTTCGTCTTTGAATTTTGCGTACAATAGTTTAAACCCCCGCATGCTCGAGGTTAGCGTGACCCGATTGAACGGCCGCAGCTCTGAAACGAGCGGGAGATATGCATGCGTCGCCGGACTTCGGTTCGGGGTAGAAAATGTGCGCTGCACATTTCGTTGCAGAAGCTGACTCTTGTAATTGTGCAGAGAGTGTCATGCAAGCGATCGTTGCTACAACCACGCATCCGCGCTCCCTTGGCTGGCCTACCCTGAGGCGCATAAAAATGTTCCACCGTGGACGTATCAATGATTTTGAAAAGAGGACGGATTTTTATAATATAGGGCGCGAATTCGATAGCTACCTGCTGCAGTGCGCAGTGTTAGAAAAATTCTGCCTTGACCATGCACAATTCAGTGTTTCAAGTGTGGTCAGTAGCTTTAAGTTCGAACACTTCACCTTTCAAATCCGCGGCCAACGCTGGACCGGCGGAGCGATTTTCCACGCTACACCGCTGTCTTGCTAGAAAGCCTATCTAGGCGTCGTTTGACATTCAGTTGCTTTTTGTGGGCCCCGTAATGGTACGCAACGCCTTCAGAAACGCACTAAATGTTCTAAAATGTCTTCTCTTTAACACTTTCACCCCAGGCTGTCAACAAACAAAGCAGGAGGCCGCTGGTAAAACAGTTGAGTGCTCCAGTCTAAACCAAACACCCGCGGGTGTTCAGAGATCTGTAGAATCGTCTTCACAGTTTTTAAATTAAGGTTAGAATTTGAAAAATTTCCCTTTTCGATCGCTGGGACATTAGATCCGCATGACAGCGCTGTCACGTGAATAAGAGCCACACCAGGCCGAAAGCTTATCTCGTATAACATAGCTAAACAAGGTATACCTTACAGCATTGTGTTGATTTTTATGGTGCATAAGGAACTAATGCTGCATGCACCAACAACAAGGTTTAATGTATTTATTTTGTGTGTAATGACTAAAGTGTTCATTAGGATGTAGCTTGTTTAGAAACATTGCTTCATTTTAGGCAACCAAAAATGCAGGGAATTTGGACTAGTGCAGTCTAACTCCGGCGACCATTATGTCTTTTATTGTGGGCACGAATCCAAGAGAAGGAATGGGGTCGCTCTCATAGTAAACAGAAGAATGGGCAAAGCAGTGCTAGGGTACAACCCCAAAAACGACCGAATGATTTCACTTCGGATCCAAGGTCACCCTTTCAACATAACAGTTATCCAAGTCTATGCACCGACCACTGCTGCTGAAGAAGCTGACGTTGAGAGATTTTATGCGGACCTACAATGCCTTTTAGACCGCGCCCCATCATCAGACGTCGTTTTTCTCATAGGAGACTGGAATGCTAAGGTCGGGAGTGAAGAAATATCCGGAATTACAGGCAAGTTCGGTCTTGGTGAGCCAAATGAAGCTGGGCAGAGGCTAGTAGAGTTCTGTCAAGAAAACAACCTGACCATAGCGAATACTCATTTTCAACAGCACAAGAGGCGCCTGTACACATGGATTTCACCGGACGGTCTGTACAGGAATCAGATCGATTATATTATTTGCCGGCAGAGATGGAGAAGCGCTATACAAGCAGTAAAAACAAGGCCTGGGGCCGATTGTGGCACCGATCATCAGCTTCTTGTTGCCAAAATTAAGCTTCGATTGAGGAAAACGCAGAAAACTAGAAGGCCTTTCAGGTATGATCTGGATCAGATTCCATTAGAATATGCTGTGGAAGTGAGGAATCGATTTCAAGAATTAGATCTAGAAGACAAAGAGCCCGAAGAGATGTGGACTGATGTTCGTGATATAATACAAGAAGTTGCTACTAAGGTAGTTCCAAAGCAAAAGAAATGCAAAAAAGCAAACTGGTTATCTGAAGAGGCTTTGCAAATAGCTGAGGAAAGGAGGATGGCAAAAGGTATGGGGGAAAGAGAAAGATACAAGGTTCTCAATGCGGATTTTCAGAAAATAGCAAGGAGAGATAAGAATGCCTTCCTGAACATACAGTGTCAAGCAGTTGAGGACAACAGCCAATTAAGAAACACAAGAGCTCTGTATAAGACAATCAAAGATATCAAAGGAAGCTTCTGTGCTAAGCTGGGCGTGATAAAGGACAAACGAGGCAAGGACCTCACTGAAGCCTCAGAGATAAAGAAGAGGTGGCAGGAATACACAGAAGAACTGTACAAGAAGGACCCGGATGTGCAATCCCAACATAGGACGGTTGTGATTACTGATCTCGAGCCGGGCATCCTGAAGAGTGAAGTTGAATGGGCCTTAGCCAGCCTTGCTAAGAACAAAGCAAGCGGAATTGATGGTATTCCAGCTGAGTTGCTTCAAAACCTCAACCACGACGCTGTTAACACACTGCATACATTATGTCAAAAGATTTGGACAACCCTGCAGTGGCCACAGGATTGGAGGAGGTCAGTTTACATCCCCATTCCAAAGAAAGGCAGTGCCAAAGATTGTTCCAACTACCGCACGATCGCGCTTATTTCGCATGCTAGCAAGGTGATGTTAAAAATCCTGCAAGGTAGGCTGCAGCAGTATGTGGATCGGGAGCTTCCGGACGTGCAAGCTGGGTTTCGCAAGGGCAGAGGAACTAGAGACCAAATTGCCAACCTTCGCTGGATCATGGAAAAAGCAAGAGAGTTCCAGAAACCCATTTACTTCTGCTTTATTGATTATGCGAAAGCGTTTGACTGCGTAGATCACAGCAGATTGTGGCAAGCTCTCCGAGAGATGGGAGTTCCAATTCACCTCATCTGTCTCCTCAGGAACCTGTATGAAGGGCAAGAGGCCACAGTCAGAACTGGGCATGGTCTTACTGATTGGTTTCCGATTGAGAAAGGGGTGAGGCAAGGCTGCATACTATCGCCCTGCCTATTTAACCTATATGCAGAGTGCATCATGAGGAAGGCCGGTCTGGACGAGTCTTCAGCTGGAGTGAAGATTGCTGGAAAACGTATCAACAACCTTAGATATGCGGATGATACCACTTTAATGGCAGAAAGTGAAGTGGAACTCAAGAGACTTCTGATGCGCGTACAAGAAGAGAGTGAGAAGTTTGGGCTTAAACTGAACATTAAAAAGACGAAGATCATGGCGTCTTGCCCTATCAAGTCCTGGAGCATCAATGGACAAGAAGTGGAAGCTGTGACAGATTTTCTGTTCTTGGGCGCCAAGATTACCTCGGAAGGAGACTGCAGCCATGAAATTAGGAGACGCCTGCTTCTGGGAAAGAGAGCAATGGTTAGCCTTGACCGCCTAGTAAAGAGCAGAGACATTAGTCTGCCAACCAAGATCCGTATAACCCGTGCTATGGTCTTTCCAGTTGTGATGTATGGATGCGAGAGTTGGACTGTGAAAAAGGCTGACCGCCGAAGAATTGACGCGTTTGAATTGTGGTGCTGGCGAAGACTCTTAAGAGTTCCTTGGACTGCCAGAAGATCAAATCAGTCGATATTGTCGACCATAAACCCTGACTGCTCATTGGAGGGTCAAATTCTAAAGTTAAAGCTCAGCTACTTTGGTCATCTGATGAGAAGAGAGGAGTCGCTGGAGAAAGATTTGATGTTGGGAAAGGTTGAGGGTCGCCGGAGAAGGGGTAGGCAGCGAACGCGATGGTTAGATGGCATTCTCGAGGCATTGCAGATGAAGCTATGTGATGTTAAGAAGATAGTGAGAGACCGGAAAGCGTGGCGTGACATGGTCCATAGGGTCACGAAGAGTCGGACACGACTGAACGCCTGAACTGAACTGAACTGAGTCTCTCCTATGATCATGCTGGGATGAAAAGGGATCTGTTGCAAAATTGTACAAATGTTTTCCTCTATTTTTCTCGAGTCTGGCGCATATGTAAGATATGGTTTATTGATAGTTCATATCCACACTCCTTGCATATTGGTTCGTCCTTTTTCATAAGCATAAAACTGTATGTCAGGTGTGGGTGTCTTTTGTGAAGACTTAAAATGTACTCCATGATGTGTTTTTGATGACTGCATGATTTCCATTCCTCAATGACAGGTTTGGCAAAGTGTACTTTGTTGTTTATTGCAATGTTTCAAAAATCCTGCCATTTTACTCTCATTTTTATTTGTACAAGCTTCTTGGCATCATCATGCAGCATATTCGCCCTCTGTAATTTAGCGTTGTGGCAAGGTAACTTGGTTATTTCTTTTTATCACCTTTCAAGACAGCTGTCCCACTTTCATAAAGTGTAGGGCTTCCGACGGCAGGAACTCTTTGGAAGCCATAGAAATAAATGAGGACTACAATCATGAGCTATCTAAAGTATGCATATATATATGTCCTTCGCTCAGTGGAATGGTGTCAGCACGCTGTTAGAAGAGGTCTTGTTGTAACAGCAACCATTGTCTGAGGTGGTCCTTTAATGGGCATTGAAGTGTCATGTAACTGCAGGCACTGACAGAACTCTTGATCATGTTATGTAATGATGCCGCCCTTGCATGCATATAGGTATACATTTCAGAACCTGCAGTGCACCACTTGACCATTCACCACCAATTTTTGTGCGAAAATGTATTTTTCATGCATGTTAACCAGCATGATTACCATATGGACCCTGTGCACAAGCCAAAAGTGCCACGAGTCTAATGTCACGAGGCCACTAAACATGGCAGGAGCTGTTTACTCGAGCTTACAAAGTTATATTTTGAAATATGTTCCGGGACGTTTCAGCTCCGAGTAAGAAAGGTTACTCCTAGGCCATGGAGGCATGTTTGTACAGTTAGGTTAACGCGAGGCTTACAGAGGTCTATGCCAGGTTGTCTATCACGTAACAGGGCAGCCTACGACCGTATGCTAATAAGTAGGTGTGAGATAACAGAGACATGAATTAAGGAATTAGTAATTAAGTGTGTAGCAAAGGGCATGCAAATAATTAATGGGAATCCACAGTGGGATTCGCAGACAAGAGCCATTAACGCTGGCTCATCATACCCTTACAGGTTGAGATTAGATGTCTCCCTAATTTTTTGTCTGTTCAAGGCTTGTCAATTTCTTCTTTCTTCCAGGTGAGGAAAATGATAGCATTGCAAATGCCCGAGACCATCGTAAACGAGGATGCTGATCTCAACCGCGTAAAAAAAAATATCTCACAAAAGATGGGTAACTAGTAATGCTGGCAACAGTTGAAGCTAAGTGGAAAGGTACGAAATTGAAATGCAACAAATGCAGAGATATGTTGCGAGACGACCAGTCTGCGTTGTGCAACATCTGTCTCTGTTAGTTTCATTAAGTGATTGGCCAAAGCAGATGGGGCTTGTGGGTTTTTAGAAGTGCAGTGTAGTAGCATAGATACAACCTTGCCCATTAACAATTGGAGAGCAGTAAGTGCATTGTTTTGTTTTTGTAAGATGTTCATGGTTTCCATGCAAACATTATGAGAAGTTTCTTCCTAGAGAATGTTTACTGGAATGTGAATATAATGTGCAATAAGACTAGTGTTTTTTTCCTATTTACGTTTTATTCTATGCATTAGTTCTGTGAAGGAAACCACAGGCTAGAAGGAAATGTAATGGCATGCATTTTGTAACTTGACCCCGTTGTGCCGGCTCACCATTTAGAGTGCTTGGCTGCTGAACCCATGGATGCAGATTTTATTCCAGCCACAGCAGAGGCATTTCAATAGAAGCAGAACAATAGGCTGTCATGCACCGTGCAGTGTCAGTGCATGTAAAAGAACCCCACTTGGTCTAAATTATACCGGAGCCCTCAACTGTTGCGTCCCTCATAGCCGTAGTTGTTTTGGGATGCTAAACCAGATATCGTATATGACATTGTACTCTGATTAAGATGCTATTTATGGTCAGTTAATTTTACACAAAATGAACAATTTTTTCTGCATGCGACAACAGCCGTTGCGCAATTTTATTTTATCCTTCATGAAGAATATCACACTGGCTCAACCTGGCCTTCTGTCGACTCTTGATATATGTCTCAATCACACACCCGATGATGTATTTATCTAAGGGCACCCGTGCATGCATGGAAGGGACCATTACTTTCCATTTGTCAGAACTGAAATGCATGATGCACATCATTCCTGTAATTCAACTGCTTGCTATTTTAACTGTCCAGTATTGATAAAAGTTTCAAAGAACTGCAATTAGCAAATCAATCCATGCAGGAAACCATGCACAGAACTGCTTCGGTTTCATCTACAACAACTGTTTGAGAACTACAATTAGCCAAATATTGCACAACATAGATGAAAGGTTAAAAATCTAAAAAACAACACATCCTACCTGTGGCATGTAGGCTTTCACATCTGAAATTAACATATGTAGCTATAAAGATTACTGTAGTGGACAGCTCCAGATTAATTTGACTGCCTGGGCTTTGTACTGGCCGCTTTGCCAAGCTGCTCCAAGTCCCCCCCCCCCCCCCCCAACAGTTTTCTAAATATAGTTAACGATGCTTACTCTGTAACAAGGATTGCAATGAATACTAGGTCTTGATCCAAGCAAGAACCCACCCCGCCGCGGTGGTGCAGTGGCTAAGATGCCCGACTGCTGTGCCGTAGTACCCCGGTTCGATTCCGACCGCCGGCGGCTGCGTTTCGATGGAAGCGAAACGTAGTGGCTTCCTTGTGCTGTGCGATGTCAGTGTACGTTAAAGATCCTCAGGTGGTCGAAATTTACGAAGTCCTCCACTGCGGCGTCTCTCATAGTCTGAGTCGCTTCGGGGCGTTAAACCCCATAAACCAGCAAACCAGCAACCGACGAAGGACCCAAAGCGAGGCTAATGCCACTTTTCAAGGAAAAGTCGCTTACAGAACCCGAATAGCTAAACGTTTGACTGAAGAAATTCGTGGGACGTCCTTGGCTATTTTATAAGTGAAGCGGGAGTTTTCCATCCTGGGAGTGGCTTGGGTAGTATTCACTTTCGCTTCCGAAGCAGCTTCCTTTTCTTTTCTACGCGCAGGCAGCGATAAATGCCGCTGTTTTTATTTGAAATTCGTTTAGCGTGGTGGCTGCGTCGCGGTTCAGTCGCACCGCATTTCGAAAGGAAGCCCGCTGTAGCATATACGGACATTCGCCCGCCATCGCAGGCGCTGCTGCAGAAAGGTGCGCATGTTTCGTGCAGAGGAAATGGTTTCCTGTGCCGCTTTCTTGCCGCCTCATTGGCTCCTATACTACCCACAAGTTGTTATGATTGATCACGTTGAACATAATCTCGAAAGAATCAGGCTAGTGAAGTTTCAGAATTATCCCATGCATGTAGAATTGTTATGTCACAGTTGCTGCATTCGAAATACTGGCCATGGCTTTTTAGTAGTCCGACATGAGTATGAATTGGGGCTTATGCCGCTGTTAATTCTGACGAATGTGTTATACCCACTGTTCATTTTAACTGTCAGGTGCGGTTAGATGTAGGCCTTTAGTTGTTGTAAGGTAAAAAAAAAAAAGCCACGACTTCGGACAGGATGTAAGAAGAAATGCGGACATACAGAACGAGTGGTAACTGGTGACTGAGGTTTATTAGAAAACACACGCTGAAGCAAAGAGGCGCCTACTCTGTACTATTAAGGTGAGCGGAACGTTCCCCTTTATGCTTCTATCTTGTATCCGACTGTATAATAGGAGCCACGCAGCCAATGATCGAGATAGCTCCATTCAGGTCATTCAGATAATTTCTATTATTGCCGTTATTATTTTTACTTTGTCTTCCTGTTTAGTTTATTTTTCGCTTATTAGACCGCCACCATCATATATAATTAAGTGATGTCTTTTATAGGAAATAACAAACCAGCGTCGACTAGTCGGACAGGCAGTCGATATGCTCGGCCTGTAATTTTTGACCGAATAAAAGTCCTGTTGCAACTATGACTACCAATTTTTGTTTGTCACGACGTCTACTTTGCTAGTTTTAAATGCACATACTCTCCGCTTTCTTTTTACAGCGCCTGATCAGAGGTCATTTGTCGCTTTATGACGAGAAATTGATAAGCCTTTTTGGCGCTGTCGCACGCACAGCTGGGGAAGTATTCGCCTTACTCGCCTCACGATTAAATAGCAGTGCATGAGCTGACTGATACGTTGACTAATAACCGCATGACCCATGAGCTTACTCTTGATAAAACAACAGGCAAGGAATATTGGGACAAAGTGTTAAAAAGTGCTTCACTACATGATCAGCTTTGGGCTGTCCAGGAGGCCTGCGCGGCGGCGGAGAGCTTCGGGCTCTCTGTGCCGACGTGGGAGCTGCCCTCTACAATTGGCGCCTAGCCGAGTGTCCTTCAGGACCCCTACTGTGGGAAATAAAGTTTTACCAAACAAAACCAAACTTGGACACCAGATGAAATTGGCACCTCTTGCACAAACACGCACGGAGGCGTGCCGGGCAGCATGGCATCGCTCCAGATGGCCCGCACTGTGGAACGTTCATGCGTCTCTCCGTTTTGCTCGCTTTCGGAGCATCTCTTTCAGGCTCCTTAGTCTGTGATCGGGCCAGCCAGAAGAGGGACAAAAGAAGGGCATAGTGTGCAATGAATCAGTGGCGGTTACTAGAGGTGAGCGAAGATTGCTACAGGGAAGGCTGCTGCGACACGTAACAGGCGGCGCAACCAGACAGCTTTGCGTTCGGTGGGAAAAGCGTTATGATCAATCATCATCTGTTTATCTCACATATTAAGATGCACGGATAAAAACATTTTGCGTGTACTTTGCGAAGGAAGAATAAACGAATTCTCTTCTTGCATTATATAATACATAAGAAGTTCTAAACGGCACTCTGAACCACTAAAGTGAGACGAGGCGAAACCCATTATAGCGCGGGGGTATACGCAGCCCTACACTACGGCACCTCTTTCTCTCATCTTTCACTCCCACCTTCCTCCCTTCCCTTACGGCGCTGTTCAGGTATCAGCGAAGGTGTGACAGATTACAGCGCCTTTCTTTCTTGTAAACCAATTTGAAACGCCGCCGACTCCTGGTTTACTGCGTCTGGTTCTGTATGCTGCGTGGTGCGGCGTGCGAGAGAGAGAGAAAGCTTTTTTGACGGGAGAAGTTTTACTAGGTCTTAGTGGCCAGGAGCCAAGTGGCCGTTAGCTGGTGAATTTCGGCGACTTTTTGAGCGCGGTTTACGGAGTCCAATCGTATATCGGGGCTTGTTTTACGCAGTACTTCCGCTTAGAATTCAAGTGAGGGAGCTTCTATGAGAGCCTTGGGAGGCGGGTCCTCTGAGCAATCTCAGATGATATGATTAAGGTCGGCTTTCTCTCCGCACTTAGTGTATGATGAGCTTATGCTGTCCGGAAATATGTGCGAGTAAACCGCAGGGTTGGGGAAGGAGTTCGTTTGTACCCTACTGAAAAACCAAAAGTTCTACGGGGCAATAACCTCATTAAATCTCATTTAATCGCATAGAGTCTCACACGGTGCACATCATTATCATAAAATATCGTGCATAATTTATGATAATGTACAAGAAACTATGAGAACTTATGCAATTATATGTGACTTGTACGTGATTTCTTACGTGAATTGTGTGAGATTGTGTGAGAAAATGTGAGGTTATTGCCCCTTACAGTTTTTTCAGTAGGGTAGTTTCCTCCAAACAGTTGTCTTGTTAGTGATTTGTGTTCTGGTGGGTATTCTCTCCTAGAAAGTTTGAAGTGTTGTGTAAGCTAGGTCGCTGTATGTGAGCAACCTTTCTTTTTCAAATTCCTCGGCATTTGGTCTCACCACTCGGTCGAGAAAACCTCGAGAGTGTTGATGAGCAGCCTCATTGCCTCGGTTCCCAGAGAGGTAAAACTCGTATGCGGCGTGCGAGGAAGCGCCACACGAAAGACAGCCCGGACGCCTGGATCGGACGCCCATGCGGGGTCAGCTTCGTATATGCGTGAATCGCCTAGTGGTCATCGGTCATGACCGCACGTGACGTGATGCTGACGTCAATCCCGGCTATCAGACATGACCGAATGTGACGTCATGTTGGCGTCGCATGCAGTCACGACCGACGACCTCACCAGGTGATGACATCACAATCGGTCATGCGTGCTGAGGTCACTGTCACTATTATCAACTGTCACTGCTATCATCAGGAACTATCACTGGCATCACCATTGTCAATATCATTATCACTATCATCATCACTAACATACTGTCACTGTCACTAACTACCACTAACTATCATTATCGGTCACTATCTACCACTAAACAAAGTTCTTCACTGTCAGCTTTAAAGGTAAATTTCTATTTACCTTTAATTTCTATTTCTATTTACCCCGCGGAATATCGCGGTGACACCTCGTGGGCGCAAGCACGCACGGATGGACGGACACTCACATAAGCCTATAAAGGCTTTCGCCTTAATAATTTAACCAGCGTTAGTTAGAGATGTCATACCCTTTTCACCACCGGTGAAATATTTAATATAAATCAGATTTAACAAAATGGTTTCAAGCTGGTAATATAGCGATATACTGTTCGGGCTGTCAAAAAGAAAAACAAAGTGCCTCTGATTCGAAGTGTTTTGGCTATATTCATTATGAAACATATATAATCATGATGACATTGAAATAACCACGAGCGATTTAGTGGGTCGTCAACTGTTATCGTAGCAGAGCAATAGCCCTTTATTCACTCGATAGAAAAATTATTTATGCATAAATTAGGCTGAAGTTTATATTAGAGCGCCTCACTTGCACATTTGGTTCATAGTGTCAGCGTTGCAGCTGCAGGTCGTCCCCAACAGGCTTCATAGATTAGCTTCTATTGTGCCATCCAAGTTCGTGTGTTGACGGAGCCATCAAAGCGCGCTGACTGCACTCCCAAGCCAAGTATGCCTGACTATATGTAAGCGTTGGTTGGTTGGTTGGTTCATAGGAAGGGAAAGGCGCAGTATCTGTCACACTCGCTCTGTGGACACCTGAACCGCGCCGTAAGGGAAGGGATGAAGGTGGGAGTGAAAGTGGATAGAGAGAAAGGGGGGGGGGGGGCGTAGTGGAGGGCTACGGGGTAATTTTGACCACCTGGGGATCTTTAACGTGCGCTGACGTCGCACAGCACACGGACGCCACTTCGTTTCGCCTCCATCGAAACGCAGCCGCCGAGGCCGGGATAAGCGTTGCCAACGAACATAAGCGTTGCCAACGCACATGTTTTGCGTGATAGCACATTGGGCTCGTTAGTTAAATTGGTTCACAGGAAGGGAAAGGCGCAGTAACTCTCACACTTGCTCTGTGGACACCCGAACCGCGCCGTAAGGGAAGGGAGGAAGGTGGGAATGAAAGTGGAAAGAGAGAAAGAGGAGCCGTATATTCCGAAAAGCCGTCGCCGTATAACCCAGTTTTGAGCAACGTGTCAGATAAAGGTCTCGGAAAAAAATCTGACACGTGATTTTGTACTAATATTGGGACGCAAGCGCTTTTGTGCTACATTCAGTGTGGTGTCATAATATTGCGCCTTTCATTTAGCATCCATCTGCTAGTTTAACTGGAGGCTTAATTGTATGCTTTGCTTTGCAAGTGCAAGTGTCTACCTAAAAATGTGAGATGGTTATGGCGCCTTCCTTTCACCCAAAATCAACTAAATAAGTCTCAACAATTGTGACAGATACTGCGTCTTTCCCATTAGTGAACCAACTATATTAAGACGTCCAACACTCTGCCCAGCTCTGTGCCAGTCAAACGAAGTGACGCCCGTGTTCTGTGCGATGTCAGTGCACGTTAAAGAACACCAGCTGGTCGAAATTTCCGGAGCCGTCCACTACAGCGATCTCTCATAGCCAGGGTCGCTTTGGGACGTTAAACCCTACAAACCAAACCAGATCAATGCCAAAAATTCGCGGAAAGAAAGGGCTGTGTTAATAAAGACGCTATTGGCGAAGTGTAAGCGTTGATATGGTCGGACGACCCGGACCTTCACCGCAAGGTGTTGAGGAATGCAGACGAGGGCAGGAGTTGTTTAGGAAAAGAATAAACTGGAGATTTATTTTACATATTAACAACCTATATGCAAACGTGCAAGCACATTAAAGGGAGCGAGATAGCTCTTAGTCAACTGAGAGCGTAGGCGAGTAACACTAAAACAGCCTTTGTATGCTGCTTAAACCTCTTTTTCAGTCAAAGATCACTATAGCTGTAGAATCCGCAGCTTCCCATTCGTCCAATCGGCACAGATGTCCACGGCGGTGTCCGGATTCACAACATAAATAATTCGGGGAGTTCTAAAAGTAGACTGCCTCCTAATTGACGCAGCATACCTTGTCACATACTTCTTCAAAGCGCTGGACAGCATTTAACGACCGGCCACCACTTCTGGTGTTCTGCAAAAAAAAAAAAAAAAATGTTGCGGTAAGTTGTGTTTACATGTATTGTTATGAGTCGCCCTCCCAGCTCGCACCCCCATACGTTTTGCGGCTTTTTTAAATATACTTCGACTCGGTAATCACATTTCATACTTTAACGATCTGTTCTAGGATGTTCATGGTTACTCTACACCGAATAACGACAGCATAGGTGCCCCGTGAAATGAGAAACCTGCTTTGGAATATTTCGGTTTTATGTACTCCTATGGGTATTAACCCTGTTTTTTCACCCCCAGTCGGCTCCGGTGCTGCGAACGCCCCCTTCGTTTGTAAACACGGTGTTGGTCTATAAATATCCTTCCTTCCTTCCTTCCTTCCTTCCTTCCTTCCTTCCTTCCTTCCTTCCTTCCTTCCTTCCTTCCTTCCTTCCTTCCTTCCTTCCTTCCTTCCTTCCTTCCTTCCTTCCTTCCTTCCTTCCTTCCTTCCTTCCTTCCTTCCTTCCTTCCTTCCTTCCTTCCTTCCTTCCTTCCTTCCTTCCTTCCTTCCTTCCTTCCTTCCTTCCTTCCTTCCTTCCTTCCTTCCTTCCTTCCTTCCTTCCTTCCTTCCTTCCTTCCTTCCTTCCTTCCTTCCTTCCTTCCTTCCTTCCTTCCTTCCTTCCTTCCTCTTCCTTCCTTCCTTCCTTCCTTCCTTCCTTCCTTCCTTCCTTCCTTCCTTCCTTCCTTCCTTCCTTCCTTCCTTCCTTCCTTCCTTCCTTCCTTCCTTCCTTCCTTCCTTCCTTCCTTCCTTCCTTCCTTCCTTCCTTCCTTCCTTCCTTCCTTCCTTCCTTCCTTCCTTCCTTCCTTCCTTCCTTCCTTCCTTCCTTCCTTCCTTCCTTCCTTCCTTCCTTCCTTCCTTCCTTCCTTCCTTCCTTCCTTCTTCCTTCCTTCCTTCCTTCCTTCCTTCCTTCCTTCCTTCCTTCCTTCCTTCCTTCCTTCCTTCCTTCCTTCCTTCCTTCCTTCCTTCCTTCCTTCCTTCCTTCCTTCCTTCCTTCCTTCCTTCCTTCCTTCCTTCCTTCCTTCCTTCCTTCCTTCCTTCCTTCCTTCCTTCCTTCCTTCCTTCCTTCCTTCCTTCCTTCCTTCCTTCCTTCCTTGCGTTCTTCGTGTTCTATCTGGAACTATTAGAAACAGAGCCAAAATAAAGCATATATATATATGCTTTATATATATATATATATATATATATATATATATATATATATATATATATATATATATAAGCAAATAAATGAAAGGGAAATGAGGGTGCCCATTATAATACATGAAGGAAAGAAGCCAACAGTCGGCGAGGCCAAGGAAAGCATTGGGAATTGTACTTTGTCTTTTTTTTTTTCATTTTTACTTCGGTAATCACATAAATTAGTAATGTAACCTGTTTAGGGGAAATATAATTAAACACCAAGTAGAAGGAAAAACAACGTGCCGATGATGAGAACCGAACCCACGACCTCCGAATATCGCGTCCGGTGCTCTTCCGCTGCTCTTCCTGAGCTACATCGGCGCTGTCCCATCTGCTACTTTCTTCGGTATTATGTTGCCTGTAACCGAACCTTGAGAGTGTTCACCAGCGCGACCCTCAACCATAGCGGTGGACGTGGAACGTCCACCCTCAACCGTAGCACCGGACGCAATATTCGGAGGTCGTGGGTTCGGTTCCCCCCATCGGCACGTTGTTTTTCCTTCTACTTTGTGTTTAATTATCTTTCCCCTAAACAGATTACATTACTAATTTATGTGATTACCGAAGTAAAAATGAAAAAAAAAAGACATAAAGACATGCGCCATTTTTATGAGGACAACAAGAGACAGCAGTGCACACTCGCACCTCTTGCCACCACTGGGTCAAGAGTGCTGACGTGAAGAAATCCTATATTGTGGTTCACTCAACGTGTTTGGTGCCTGGTGCTTCTTCGTGGTGAGGTCTTTCCACGTTCGAGGGGTTTTTGGTCAGGTTTCAGGCTAGTTGTACAAGATTTCTTAATGTAATGTTGCCATTAGCTTGTGCACAGCCATGTCTTTCACCTCCCCGGGAGGGGCTCGGCAGACTGGTTCGCCAGCCTACCGATCGAAAGCTTGCCTCAGGATTCATTTGCTAAAAATGGTGTCAATGTGATTCCAGTCCCACTTGCACTGCTAGGCGATGGAATGCTGAAAATAAAAAAAAATCGAAAACTATCCAGCAACAGTTCAAGTGTCTGACCAATCACTACCTTGATATCTCTAAGGTGCGACTTTTCGCGAGACGAGGCAATTGTTTGCAAATCTGCAAAGATTAATTGTGTGTTGGATCTGCTATGCTGTAGTTTATTTACCTCCATTCCTGTCAAAGCCTTCATTCCAGAACAGCTGGCGTTCACTAAAGGTATTGTAAGTGGAGTGGAGTCTGCATCTACTGCTCAAGAAATTTCGGAGGAATTCCAGGACGCATGAGCTAGTGTTCCCTCTGTGTATCGCTGTTTTCGCATGGTGGCTGCGGTGCGTGTTACTACAGAGTCTGTGATAACAACTTTTGCTGGTCTCACGTGTCCATCTGAGTTGAAAATTTGGCCAATTGTCTATCGCATTGACCCGCTAAATCCTCGCCGCCTTCAAGGTACCAACTGTTGGAGGGTTGGACACAGTGAAAGAGCATGTAAGTCGGCGACTAGGTGCAGGATATGAGGGGAAGGCCACTGTTCTGACAGCTGTACCTCTGAAAAACCTAGCTGTTGCCTACGTAGTAACGAGCACTCCGTTGATGACACCAGTTGTAAGAAACGATTTCAGGAGAAAACACTGCTAGAATTACCTAATTCAACAGAATCGTTGCTCTCGAGCAGACGCTTCTCTCTCCTTGATCGAAAAAGGCACATTTATACCAACTTTGTGCGCTCTTGTACTCCTGACGTCGAGGCCACATTGTGTACCACAATTGTGACAACTGTTGAAGAAGTCCTTGCTGTTGCGGTTGAGCGTATGCTCAGCAGCTTTACTCAAGCCTTGTCTGATATAGTTGCTAGTCAGTCTTCTTACCACAGCCTGTGGTGACCTCAGCATCAACTTCACTTCAAACCTGTACTGAAAGTTTAAAGGCAGCTTCTTCACCTTTAGTGCCGGCTCAATATCGACAGTGTCCCTGCGAGCACTTCTCGCAAAAGTGTTTGCACTAGTGATGTTGAAATGACATGCCTACGCAGAAGCGTCGTGCTTCTACTTCTGGGTGAGGTATTGTTAGCGCTATTGGGAAATTTCTGTAGGGGTTACTGTGATTTATCAGGTAACTGCAGTGGTGCTCGATCACCCATGCGCACAATCGGAAGTATAAGTTTTAATTACTGTTTTTATCTGCATGGGAATATATGCCAACTTGTGAGCACGCACAGCGATATAAAATCAATCTACTCAAATCATAAAATACGAAGAAAATGTTCGGCGAGGTTAGGACGTTCCCTTGTAGTCTTTTGTCCTCTCCCAGCGGATGGTGCTTGCTACAATATATATTTTTTAATTCAAAATTACCGCTGACGGATTGGCACGTGCAGCTAATTAACTTACTCTTTCGTTCTAGTGAAAGTAGAAAGTAATATGTCGAAAAAATAAAACAGAAAATGAGCAACAACATGGGCACACGTCTGACGTCCATGCCATGTGGTTTGTGTTTAATTCCTTGCCCCCATCTCTTTTTCAATCATTTTCCTTCTCAGCTATGGATAACACATGTAATGGCGCAACTTACAACATATAACTGCGCTAAATGTTCCTCATTTACGTCAAGCTGCTTCCTGATACGGCTCTATGTGAAGTGAAAAGAGAAAACTGGCCAGAAGCATTTGACGAGGAAAAACGCTCGCTTGCTGTTTTGAAGTATTTTTCCTTACGCCGCCTTCAAGGTTGATGCGAAGTACACTTGCTCTGGCGTACTTCTTTGTTCAAAGCCATCCAATGAAAAGGTAGAGGCATATAAATATGGCGAAAGGAAGTTGACTATAAAAACAAGCTAGCCAAGCTATTTCCCTTTTAAGTGGCATCACCAAAGTGTGTGGAGAGAGCTTGCAGAGCGTATCCGCACAAACTAACATGCAAGGGAAAAAATGCGGCTGCGAATGGACTTCGAACCCCCTCTAGAAAGAACAGATCAGATCCCCTGGCCATAGCACAGTACTCCGTCCATGCACGAGAGCGCAGTACTATCGCCGCTTTTTTTTCTTCAATACTGTATTTATTACACTGAAACAATGTTCTATGTAGTACGTGAACTATGTACAGATTGTTAGGAAAACAGCGTCAGATTAATACGATTCGCAAAGGGACCTACCAAGTCATCAAAGCTCCAAAATATAGGCAATGTAGGACACATCACCGGTTCGAGCTCGGCCAGTGCATATACGATGCCCTTAAATGAAAAAGAATTGTGCAGAAATTATCATTTGCAGAAACAACACATTCACACTGTCGGTCCATCAGGCGCATTTTCTAGATGCTGTGTAATCCAATTAAAAACAACATGTGTTTAAAGGCTCATCAACGAATGGCAGCGGAGGGAGGTATCGTACAGAATGGGTGTCAAATGAAGTCTTTTTTTTTTTTTTAATGTTCTTTTCATAACATCCCCGAACAGTACGTATTGCATCTTTGCAATCAATTAAACAATGTTCAATGATTACTGGGCTATCACAAAGGTGGCAATTTACGATCCACCAAAGTGTCCTTTTTTTCCTAACCACGTTTTACCGGGCAGAGTTTCAGTATACGTAACTTATAAAATAAAGGCATTTTTTGAACTCTTTGGAGTACATAATGCAACACTAAAACAAAATGCAAACAACAATACGTGGGTGAAGAAATGAGCATAGAAAATAAATCCTTATACAATACGCTTACTCGACACTTAAAATAGAAACTCTGAAAAAAAAAAAAAAAAAAAAAAAACAAGTAGGAATCGAACAGCCAAATGCACCTCATGCATGGTACCTCAAAAACAGGGACGATCAGAAACGTTTGAAGACAGTGATATTCGGTAAAACATGAACTAAATCTGCTTGCAAAAATGCACTTTTATCGGGTCGGAAGTGTCGCCAAAAAAACATGAAACGTGAAACTATCTGACAGACACTGGTCACAGGTGGACTATGGACAAGACCATTGACGCTTGCAGGCCAAAAAAGGCTATCATGCATCATGTAGATTCAAAAGGCGAATCCCACACAAAAGTAGCGAACCGTGACACTGTGGAAACTGGAAACGCTGGAATGTAAGTTTTACGCAGTAAATTATTTGGAGAGCATAATAATTTTTTGTGGCTAGGAAGAAATTACAGGCCGTCGTCCTGCCAAAAATAGAGACCATGGGGGACAAAAGAGTGAGTATATTGCGCTGAAGAGTTGGCAAATGATTTTTTAGTGGTGCGCATTATTTTTATGGGAGCTAAAAATAAGGGACTGCAAAGTACCTGGGTCGTCTAGATTTCCATGCCACATCAGCATGTTCAGCAGATGTCGATCTTCGTACACCGAAACAGACCGGGACTCAGAAAAATTAATCTGAGCACCTGACACCTAACCAAAGCGTTCCTTTAAACGAATAATCTGATCGGTGCTCGAAAACGCGACGTCATCTGCGCAGACTATAATTACTTCAATTCGTGATCCATTATACGAAAACCATTGGCATACTCTACTGTTTGTAATTTACGCAAAGTGGCTCCATGTACAGAGCGAACAAGAGTAAGAATCGACAGTGGACACCCTTGTTTTACACAGGACTGAATGGGGACTGACTGTGTAAGAGAAAACCATTCGCAGTCAAGCGTGCGGAACATTCTTTGTAACAAAGGCGTATCCCTGTAGAACAACTGAACTAAGGCTTGCACGATACAAGAAAAAAAAAAAAGAAATGACTGGGATATTTGATCAAATGCCTTTACTTTGCCAGGTACGCAGGTCTGCAGAAGTGCCAATTGCTCGTGAGCGTCGCTGCAATACTGAAAAGCCCTATATGCACCACATGTAGATAAGATTGCATTGACCGGCTTCTCAATTAAGCCTTATGTCTGATAAGATCCAATCAAAGTAGACATAGCAAACTGCGCCCAATCTGAGAGGACTTTAGCGATAATCTTATAATCAACATTTGAAAGCATGATGGGTCTGTAGCCGTCTAGAAATCGGAGCTTTTACTTATCCTCAATGTTTGCTATTTACACATTATGACCTTTTATAAATGCCTCTGGCAGAAATCGCACATCTATGCTGGTCTAAAAAACCTGCTATACTATATATCGTCGTAGCCTGTTTAATAAAACTGCAACAAACCCTCCCGCTGTGCAGTCATGATCGTCATCTTCATGAAATTCAATCTGCGCCGTTCCTCCATTTAACCTAGGTAAATACGTCATACACATACGCCATCTAGACAAGTGCGTGCGAGGTCCGCGAGCACAGTATCGGGTGAATCTACCAGGTAGCGAGACGGAACACAAAAACTATGGGGTACACTTAAGCTCTGCCTTTAAGGGTATGGCGTGATAGTGTAGGCTGCCACACGACATATAAATCCCCGCTTTAACCATGTATGCCCTGTGAACCTGACTGCGTGTCCACTTGGAATCCAAGAGCACTGTGAAGTTGATTCTTATTCCATCATTTCACCTCAAATGAGAAACCCGAGTCGGCAGCTCCTCTCCGCTTTCCGGTATCGTGTTCAGTCAAGTGCCAGGTATTACCTGCCAGCGACCATGCTTGTGATTTTTCGCTCACAACGCCTATGCCGGATTTTATGCGTAACGTGCCCTTTAAATCGGGTTAAAATAAAAATGACAAGGGTTCAACGCTGAACCAAATATTAAGCGAAAGCATTATCTGCAGGTGACCGAGCGTTCTTCTCTTTTTCTTCTTCCTTAGCCCACACTAAAGCCCTGCAACAAAGCCGTATATGAACGCGCCTTAGTGGCCTATAGGGTTAACGTGAATGCCAGGGCCCTAGCAGGCTGATTCTGACATAACCATCCCATGTTAAACGAAAGACCCAAGTTGGCAGCTCCTGCCGACCGCTTGAGTCGGTACACGTGGGGTGTGACGTCACAGAGTCACGTGGGTAAGACGTGGCTACCGGCCGCGCTAAGGCTCGAAACCTAGAATAGTATTGCTTTCGCAATAAAAGAAATATTCAACATGTCAACATCAGCAATGCTCAGGATTTTGCATTTCTCTAGTGCAGATTCTGAAGTATACGTGGTCTAAAAGTTTTTGTATTTTCATTTCCTTTATCACACATAAGGTTGTGGATGCAACATGCCGCCACATCTCTCGCCCGTTTCATGTGATCAAGCATCTGTTGATTTCTAAATAGGATGGAAAGTTGGGCGAGTTGGTACAATTGCATTGTGGGGGAAACAGCGCGAAGACACGAAGCGCAGCGCTCGTCTGTTGTGCTTCTCTTCTTGTGTGCTTCGTGCCTTCGCGCTGTTCCACCCACTATGCGACTTCCAACTGCCGCCGCACCTCCGAACTCGATCATGTCACGTGGTTTTACGTTGTCACACGCCCTTGCGACCAATGTCACCTGTCGCCTTCCAAAGCACTGACTCCGCCACTGAATTCGTCCACTGTACGAGAGGACGATAACGTCGCAAGTATAAGGACGAGCACTGTTTAGTATGAAGGGTGCATGTCGTCCCGGGACAAATGACCCTCCTGACTCAGTGGCGACTTCAATATGCGATAGCATTAGAGCACGAAAACCCAGCTGCCTTCATGGTTGATACCACGATGACGTCATGAAGGTCAAGTGACCACGAAGGATCAATACCCGCGGAAGAAAATACAGCTTGGCCACTAGAATAAACAGCATAATTTAGATTCCTCTAATAAGGGAGTATAATTACTCACTGACATCCACTCAATAGAGCGAAGCCATACGGTCACAAGGGGAATCAATACGGCTTTCTCAGCAACTTCGTAGTTTCGCGAAAGAAAATTCGTCCTGGTCCGGAGATCGACCCTGGGGCCCGGGAAAGGCGGTGGTCCCAAGTTCGATTTTCGGAAAGGGACGAATTTTTCTTTAACTACGAAGTTTCTGAGAAAGCTGCTTTCCTTTGCAGCCGTATATGGCTGTGCTCTATTGGGTGGATGTCAATGAGCAATTACTCCTTTTCTACAAGCCTGTACTCCACCTTGGGAGATTCCCCTAAATATTCAACCAATTTAGGTTCCTAGTTCTACCACCGACGATGGATGTGTGATGCGTTGAAAAGGGTAAAAACTGGCCTGATGCAAACACGTATACGAACTGCAGCTGAAGGCTCAAATCCTGTAGCATTCCTTCTTAAAGCAGAGTTAAACAGCCCCGTCATGTTTTGGCACGGACAGACTGCGCATTTCCTCGTGAGCGGGAGGGAATTTGCTGGAATAATTAAAAGGGAATGACTCTTTTGAACGCAAGGAGGTTGTTGCAGGCTAGTCAGTGCATATTTCGTAAAGTTGGTTTTAAGCGCGGAGCAACGGGACATTAGGAACAGAGTAGACAGGACTAGGCGATCTTCCATATTTACATAGTTCATTTATTTTTCGCGAGAATATAAGCTTTCGAGCCTGTTAAAAAAATTAGAAAGAGGAAAATGGCATTCCGCGGAATTCTTGCATTACGTTGTGCTGGTAGTTAACGCATTAATACACCAACGTAACCTCCTTTGTTCTTTCAGACAACACAGTAGCTTGGTCACCTTCCCGCTGCATGCAGCCCATCCAGGATACATTACCACACATGGGAAATTAAGTCGCGAAAAGAGTATATGTCTTAACTTAATGCTTTCCTTAGCCCAATTTATTAAGCTACATGTTGATAAGGTATCACCGCTCCTCTAAAACTATATATCACCAATTGACCTCTGTGAAATACTCGCGTACAGCGCATACAAAGGTGTTTATGCTGTCTCAGTCGATCATCCCAACATAGATAATAATTGCCATTATCTTTGAAAGCGGGTGCAAAGACTTCCATAATCGATTCTGGACATCGAACATGTTAGTCATGATAATGGCATAGAATGAGAATACCGTGGCAGCTTTATTTATAAAAGGTCCGCCTGTACAGCTGAATCTCGTTGTAGCGAAGGTACAGGGAGCAAGCGCATTCTTCGCAATAGCCGTTGCTTCGTTACGATCGTATATAGTGGTGACCCAGCAGCATGATAACCGACGACCTGCCATTATTGAGACAGAGTTGTGTGGGGGAAACCTCGGCGGATGCTTTAGCTGTTTTAAACAAAATTAGCTGGGACTTAGCTTTAGTTAAGCCCGGTAGGTTGCGAAAGCAATAATAGCATGGCTACGCTATAGTTCCGTTGCCGTTCTTCTTCTGTTTCCTGAACGCGTCGCTGCCACCTATTTGCATTCCTACGTTCTTGACTGCTGAGTGATATGCTGTAGCCCGCTGTCGTTTCTTGGCTTCATCCAGACGGCGTGACTTTTCTTTCTGTTTATCAGGATGCATAGCGAGTGCCTCAGCTGAGCAAGCGCGAGCATTTATATACCCATCGTTTTCCTCCTCCTCCTCTCAAGTGCTAGAGAAGAGGTGACAGAAGCGCCTCCACTCTGTAGCAGCATGGCTCCAGCTGCACCGCGCCGTGCCTACCGACCCCCGCCACCCGACGATTCGACTTGGTAGCCCATCTCTCGCAGCTGGTATGACGTTACAGTGACGTCATCCTCTCATCCGCGGCGCGCAGCGCCTACCGACCACCGCCACCCAACGACTCGACTTGGTAGCCCATCTCTCGCAGCTACGTCACAGCCATATCTGGGGTCATTAAAATTAAAGAACCAATTTATTGAGGTCGCATTAGGAATTTAGGTAGAATGTCAGTCCACAAAAAGAAAGCCGTTCTATCGCTCGGCCCAGCTTCCACTGACTCTCGGTATTCACATTTCACCACCTTCACATCAGTTTCTCCCACGGTGGAATCCCTGGTACCGACGCGTACACCAGTCACACACACGCACACGCACGCACACACAGCTGTACACGTCAGAGACGGTTCGCTCTCTCTCCTCACGTGAATGCGCGGCGGCGTCCGTGAGAAAGTTTGTTTTAGCCTTGGCTGCGCGCGGTGTCGGATAGCGGCGTCAGCGTTTGATGGTTAAGGCAGACGATGTCAATTTGGGCGCTTTAGTCGGCGTAGCGCTGACAAGGTCAAACGTGCCTACCGACTGTGGCTACGCGAAGGGCTGAAAATGGGAGTAGTGTTGCTTTCGTAATAAAATTAAACTGGTTTGAAGTGGTGCAATATGTCACACTTATCGGCGGGCATGAACCGCATCGTAAGGGAATGGAGGAGATGAGACTGAAAGAAGAAATGGATACTTTAGTAAAGGGCTCCAGAATAATTTAGACCACCTAGGACGTGCAATGACATAGCACAGCTTACGAACGCCTACAGTCACAATATGTTTGTATCAGGAAAACATCGTGTAAAAAATTACACCGAGTTAAAACGGTAAGACTAAAACAACCCGTGCTTTCGCGCGATAATCGATTTAACAGAAATAACCCTTACCAATTTTCGTGCTTCCTTGTTAAATACTAATAGTAAACGTTTTTTAGATAAAGTATTAATACGTGATCTGAAAGCGCCCGGAAAATAAGCACTATCTCATTCTTATTTTCATTATTTTTTATTTATTTCTGTCGTATTGTGCTAACTTGATGTTATTACCTGCCTTATGTGGATGCCTTCTTTAAGAGTTCCACCGCATCACGGCCTATCATTAGCTACTATTCCACTGTCATGAACTGTTTGGAAGAGTAGCGCCAGAATACGGCCTACAATATATTAATATATGCAACATCCCAGCTGAAATTGTCCGACTGCCAACCGTCGGTAAACGACTGGGCAGGACTTGGCAGCCGGCATTCTCGACTAGCCAATGCATGCCCAAAGGTGGGACCTAGTTGACTTCCAGTTACACTGATTAATTGTTGTCCAAATAGTTTCTGCCAACTCGGCAAATGGTAGGGAACTAATAGGCACCCAGTGCTCAGCACCCAACTTGGCCCTAACTATATATGGCCGTGGATGGCTGCCCACAAAGTTGACCTAGTACTTGGGACCAGCCACATATTGGCAAATGATAGGAATTAGTCGGATTGACTTGAACCTTGGCTATGGCCCGTTGGTCAGAATGCATAATAAAAAGAGGCAGCGCGAACAGATAGGACGAACACTAGACAACATGACTAGGGCTAGTCCTGTTGTCTTGAATTCGCCTTTGTCTGTTCGCGCTGCCTCTTTATGAATTAGTCGGAACCCAACCTCGATAGCCAAACATGGCTCAAAGTAGGGCAGTGGCTGGCTGCCCACGAGGTTAACTTTGGGCCAAACACATATCGGCAGATGGAAGAGAATTAGTCGACACCTATCGCTCAGAAGCCAAACATGCCCCGATAGGGTTGTGGTTGGATGCCTATGATGTTTGCCAAGTCACATGTATGTTATGAAGGTCCCGCCTTCTAGAGGACGGGTCCGCGAGCTATGGTCTCGCCTGACGAGTGACAATTCCAGTCTCTCTAAAAACGTCGGTTTATTTCGGATATATAAAAAAAAGACACTTCGCAAAGACAACATCGGACGCATATGCTAAGAAGCGAAGCATGCGGTCAATAATCGCGACAGCACGAAGCCAAAATTTACAATGCGACCGACGCGGCCAGAGGGTTCCGAGCAGTATAAGGAACATATCCTCTTGGGCGGCAGCAACTCATGAAAGAACGCCTAACCCATCTCCGGAGGCACCGGTCAGTGTTCATCCAGGAAAGCCTTCACTCCACCGTCCGTCTGCATCAGGCGGGCCCGTGTCGTTCGCCGGCTGCGCAACAGCTCCGCCCATATAGCTGCTGCGACCTTGTCGCCGCCAAAATACCCATGCCTCTCGCTTCCGCAGTTCTTGTCTATCCCCGCACTGATGCGGACCATGGTGTCCCGACAGTTTTTTAGCGAATACATTTGCATAATGTTCGCACAAATGGGATATAACAAAGTTTTTAAATAAAACATCATTTGCATTAGCCGTTTTATTTTCCATTTTTGCCGTCGCAAGCTTAAAATGACAACTTTCGAGAGTAAATGGCTCAAAAATGGCCCCCTCATTTGGAGATATAGAATATTCGGCCTCTTTATACCCAGACAGCCATAGACGTCCGACGGACGACCAGCGGACGTCCGTTTCCGGGAGTTCGGACGTCCGACGGAAATCCGGTCATGTTCGACATACGTACAGCGGTCATCTGTCGGACTATCGTTTGTGGATCCGGATCGCATCCCACAGACGTCCGACGGACAGCCGGAGGCGGACATTCGGACGTTTCCCGGAACTTCCTTGCAGGGCCCGCTATTGGTGTAAAAACTTGCCAACAACATTCGTGTAAAGCTCAGCAAGCATGTGCCATGGAAATTTCAGTCACATACTAGTGCTCAATGCCTTTGTTGTGATAGTCAAGCAGACAACAGATATGCAACAGGTTCAAGTTTACTGTTGTCTGCTTTACTTTCACACAACAAAGCACTGAACAGCAGTGTGCAATTAAAACTTCCATCAAAGAGGCGCATATGCTAGCTGAGCTTTAGACAAATGCTCCATCTCTGAAAACATGCGAAGTGCACACGCATACCAGCATGCTTGGTTGTAAAAACAGCATTTTCAATTCTTTTTAGGCTTTATTGCGAAAACCGCATGCATGCAGTTTACACTAAAAACATATCCATGTTAAAGCTGCATGCAAAAATAGACGGAATGGCATATGGGATGGCAATGATGCGATGTGCTATATACTGCGAATGTTCGAATGGCACAAACAAAGCATTTGCAGTCGGCCGTGGAGACGGAACCACATGGCAGCGTTTCTTCGGCGCCGCGTCAGCGTCTCGGCTATCGGCGTCGCCGGAGACCAGATCTCAGCGTCGACGCCGGAAATGATTCGCAGGTGGGGACCAATGACAAGCCACGCATGGACAGTTGCAGCACCCACCCCCAGAGGCGCAACTCGTTTCCGCGAAAGCAAGAGCTCCTCTTCTGTCCGCGCGCATGCCTGCGCCTTTACTCCCCTTGCCTCCCCCACTCTCCCCAGTAAGCTCCCGTCGTCGCTGAATAAGACGAGTTTAAGCCCCGCCGGCGTGGTGCAGTGGTAAGACGCCCGACTACTGTGCCGGAGTACCCGGGTTCGAACCCGACCTCGGCGGCTGCGTTTCGACGTCCGTCGCGCCGTGTCGTTAGAGTATATAGACCCCTCGGTTTTAAAGCGAAAGCCTAGTCGTTTCGGCAAATATGCCTGCGTTTCAGGTGCATGCCTTATATGGGCATATATGCCAATCATTACTTAATCGATGGCATTCGAATGATAGCGGAACACGATTTAAGCAATTCTAGATAATTGCGTGATAAGTAATAACTAATTGAGTAAAAGTTAAGCAGTTGTCCATAGCAACACATGCATATGGAATGACACTTCTAACTAGCACTAACCATGCACTTACTAGTTAAGACGACTAACTAACACTAACAAAACATTAACTAGTTCTCACAAAACATTAATCACATTAATTATTTGATTAACATTAAACAGTTAAGCAGTTGCCCATTGCAATACATGTATATGAAATGGCACTTCTAACTAGCACTAATCGTGCACTTACTAGTTAAGACGACCTTAACACTAACAGAACTAAGCATTTACCCATAGCAACACATGTATACGGAATGCCACTTCTAACTAGACTTAACCATGCACTTACTATTTAAGACGAGTTTAGCTAACACTAACTAAGCACTAACTAGTACTCACAAAACATTAATCACATTGATTAATTAACTACTCAATTAACTAGCACAATGTAGTCACCCTCTTTACTCGAAGCATCATTCATCGCCACATTCGCAGCAAATGCATAGCAGAATGCGGCACTCAGGTTTTGCCTTTCACCACTTTAGTCGCCAAGTTACGATGGCTAGCCAAATGTCTCGTAATTTTTTTTCTCCCACGTAATGTCGCGGAGACTGACGCAACTGACGAGCGCGCGTGTGTTACAGTTTCGGTTTTAATTTCATCATCTGTTTGGGGGCATATTTGCAAAAAGCGGCAACATTTACCAAATATAGTAAAGAGTTTTTTGTGTCCTTACTGCATGACAGTAGCCATAGTTATTTTAATGTGCAAAACATTTAAAAACCAAATCATTGTTGTTTCGCTTTCGTTTCAATTGCACAGATGGCAGCACCAGTTTTCCGCTAACGTCATTTCGTGTTTCCGCAAAATCTTAGTGAGTGAAATGTATTCGAAAGGATGAACGTCTAGGAGTCTCTGGTGACCTAGAGCCAAAATCTTGTGGTGTTCACCGATGTCACTTTAAATCTAAAGCTTCTCAGAAGCGCCTTCAACGAAGAGCGAGCAAAATGGGGATCCTCTGGTCAAGATTCAAGGTGAAGTATGGCGGGTCCTGTTTTGCGATCACCGACAAGTTTCATGTAAACGGCATTGACAGCACTTGCAGACACGCATTTTCATGAAAGCAGCCTATTATTCTTGTCACTTATTCAGTCTCTCAAAGTTAGATGTTAAGATTCGCTGTCATGTTGAAATAAGAGCTCGTAGTTTGAATGTCACCGCTGCTACTCTTTCCTCAAAGATCAATGTCCTCGGACGCTTTGTTGCCTTTTGGGGCCGTACCTTGCTCTCGCAAGAGCTGCGGCGCTTTCCGGAGATAAGCTAGGCAAGCGAGGAACGCCTTTTTCAAGGCAGTTGTGTTTACACTGGTAGTTTTTAGCATGAGCTTTAGTCGCAGACGCAACGTTTGTCGGTCGCGTTGTGGCGATTACTTGAAACCCGCTAAGTGCAATGGCAAATCAAGGCTTTTACGGCCGGCAAAAGCAAAAAGCAGGTCGTTTCTCGGATGCTGGGCTCAAACTAGTTCACTCTGCTGCTGCGAATCGAGATCAGACTTTGCAATGAGTAATTTAAAGCAACAACAGTGCGGTGACACGTCGCCGGGCAGACTTGCTCGACAGGTATGCGTGGTCAACGTGCTGGCGAGTGGTCAGTGTACTTTGTTGCTTATTTTCAGCTTGTCCTTTCGTTTACCTTTCTGGCTTCGCATTCCGCCCTTCCCATCTTTCATTTTATACATTTGTGCAGGTAATTTCTGTCGAAGTAGTTTTGTCCGCCTACAAGCATGTGTTGCACCTGCCGAAGCTCTACCTGTAGTAATTTTTTTTGCTGTTTGATATTACGTGAAAAAGTTAGGAGTTTTCACGTAACTGCGTTCCAGATGTATATTAATTAAACGAGCTGCACAAATTCAAAGTGAAATATAATTTTGCCCTAGGATTCAGTCAACTTGAAGATTTTTAAAAGCAGCTAACAGGGAATGTTTAAATGCATTGCTTCAGCATTTGCCCTGTGCCCGGTCCTAATTAACTTATGAATTTTGCACTAGAAATCCTATGTCGCAAATGGAAGGCCACTTTTTTGTTTTCTACTTTGAAGTTTTTTCTCAGTCAAGCCCTCTTTTCAAAGCATTGGTAGCAAGCTGAGGCTCCTCCTCAAGACATGCTTACTTTTTGTTTGTGATTGTTAAGAAAAACTTCCGTGTCCCTCTTTTACCATGGAGGCTTCAAAATTTAGTATATGTTGGTTTCTTCGCCTTTGCAAGTGATTTATTTCAGCACTGATTGAACAGGTGTGGGCATCTTATTATGCTCTTTCTCTTGAACTGCATTTATGCTATGTTGAAGTGCATGATGAGCTGCATTTTATGCAGCTACCGCCAGGAGGTGAACTCAAAGGCTAATAGAAGGGGGGGGGGGGGTAACGTGAATAACTGTCATCTTTGTTCCTGTTCTTGGAAAGGTGAGAGGGCATATGGCAGGAGAGATCAGTGGGATAATGAAACTGTAGCACAGCAGTAAAGTTACTCGAAATGAAGGAAAAATTCTTGCAACATGTCATCATATCGCCATAATTTCTAACGCACTTGGTGTTGGTGTATTGTGGCAGCACTGTGTGTAGTGTGGATGAGGCTTTTCGTGACTGTTCTGAAGTGCGCAAGTCTTTATTTGCCATTCCATTCACCTGGTGCAGTTGTGATAGCCCACCTGTATGTGTTATGCATATTGAGAGTGTTGTTTCCATTGTGATACTGATCCATACAATCCTTCTATAGCTCAGAAAGTATGGGGCATAACACAGAGTTTCGTAGCAGGCTGAACAGCAGTGCATTCATGCCCCGTATATTTAGTGCCCTTCTTGCACAATTTCTTTCTCGAGTACGTGAACATAGCTTCTGTTGTGCTTCTGTGGTTAACCGAAACTGAATGGCACAGTGTCTGGAGGATCGATTTTTGCTTGGAGTGTAGTCTCTTTGTTGTAGCTGTGTCCGCACTGGAGGCCTGCTGATGCGGCCCAGGGGCTTCTGTTGTTCTCAGAAATTTTTGGTTGCTTCCAGAGGTATAAGTTGTGAATGTCATGTAAAACAGATACCATGATTGCAAACTGCAACTATGCACTGCAGAGCTTGACATCTGAAGTGAACATTCCGCATTTTAAGTTTGTGTGCAATGCATTGCCTACCTTTTCTCTTTGCTTGCGTGGCAACTGTAAACAGAGTGAATCATAACATACCATTGTGAAAGAAAACAATGCAAAAAATGGGCCGAGAAGAGAAAAGACCGACACGAGTGTTCATGTGTGCCTTTTCTGTTCTTTTCTGGTCCCATCTTTTGTCTCTTGGAAGAAGGCAGCAGAGCAGATAACAACACAAAGTGCAAGAGGCACACACATGCACACAAGGACAACGCTCCTTGCCTCTTGCGCTTTGGTTTGTGTTGTTGTTACCTGCTCTGCTGCCTTCTTCCAAGAGATGTGTGACCAACTAGCTCATCGTTCGACTCTTCACTATATTTAGTCACTAACTTGGCTGTTAATACACATTACCATGGCATCTTAGTCTACAGAGCGCTGAAGAATGAAGCTGAAACCAAAAGTGGCCCTGACATAGTGCACACTACCACAATTGTTTCGTGCTCTAATTAATGCACGTACGCAACACCACCTCTGTAGCAGTGTCTGCAGATTTGTTTTTGAATACATTGGGGGCCTCATGGGAAAGGTCTGATATATTTTGATGTCTTCGAAGTTGCAGTTACGCTTGTCTTTATGGCATTGTTAGCAATTACTTTTTTGATAACAAATACTGTATATTTTTTTTTCTCTTGTAGCACAAGCCTGATACCAAGGAGCTACTAGATGACATTGAAAAGGTATTTAGGCTCAATTCTCGCCATTTCACGCAGTTTGCCGTTATTTTTCAAACGAGTGAAGATGGTTAAAGCATACTGTCAGTGTGGGCTACTTGATAATCATAACTCCATGAATGTCCTTTTGAATCTTCCTGTAGTAACTTGTGTGATATTTTTTTTCTTTTGCGCATCAGCTCACTTGTTCCACGTCGATTGAGCGGAAAGTTGTTGGAAAAAAGTGACCTGCTAATATTCTTTTTTTCCTTTTCCTTTCCAGAGAGTGAAAAATATAAACGAATACAAACTAAATACAGAGCGACAGCAGAAGAGGCTTGTAGGAGCCCTGATATTCTACTCGTGTTTATTCTACATCTTGTGCATGGTCATAACCTATGTGTGGTACTTTCCGAGGACTCTTCAGGGACAAGTTTTGTGCGCCGTGCCACTAGTGCTATTTCCTGCTGTGTAAGTACATTTTTTTTTTACTGTGCACGTCTCTAGGTCTCATATATGTGTCTGTTGAGAACAGTGAGAACTGGCAGGCAATGTTATTGGCTGTCAACATCTACAAATATTTACAGCCCATGTGTTGTTTAGGACAGCGAACCTCACAATTTACGTTCTACTGTCTCGCTTACCTGACATTGCGAATTTCAGAAAAGCGTTTAATAGCCAGGAGAGATGTATGTAGTGGCTGGATCTTTCGGTACCTCCTGTCCCCTGAAAAGTGTGTGTACAGTTGCTTGGCCAGGTGGCCAAAACAGGTACTGTAAGAAAAAAAAATTACAGCCGATTTGCATAGTTAATCAAATGCGAAGTAGGTGCGTAGCACTGCTTATCCCTGCTATACTTTTCCATCGCTTGCAGTCGCACAGCGCATTGTCCTGGAGTTTCTACCGCACGTTTGTTCCTCTTCGCTTCGGCATCTGTTTCACGGTGATGCTCAGTGTGTTGAGCAGTTTTCTGAGCACGCTCGGCACGTTTCCTCATTGTTTGTGCTTCTAGATTCTTGCATCATTTAGCTGCAATATCAGAATCAGTAGACTCACGATCCCGCTGCCTTCGTAATCGTCGTACTTCGTCTCGTCGAGCACGGCGAACCTGCGCCACAGTGCCAGACGGCCCGGCTTTATCAATTGCGACGCAAAGCAAACGTCTTCAGCTTTCCTTACACCATTTTCAGAAATGAACGAAGACAGGCATAATGTACCCCTTTACAATGCACAGCGGCCAAAAGGTCTGGGGTGGGATCATAGGGGGAGAGAAAGAGAGAGGGAAACACGGTTAAATGCGAGCGCCAGTTAAGGCGCGGAGGTGAGCACAAGTTGCTTCACAACACGGCGAGCGGCTCGGAGCCGAGATTCACAGAGCACTGCGCGTAAACGTCTGCTGTCCGTGAAGGCTGAGGGGTGTCTGATGCGAGGGGAGAGATGCTGAAGTTGAGGACGCGCGAGTGACTTACAACTGCTCGTGCAACGCTGCCCAGTGACTGCCGCCACGCCCACAACAGACACGCCCCTATCTCACTGTCTTACTCCCTCACTGGGTGCATCTGTGCGGCTGCTCCGCCCCTAGGGCTGTGCCCCCAATTCTTCACATTCCCTATTCCCCCCCACTCCCTCCTGACAAGAGCCTCAAGTCTCTCAGTGTGAAGTCACGTAATGCGGGCATCGCCACTTTCCCTTCCTCCTCTTCAAGTTCAAGGAGAGACGGATGGACAGAGAGAGAGATTGAGCGGCTTCTGCAGCTGTGCGGCCGCTCCGCCTCCTCAATGCTGAGCTGCGCTACGCGTGCCTGCTCTTTCTCCACTTCAAGTTCATGAAAAGAGAGAGAGTGAGCGGCTTCGGACAGACATCGGCGAAATTTGCGATTGCGGCTAGTAGTGCTATGCACTAAAAGAATGCTTCTAACATACAATTTATAAATGTACAATGTACAATAAATGTACAATTTATGAAATTCGGTTCTAACCGATAATACTAGTTGGTATCTTTGACATGCATACTGTAGCTAACTGGCTATCAGGGGGTGATCACTTAGTATGGTGTACTGTTTTGTTAAGTAGTGAGTATCACTCAAGTATCATTCCTTTACCTTACATTCCTCTAAAGACTGGAGGCTTCACTTTGTGCTGGCATAATGGTGTTCATCGTCATCACCTTCTTGGTACAGATACTTGGTTACCTATGGCATTTACTGGCTTTCAAATGGTGAGAAATGGCCAGGAAATGAGTTTAAAAAAAAAATTATTGCATCTGCTTCTATGCCTCATTTTATGCGCTTTCTTCAAGTTTCGTTACCAAAATCCCCAAGGAGTGCCTTAAAAAAAAAATTGTTTCGTGAACCGTGGTGGCATTACTTATCCAAGAAATGCTAGAAGAATGAGAATTCTTCTCTATTCCAGTTTTCCGACTGTGTGCTTATCCCGTGAAACAGATTCCTTGACAGCTGTTTTGTTTATTTTGATCTCATTTGTTTTGTTGCATCCGCAGCACTCCACTGTTGTATTGTCTCTGACTATACTCACTGCAGGAATAACGTCATCACATTCAGGTTACCAATGATAGAAGGAGAGGTGGCTTTATTTCTTACAGTATGTACATAGCTTCCTTATTGCCACATGCTATTTGTCAGTGGCATGAGAGAAGACTTTATATGGGATGACAGTCTAGGTTTTTCATTTTGATGGGTGTAGATTTTTAGCGGGAGGGACTCCTTGTTTGCAATTTAGACTTGTCCGTGCTAGCCGCTCTTAAAGAGAAAGTTGCAGATGGTGGTGAAAAAAAAAAAAAAAAAAAAAAGAATAAGAAAAATTGTCATTGGCATGCGTTTAGAAATGTACTCAATGTTGAACCGGTCTTGTGTCACTTTTTTTTTTTTTTTTAGTCCGCACACATTCCACGAGATGTAGAAAATAAGAGAGCCTGAATAAAATTTATTAGTTGTTATGCTGAAACTTTGTGCACTTATGTTTGAAAAGATTACTAACATGCAAGAACTTTTTTATCTAATTTTATTCAAAGAAAGTTGGTTTGAAAGCTGTGCTGCCCCAGTTTCTTCATTGAATTTAAGGATGTTTGAAGCAGTGCATAAGTGTAGCATGTAGTGGTTTTTTGCCTACAGCACTTCCTTTTGCTAGTAAGCACTGCCATAAAAGGTTTATCGATAATTAACGGCTATCAGTATGTTAATTACAGCAAAATTAATGCTCTTGCAGACAGGAAGGCTGCAATGACCGCAAACTCCATGTAAAATTAGAGCATACAGGAATGCCTCAATATCCCCCTCCCCTTCTCCTTCCTCCAGAAAGATGGTATAATCTATCCATAGGAAATGATTAATTACTTTGAACTTTGGACTCTTCGTTGCAATAATTATTTTTGTTTATTAATTTATTAGAGTTTAGATTTACAAAGTGCATGCAAACCAAGTATGAGCAGGCAAAAGGCATTTTGGAGCACATGACTGAGGCTTGCCCTCCTATGCAAATCAACAACAAAACAGGCAAACATTCAAAGCATTTGACAAATGGCGAATTATATCACAAAACGCAAGCTAAAATGATAATACTGTGCACAAAACGGAATGGCTTTCCATGCACACACTAAAAAAATATTTATTGACACAGCAAGGTTAAGAAACTAGCATATCGTGCACAGCCCTTTTATAGCTGTGGTATTTGCGTTACCATAGAAAGTAGCTGTTGACAAAGATTTATAACTCGCAGTATCACAAACATCGACTTCTGGTGGCCATAATTTGTCCAGCACATTGAGACGTGGAAGTTAGTTTGATAGTTGCGTGCTCCTGGCGTATGCATCGGGTATTAAGGCAGTCATTTAAAAAATCCAGGCGTTTGCTACAGGGATTTGCCAAAATATTTGGAGGAAATGGCATTGTATTGTAGCATGCAAAACATGTGCCATTCATTGTTTTGTTTGCACAGTGCAAAATACTCAATCGTGCTCCACCTTGAGGCTTGCTACCAGCTCTAGAATAAGTGAAAAGGAAAGGTATAAAAGGAAAAAAAAAAAAAAAGGATAAAGCAGATGTCTAGCTTTGCGGTAGCTTTAATGCCGTATATAGTTTTCGAGCACTGTTCTTATAACGATGCTAACGAGGTGACTTTGTAGGTTTGTGAATGCGACACACAGTGTTGTTCAAAAACCATGGCAACTTTTGTGCATATGTTTAAATCCAGTTCTCTGGGTTCAAGAGTAACTTGTATATACTCATCTTAGACTAGGTTAGTGTTTTTAGTAGGGGTCTTTCACTTTGCTATGTCACAAGATGATGATCACAAGAAGTTTGAAAGTGACACCCAGGTATGTCTACATTATTGTTTTACTTCTTGTGCAGTTAGAGGAGATTACTGACAAATCGCAGGCACAATTTTGTTGCCGACGCTCGCTCGATGGCACAGTAGTCACTGTATACTGGCCCCATGTCTGACTAAAACCGAAACCCGTAATAAAATAGGCCTGTGTTTGCAGCATAGAAGTAAGCTTTTGTGAACACTAAACAAGGCATTCGATGTTACTCAATGCGGTATTTGCAACAATGCAGCAATAGCAGAGCGGCATTTATTTTGAAGCTGGGTTATCAGAGCAGCCAGGTAGCTCATTAGAACATATTTTAACATTGCATTATACTTACCTTACATGTCCTGGTTAGCTGTATCTGATGTATCAGTTCGAAAGAATATGCATTGAAAAAAAAATGGCAGGGGTTATTTCTTGAGCCAGTTATAGTGCGAAAGCACGGGAAGCTGCAGTTGTAGCTGTACATGTGGTGCCATCTGGGAGCTGCTGTGGGAAATGTTATGTTTTATCCATACTTATTAAATTAAATGTGGCTATAACGAGCAAAAGCATGTGTCGCTGTGGCTCAGTGATTAAGATGCTTGGCTATTGAGCCCGAGTACCCTGGTTCGAACCTGGCTGGTTTGAATCTGCTTCAGTTTTTTTTTTTTTAGTATGAAAGTGCTATAAGAGGTCATTAGTCAGTCATTGATAAGTCATTGGTCAGTTATAGGCTCCATCCCTCTTTCTGTTGGCTGGTGAACTTGAAAGATTGAAAGACCCGTTGGGGAAACTCGCACATTGGAGCTGCTGCACCAGATTTGGTTTGAACTAACCGCGCGGGGTCACGTGGCTGTGACCTCGCGAAACAGCTTAGCCAATCAGAGCGGCGACACAAACACGATCGGACAAGATTCTTGATCGGTGATGTTGAGCATATGAGCGTGTTCACACTAATTGAAACACCCCGCTTTTCTAACTGTGCCAAGTTTTATTGAGCTAAGGCTTTCTGTAGCCTATTACAGCTTGAACTTTGAAAATTGAAGGTTACAAAGTAGGTGTCAATTTAAGTTCTGGCTGTGAATATTATGAACACTTTCTGAAAAGCTTTTTCGAGTAAAAATGCGTGAATTGAATATTGGCAAGCATACTAACTAGTGCGACTGGTATTCAGAGGTAAGGAAGCTGAAATAGTGTGTAACTGAGCCATGAAAAAGCAGGTTGATCATTGACCATAAAGTGTACTTGCCCCGTGCATGCCTTAAATGTTGGTTCTCTCTGCTCCATTTGCAAAGTTCCTTTCCTTTCTTTATTTTTTCAGGCTTTAGAAACATGTCATGAAGCTTATGCATGCTTGTTGGTAAACCCTGCCATGCAAGAATATTTAACGTGATTTAAAGCTGTTCACATTTGATTCTCCTATGCTGCTATGGGTATATATAGCTACTATATGCTACTATATGTATACTATAGTCAAACCTGACTGCTGTGGAGTCCAGAGAATAAAAACATAAGTGACTTGTAGCAGTGAACATGTCAGGTGCAAATTTTGTTTCAGAGTGGTATTTGCGAGAAGTGCTCTTTTTAGTGGGCGGCAGACTGCTTGTGACCATGTCAACTGTTTCGCAAATGGAACTTTGCCCGTACAGTTGATACGAGAAGACCGAATACGAGGAACTGTCATGGCTGTGCCACTGTGCTGCTGAGGTCAAGGGTAGTAGCCATCTCTGAAAGCCTTCGATATGGATGACTCTGCCGACATTCACTCAAGTTTTATGAAATGCAAGCAGTAACAATTTTTTTCTCTTCGATTTTTTTGTTTGTTTTCTTCCTTGCAGAATAGTGCTTCTGAAGAAACTGCTGCAGTGGTACTTCAGGAGAAAAATCGAGAGAAAGAACGAAGAGCTCACAGATCTGATAAAGCAGAAGCGCTCGGTGCTCGACAATGTCATGGAGACCGAGACGTACAAGATTGCCAAGGAAATCCTGGAGAAGTATGATCCAGAAACGCTCAGGAAAAGTGTCGTAAGTAGAAGAAAAGACAAACCATTCCTGTCCCTAATTTTTCACAACTATGCTAAACTGGTACAGTTTGGGTTGCAGAGGTCATTGTGATGCACCTCCACGAGAATCTTGACAAGTTTAACTTTTCAGTCTTGAGTGATAGTTGGAGTGCGTGGGTTGAATGTGATGTATGATGTGGAAGTGCGATGGTGGGCCACTAACAATCGGGATGCTCATGTTCATCTTGATACCAAACAGGTTACCATATATATTCCTTATTGTAAGTGGACCATAAGTCGGCCCCAAAACTCGCGAAAATTTTTTAGCAAAGGAAAAGTTTGACCCCGAATATAGGTCGACACTAAATCGGGCCGCGGCCATAGTTCGCTAATACGTTTTTCCAGTCAGAGTCATTCAAAAAGTCTATTCAGTTGTCGCTCACGAGAAAGATGCAGGTCATTGAGCTGCTGCTGGTTGTCGGAAGCGGTGTCGAAATGTCACACGTGGTGAACATTGCAGAGATCATGTCGGTTGGTAGTCCACACCGAGCGTCATTGGAGATCGTGCGTTTGCTTCAACGTCACGGTAGCAAACACTCAGGCTCTTGCTCCTTTGGTTGTGAACCGAGTCTTGCGCCAGGCAGTTGTCCGGACTGTGGTCCACAAAAGGGACAGCATAAGCAGTGCATGCAAAAATCTTGCTTCTTTGCTTTCTCCAATCCCTCACGCACTTTTCTGATGTGTCAAGCTTCCACCATGCTGCGATGGTTTTCCAATTCTGCGCAGAGGATCACTGTCTGCTTGAAAGCCGCGCTGTATTGCTGTCGAGGTTGCGGCTGCATGCTGGCGTTTGTTGGACACACAGACCATGCACTTCACCGACAGTCAACGATCTGACGCCAAAGAAACGAAATGCAGAAATGGCGATGAGGCAGCAGAAGAGCGCGTGGAGATGCTTCTGAGAGCATGTGACTGGTCACATTGCTTGGGATTGGATTGGGTCGGATTGGATTGGATTGGATTGGATCTGAGGCACGGCGTTGCCAGTTTTTACATGGCATATCCACGTTTCATCTACAAAGAGTTTTTGGCGTGTGGAAAGAAAATTTTGGGTGTATTCTAGGTAAATTTTTTTTTTTTTTTTATCAGCCCGCTTTTATACCGTGTCTGGTAACTAATGGGGAATTATGAGTGAATGTGCATGATATTACCTGCACCTTGGCCGGAACTGCTTTTGACCTCGCACATACATTTAATTTATGACTCCGCACGTAGGTCAACTCTGATTAATAAGACAACCCCGAATCTTCGAGGGAACCATTTTTCGAAAGAAAAAAAAAAAAAAAGGTCGACTTATAATCGGCAATATATGGTACAAGCAGTAACTTGTAGGACTTGCGGGGAATAATCCAGGCTATCTGTTGCCTTCCATCAGTATTTGCTTGGTTAAGAAACATTCTCAGATTAACACCTTCAGGGCTTACAAAAAGCTTTGGAGAAGGGAGGGCGTGAAATACATAACTGTGTAAAGATGGAAATGTTAAAAAGGGAGTGCACTGAAGAGACAAAGAGACGTGAGTGTCTCCTCAGTGTGAAATTCAACTAGAAGTGTATTTTGCTTCGGAATGAAGTATCTCGGCACTTATTTTGAGAGCAGCAGCTTAGTGACGTCCCTGACAAGGAAAGCACGCCACATTTGGGGACCAGAGCAAGGAAGAAGGAGGGTAATAAAAGGAAACCTAAAAATAAACTGAGAGCGTTGTGGTAGGTCATGGAAACGAAAATGATGGAGTTAGTTTTGAGGGACAAAAGCTTATGTGGTTTAGAAAATGCACTCCAAGTATTGATATTGTAGAAAAAACTTAATTGAGAGAAAAGTATAGACTTGGGCAGAATGCGAAACGTGGATAGCAGGTAACCAATCATCTGCTAAGGTAACGGAGTGGATTACAAGTGAACATAAGCTTAGCTGAGGGCAGCAGAGGGTGTGTAATGAAGAGATGACGCATGGGAACTTGCAGATCAGGATGCCGCAGTTGCCACAGAGCAGGGATGGCTGAAGAACCTTAGGAGAGGGGCTTGTCCAGCGGTGGAAGTAATCAGGTTGATGATAATGATGACAATGAACAAGAAGCAAGTACTCGCGATCCTACTGTTCTTTTTTTTATTTGCAGTTTTATGTTGCTTGTCTTTGCTTTGTGATGTTAGGTAGTGTAACACAGATGTTTTTTTTTTTTTTTGTAATACTGATGATTTCTGTGGTTGCTCAGCTTACTTGTTGGAACTTGCATCTTTTAGAAATTGGAAGAGAAGACAGTGCGGCCACTGCTCGGCACCGAGTCAGGTGAGCGTTGTTTGTTCATCCTCTGACCAAAGCCTAATTTATGTTTTGTTCAAATGCTAGACACTACTCACAAGCGAAAAAAACATTTCCCAGCATGCTCCTGTTTTTCTGTAGTTGCACTATTCTAGCTTGTCTTATTTAGGCACTAATAGCTTGAATGCATGCCGTTAAGATTTAGCATTCTAAGCGAACACAAATTAATACTACTGTGAAAATACAAGTTGGCATCTGCTAACATTAATGTTGCACCTTTGATGTTACTGTATTAGCGAAATGCCAAGCCAAGCCTAGGAGCTTGTGTTTGGTTTAGTTTAGTTTTTTTCTCCGTTGAACTCGTTGGTAAAGATAAAATATTAACTGGTTTTGGTTTGGCTTTGTATACTGATGAGGAATTGTGATAGGGATGCTGGTGTGTCTTGCTTTACTGTGTCAATTTCTTTGAGTCATGTTACACTGATGTTGACCACAACAAGAAAAGGCAAGACTTAGTGAAGCACGCATTCCTTTTAGCCACATGGCATGTCCCACATTTCTTTTTCACAAAAATGAGTCTGCATTGCTAGGGGATGTTCGCCTTAGTGCTGTCTGACCAGGATTTTAGACAACTTAGCTACAGAGGCATAGTTTGCTACCTAGTGTCTTTTTGTTACTGCGTGCAGTTGTATTCGCTGGCACAGTTGTTGCTAAAGTAAACTGCGCGAAAAGATAAACGCTAAACGTTGTACAGACAGACAAACATGCATCAAGATTCAGACTTCTTTTTTCTTTTTCCTTTTTTTTTTTTTTGTAGTATGCGTTAAGGTCCTTTCCCTTTCTTTTCCTTGATTAGAGTTTTCTCGATTGAAGGATGATGACGAAGACTCGGACATTGGACAACGAAAAAATTTATAAATCAGAATAGCATGGTTAGAGTGAAGATGCAGAAAGTTTTACGAGTACCGATTACGCGGAGCCGCCCGAGCTCTCCTAGTCAGAGGCTCTCGACGAGAACCCTTAGATTCTCGACAACATCTCTCCATAATCGCTCCGCTCGTCGCCAATCGGGGAGGCCTTCTCCTGACACATCAGTAGCCTCTGACCGCATACATAGGTGCACCCACCGTTCTTCGAGTGGATCCCACGTGACGCAGTAATATACAAACGAAGAAAAGCACACTAAATAGCATGCGACACTGGTCACCTGACTGGATAAAATACAAAACAAAAAAAAAGGAACACTAAAATGCATTTTTGCACTTAGCACACGTGACCAGGGAAAACACGGGGCAGGAAAGGCAAAACTAAACCGCATACCTGCACAGATTTCACGTGATCCAACGCGACACAGCTAATGAAAGCACCAACAAACTCGGATGTCAGCATCTACCCTATGCAGCTCATTGCAGTGCGGGCCTACCGAGGCCAACGTACGCATGTAAAAATATAATGGTCCTCTTCCCTTTGTTTTTAACGAATGGCCGACCGAAACTGAAATGATTTAATTAGAGCGAAACTATCTTCGCACCATTATTTAGACCCTGTCAGCTCAAATAGCAGGCAAAGATTTAGGTCTTCTCTGCTCAGTGCATTACTTACGGGATGGCATCGATGTAACCTTGGGCACGGTGTTTTCACTAAAAAAACATGGTCTGTGTTTCTAGGTTCGCCCGCGCTGTCCCAAGATGCCGTTTCCCACGCGACGCCTCTGTGGGATTCTTGCCCTTGACCCGCGTTTTTGGCGATGGGGGGTGATTTTTACCCGCGACCTGCCAGTAATGTACGTTTTCGGTGAGATGAACGGTAGTGGAGAGAGGTGCAGGCATGAGACTACTCTCTCGAAGTCTCTGTCTAACCCTGTCTAACCCAGGAGCCACAATCTGGCAAGACCAAGTTCACGCTTCCATTGCGATATATTTCTGGTGTCATAAACATACCTGGCCCCTCTGTGCGAGGTCTCAACAATGCGACCACGCCAATGCATGGCTCGCAGGCTGAAGGGAACACGTATTTCGCCTGCTACGTGATGGTCTTGAGCTCGGTGACTCTATAGTATGTAAAAAAAAATATAAGCTTGGAAGCTAAACCAAGCAAACTGAGCTGATTAAAGGGCTTAGTAGTGGCTGTTACCGCTAAGCTTTCCGGGCACTCTGGACTGCCAGGAGAGAAAAGGTGGAAGCGCCTTCCTTGTTTATGTGTCTCTCTGTCCCTGTAACAATGGGTCTTATCTCACGAGTGGTTGAAATCGCTGCACTGCCCTGTGGACTTGCAGCTACCCCAGTTGCGGGTGCAGTGCTCTGGAAAGTTTTTGGAGAGGCAGCACTCGCCCACTTTTGGTCATAACTTGGCCGCACAATGCTGTGAATTAGTTTGTAAGGTCCGAAAACAGTGTGGCTACTTTTGGCACATTTAATCCGTGTGAGCAAACTTGACACTCGAGAGATGCACGTCACGCGACAGCGAAGCAGTGAGCACCGAGAACGAGACTGTGCAGAAAAGGTTGTTTGAATTGAGGGTGGATCTCTTCAAAACCGAGAGAGGTGGGCATGTGGGAAAAGATGCATTCAGGCAGCCTTGGTGAGGCTCAGAATTTCTGCTTCTGGACTTTCGTGGGAAGTGTGTTTCTCGAGTGTTGCTTTGAGGTTTCTGAAAATTTCTTTCCTTTATGGAAGTAAAAATAAAAGTGAAAGGGCCCCCCACAAGACCTCGCGCATTTCGCGTGAAATCTACTAAAAGTTTGTTCGCTAAAACTAATCCAGTTCCACTTTTACTAAGAGGATTCACCCTGTCTGAAATGCTGTCATATTGGTTCACAGGGAGGATCTGCAATTAGCAGCCATTGAATGGTTACTCCGTAAGGCTGAATTTGAACTACACTTGCCCGGGCTCTGTAAAATGTAGCTTTAATATCAGAGAAACACATCTTGTACTTTTCAAGTTTTATACAGATGCAAGGATAATCATATTTTGCATTTGAATACTAATGGTTGGTTTGTTTTGGTCATGCTGGATGGACCGCAGTGTAGGAGAGGATGTAATCACGAGAATAGTTGCAGAAGAGTGATCAGCAGTGCCGGACAGTTCGTAACAGCATGGAGTGCGAACTAGTAGATGAGTGTGCGCTGAAAACAGGAAGTATTATTTTGATATAGTGCATTTAATAGTCTCTAACTGCTTATATATGTGTGAAATTTCTTGAGTGCCATATTCATGTGAATTAAAGCACACGTCTCTTTTTCTCAAATGATTAAATCTCAGTCTGGAGAATGCGTAAAATTGAAATGTGCCTGCATACATTCTTGGAGAGTCGATCCCATTTATATTGCTCTCTTTTTCACATACCTGGCCCCAAGGTGTTAGTACCCTGCATACTGCTGCCGTAAGTGTGCATGCAGTTTGAGGCACTGTTCAACTTTGAGTCTGCAATTTAGTCATGTGCCAGTAATTGAAGGGGCACATATCACTAGCACCTTGAATTTAAAGGTAGAATAATGCTATTTGCTCTTCTTCTAATGCCTCTGAGTATTGATTGGCAAACCTATTGATGTGATTTTTTTTTCCAGTTCTTATGTTTCTAGCTTCTTTTGGTCAAGTAAGAAATAAACTTTTCAACCATTATAGTGGGTGCAAGATTGCAGTCATCAGATCACGGTCCGAAATGGGATTGGGAGCTTGGGTTTTACAGTGTGCTTAAATTCATATTTGGTATGGCACTACTGTTATCTAGACAAACGTGATAGGTTTTGTCCGTGTATGTGTGTGTGCCAAAATGCTAAAAGTAGGATGTGTGTGCATGTGTAGACGTGCGTCGCCGCATGATGCCCCCTCCTGTCAAGGGCGGCCCCCTCCGCCCCGGAGCCCGGCTGCCTCACTCGAACCTGAAGATGCCTTCTTCCTCAAGTGCTCCCTTTGAGGAGCGCCGCATGATGGTTGTTGCACCAGGCGTGCCGAGGAACGGCCAGCAGCCGCACGGTGAGGGGGACTGCCTGCTTCAGTTGACTCATCCAATGAAAAAAAAAAAAAAAAAGTCTAATACTAGTGTTAACGCTATACTAAATAACGTGAGAACTCAGCATTTGGTGTTATGCTATGCTATGTAACACCCTGCTCCCCCTTTCCACACTACACTGCTTGTACAGCCTCCCAAAGTTTTAACCGGAATGCGCGAGTGTCGACTGCTAAGTCTATAAGCACTGCATAACAGAGCACAGCGGCAAACTGTGCAAGAATACGCGCACTCATGCATTAAGCAGTCCAGAACAGCTGTCGCTTCCAAGACTGCTCCGTGAACAGGACTGCACTCTCGCTTCCTTTGTGCACCGTTATCGTCTTCATCCGTTTTCTTTTCTGAACATTGTCATTAATTTAACCGGAATGCGCGAGTGTCGACTGCTAGGTCTATAAGCGCTGCATAACAGAGCACAGCGGCAAACTGTGAAAGAATACGCGCACTCGTGCATTAAGCAGTCCGGAACAGCTGTCGCTTCCAAGACTGCTCAGTGAACAGGACTGCACTCTCGCTTCCTTTGTGCACCGTTATCGTCTTCATCCGTTTTCTTTTCTGAACATTGTCATCAAGTTATGACAGGTGAAATGCTAACTTTTGAGCCAGATGCAGGGGTAGAAGAGCTGCTCCAATTTCTCCATCCTGCTCCAAAATGCAATATTGCTCCAAAACTGCTCCAAACTGGCTGTTTTGATGTTCTGCTGTCCAATTTAGCAGAGCACGGGAACAGTGTCAGTACACCAGTGGCAAAGATATAACGCATCTTGCTCTGGTCTTAATACAAATGAAATTTTTATAAGGAGAGGAAGCATGGAGAATAATAAATATTTGTTCTGAGCCACCGGCGATTGGAGATAATTGAGAAAAAAAAAAAAGGAAATGCATTGTGCATGTGACATAGCACCTCCTCTCAGCCGTTTGAATCGCCGGTGGAGAGAAGCGAGAGCAGCAAGCGAAGCAGGTAGCACAAACTACTGTGAGCCATTAAGAAGGAAACTTGTCAGACTGCAAAACGTGCATGAGTTATTCTAATGGCTCTGCTGTGAAAACAACCAGGTGCTTCATCATCGAGCCCCTTTGTCAGTGACAAGCTTGCCAGGCCTACGACAGACAAAACAATACTTGAAGTGTTATGGGTTGGTACGCCAAAGCTGTCAGTCACTAGGAAGCTTCTCAAGAGGGTTGGAAAGACATACGGGGCCTATGACAAAATATTAAAAATGAGCTCCAGCGTTGCTCAAGCAAGGAATGATGAACAATTTAATTGGAAGGAGGCAGTGAAGTAAAATAGCTGCAGGACCTAAGGCTACACTTCAATGCCATCTATCTATATCCCAAAACTGCTCCAAAATGCTCAAGCCTGCTTCCACCCTTGTAGACCTTTGTCATATTTATAAACGGGAGAAGACGATTGAGGTCATGCTGCAGTCATCTGCGATCCCATGGTAGGCAAAAAGCACGGGAGCGGCACTAGCGCCAAGCTTGTCAAGGCACGTTATTGTGGTCTGAAGGCGCCTTTTCAGCAGATGAAATGTCCATGTGCTCGGGAATTTATCACCCCAGGCATAGGATTAAGAAGGATCATGTAATACCCCCTGTCTGGGTGCCTTGAGGTGTATTTAAAATAAATAAAATAGATATGCACAAGATAGGGAGTGGAAATTGCATGCCCATTAATCTGAACTCCAAATTAGTGTCGCTGCCAGAGCGCATTGAAGTGGTAAACTCGACATTTGAACCTATCGGGTCAAAATAGGCCCATTAGGTCAGACAGTCATGCAGCGAATCAGCAAGTGTTATATTTGCTGCTAGTCTGTTCCAAGTTTTTGGTAAAGTCGGCCTGTGTTATACAGTGAAACCTCGTTATAACGAATAAAAAATCGGAAAATAGTTCGCTCTATCCATAATTCGTAATATAAAATTTCGTAGAAAATACATGCAAGAGCAGCACAATTCAATCGGAGAAGGCACAGCAACTCGGAGGGTGCGTAGTTAGGTCACGTCCATTTATTTACGTGCGAAGAACTTCGTTATCGCGGCCTGCTTTTTTGTGTTGGTCGCGTTCCGTATCACGCCCTGTTCCACAGTTTGCGAGCACTCAACAAGGGCAAACCCACTGCTCTCAATAGCACTGCAGTGGCAGCGCAGTAAATCCAATGCAGGAAGCGCTTCTTGTGAAGTCGGAATGTTCTCATCGTCTGCAGGGTCAGCCTGAGCTTCGTCTGCGGGATGTTCAGAAACTTCCACAACGATTTCGGTGTCCGTCAGTACAGCTGTGGTCGCCGCCTACAAAGTCTTCTACAGTCATTGTTGCGGGCATGTCACCAACAAAACGCGAAAAATCGTTCCAGGCTCATCGAGCTCGCGGAGCTCTGCTTCTGCTTCGTCGGGATCGTCTCCATTGTCATTTGATGCACGGGCCTCTGCTGGAACAAAACCTGCGTGCCGAAAGCAGTTGGCAATCGTTTCGCCTTTCACGCTGTCCCATGCCGCTTTAATGTTCCCAGCAAGTCGATCTTCAAGTCCTGCTTCACGAGAAGAGTGTCAATCAGTCTCCCCTTGTAAACTGCCTTGAAGGCCCTGATTTTATCTTGAGCTTGGTCTGTAACGTCAGTGCTGCTCTTTTTTTTTTCACTTTCACCGCCATCACAGCACTACGAACACCCGCGCGCTACACTCGACACGACGACCGACACAGCCTCCGCCGAACGCTATGACGGCCACGCCACTGCTAACAATAAAACCAAAAAACGCGAGATGCAAAAACCAAAAAGGCAAAAGCAACATTCGATCGCGCCGCTGCCACCGCTGCTGAAGCAGCGCTGTCGGCGATTGTGAGATGCGAACAATTTCTCATGGCCTCCGAGATCACCTGATCTCAGAGGCCATAGATTTCTTTGGTTGTCAACTCCCAATGCCGTCGTGGCATCTGTGGCGCTGTCAGTGCCTACGAGGTAGTCCTGAACGTTTGCTGCGCCGCACAACACACATGTAGTTAGTGTAACGAAGCCTGCCTCCTGCGTCGCGAAGTTCGTAGTTCGCTATGGGCAGTTAAAAATACATGTCTGACAAAAATATTTAGGAAGAGTTCGATATATTCAATAATTCGTTATATGCGTGTTCGTTATATCGAGGTTTGACTGTATATCTTTACATGCTTTTTTCGTTTGTCTTGTCAGAGATGAGTGCAAAGTTGGAAAGGCATTGAACTTGCATAAAAAGGAATCATCGAGACTGGAGATCTTGTTTTTCAGAAAAAGAAAACTGCAATTACCAAAGGTGTTTTACCTTAGAAACGTGCTCCAAAGCATAATTCAAATGCTCCAAAACTCTCATTTCGTTGCTCCAAAGCTGCTCCAAAATGCTCGAGTCTGCTTCCACCCCTGCAGATGGAATGCGGTAGGCACCACTGGTTATACCGTTTGCGTACCAGATGTTTTTCTTGTGGCTCGTACAGCACTTTCCTGCCGCAAACAACGTATCTGTCACTGCAAGTCCTGCCAACTGGAACTTGCATCTTGCAAAGAATAGCATAAATGCCTTGGCACTGTCTTACCAGAAATAAATTTGCAGCATTTTTCGAGAAACGAAAAACAAAGCCTCACAATGGGTATCGTTGCGTACACTGGTAAGAAAGCAGATTAAAGGTGTTGCGTAACGTTTTGCGCGATAGCTGACATTTGATCAAATTATTTCGCTTAGCAATTCATACCTTCCTCAGCTACAGGAAAGAAGGCTGAAACACGTTTCCTGACCTAACCTTTTCTCAGTGGTGTGCAGAAAGTGGAAGAAAGTGCTATAATAGAAAAAAAGCAGGTGATATTTGGTCTGGTTCCCACAACAGCTTGGTGGATGACAGCTGCGTTTGTTACGCGTGTGTTCATATTCTTGCTGAATTTGTTGCTGTGATTCATTAGACGACACTTGTCAGGTTGGCAGTCGACGCTCGCTCGTCCAGGTAAAAAAAGAAATCCGGATGTTTTAGATGCAATACTTTCTTGCATCGTGCCATGGCACCTCGACCTCTCCTATGATACTACTGCTTAAGTTGGCCCCGAGTATATAGAACGCAGATATATATCAGCTTATTGCTCAGCTCGCACCGAACCCTCAGAATATCCCCTTGAAATTCCCATGCCAGAGTGTTCATGTTCATTGAACTGCTGTTCAGCAGAATATTTGACATATTGAACTGGACACTATGTCCTTCCTAGGGGTGAATGGGTACGGTGGCGACATGCTGACAGTGCTTCATATGGTAATGTTAAATTTTGGAGCAAATGCAGTTATTCTCTCATGTGAGATCTCTCTGGCATCATGGACGACAGTAAGAAAGCTGCGAGGTGAAGTCTGCCCGTTCACTTTAGTCTAATAGCCGTGCAGTTGTGTACGCTTGGTGGCTGGCTTTATGCTGTATTTCGCTTCATCTCAATTCGAAGTAATTCACAGTCTGTGAATGCAGCTTGGGCGATATGTAGTTGTATGAACGAATGCATTGTAACGCAGAATGATGTTGCGATCATTCTGCGCGCTTCGATCGAACTGCGACCAGATCTGTTATTTTAAGTGTGAAATCAAGCTCGTATTTCTCTGTTTTAAGGATGAGGGAGGGGTACAGAGAAGGATAGGGAACATTTGCACGCATTACTGTTTTGTTCCACTCCACATTCGCCCCGCGGAATGGACATCTAACTTGCCTTACAGTGAGCTGGAAGTGACTGTAAGGGCAATGCCATGCTTACGCCAGTCTTTGCGTGTTGGTGGAGTTATTGACGCTCATGTATTTCACAAATGGTGTCCCCTCTTCAGAATAAAAGACCATGTTATGTGTGACTCAACCAATAATGACTAAATGACGTGGCATGTCTTTACATAGCGCATAAAAAACCGAAGAGATTTTTAGAAACTAGAAACTGCATGCTCCAGAGTGCTTCTAAATCGTTTTATTTCTCCATAGTGGTCGAGGAGAAAAACTTAGTGCTCCAGGCTAGTTTTGAACCAACATTCTTCTGCTCTAGAGGGCTCCAAATTGGAAACTAGCGTTTCAACAATTGCACCAAATTTCATTTTACCAGTAGCATCAAGTTCTTGATTTCAGCGCAGCGCATGCTTTGCAGATTGTGAGAAGTTTTGCTCTCGCACTGTCTGTCGCTCGCTTGGAAAAGCGACCGTCGGAGAGAGTGAACCTTGTAAATGGTGGTGCTAAGCTCGAATTTTCGGTCTATGACTTGATCTGCATACAAACACTTCTCTTTTACCAGAATGGGAGGATCAGTAATCTCTCTTTGTCAGGCCTTTGTGTGCTCTTTTGTATTTATTATTATTATTATTATTTTTTTTTTTTGCACATGGCGCTTGATACATCTTGTCATAAACAGGCACTGGCACAACTTTTACTACTTACAGCTCATTTGAAACTATGTTGGAGTCTGCAAATACTAGGTTGGCGCTGTGTATAGCTTGACCCCCCTAATTGCGGATGGTGAATTCTTTAAGAAATTAAGGTTCGACTTGTAATTGGCCATGTTTGGTAACAACCTACATCATTGTATATGTTAGATATTTTGGCTAGTCCTTTGAGCTCTTACATTGTTTTGTACATTGGTTTCATAGTGTGCTACAAAATAGCTTAGTCGCAGGAAAGCCAAGGGCTTGGACGACTTTACTATTGTTTTTCTAAAGTATAGATGGACAAGCAAAAAAAAGAAATAGTGACAGTAAAGCTTGGGGCTTCGATACCTGTCGCTTATAATGTTGTGAGACTCTTAATCAATCAAGCTGCGAATCCAATGCAAATGTGCTCATGTGCTATCTTATGTCAGTGTGCCAAAGAACGCCTTGTGGTCGAATGGCTAGTATAGGGCTGGCATACGATTTATTGTGACATCCCTTGGCTTTTCTATTCAGCTAAACCGTAATTAACAACATTGCTGTCAAATGATGCGCTGATGTAAGCTCTAGAGTCGGTACTGCTTGTCTCTGGAGTGTAGCTCTTGCTCAAGGGCTCAGCACGCAGTGGTGAACGTTTTGCTTCCTCATCATTTAGTGACTCGGTTTCATGCTTGGCTACTGGTTATTTACATTTGTTGTGAATTCCGAAAGGACTTCTTGCGTCTTGAGCGTCCTCGTTCTTTTCAATTCAGCTCCCCTCCAGATGCCGGCCCTCCCTCGCCCCATCCTCCCTCGAGAGAGGACTGCATTTGACCGGGTCATCGACTTCCTGGTGGGAGAGGGTCCCGGCAACCGCTACGCGCTCATCTGTAACCGCTGCTGTTCACACAACGGCATGGCGCTCAAAGAAGAATACGAGTATCTGTGTAAGTTCTGCCAGCTTTTTCTGCTCTCCTGCCAAATTTAAAACTCTCGAATAAAATCCCTTTACATGAAATGTGCAGTCTAGCGCAGCATTTATTAAAGCGTCGCTTCTTGAAAAGGGCACAAAAGGCATGGAATGTGATGCCGAAGTTTGGGTACAGCAATACCATGCATTAAGTTTTCTAACTTTTCTTGCATTTTCGGTCACCTTTTACACAGCTGTAGCTTTCAAGCATGACCTGCAATTGTAGTTGTTATCCTCTGTGTTGGTTTTGTCATGAAGCTTTTGTTCTCCTATGACTTACCTTTAGCTTGCTATAGCTTTGTTTGGCCTTTTATTAGGGAGTAGTTGCAGTGCCCGGTTCTAGTGTATGTTAATGACAAATTGCAAATAGTTCTGATACATAGTGCGTCACTTACCTGTGGGGTGTAACAATCAAGCTTTGGTTTAAGATTGTAAATTGCGCAGCAGTCTTTAATCTGATCATTTGCAATCCCGAAATGCTTTGGATACTGCCAGTTTGTATTGTTCCTAGAGGTTCAATAATGGTGCAACAATGGTGCGGGCAGTGTTTTAGACATGGCATTTACCTTTCTTGCACCTGGTACCTAGTGTAAAGGGAGTGCCGCAGACCCTCATACCATGTCCTAAGAGATTGAATGTTTTGGAAGTGGATTAGATGCGCGATTGGGATGGTGGCTGCATACACCCACTCACTGTTGAAGGACTTTAGATGGTTTATTTGCCTGTTTTCTTCTTGCATATGATGTGTTAGACATCAGTATGTATGAATACCACTTCATGCTTGCCTATGACCACCAGTAATGTATAATTGAATTTCTTCTTTGCTGCGCTTTTGGTTTCGTCAGCTAACAATAGCTTCAACGGGTAGTTAATGCTAAGGCCATGCAAGGCATGGAAAAACCTGCAATACAATCGCTGATATGTAGTTTTTATTTACTACAACATTTAAGCCAGCCTGCTTGAAGTGCTGAAATGACAGAAAACAACGAATAGTAGTCAGAGTTATATTTATGTCTCTGAGATGACTCAAGTCCATCTTGCCCTGCCGCTGTGGCCAGCGGTCAGGGCGCTCAACTATTGAACACGAGGGACACTGATTCGATCTTGGCACGGTGGCTGCTTTCCGCTGGAGGCGAGATGGAGTGGCGTCCGTGTGCTGTGCAAAGTCGGTGCACGTTCATAAGTCGAAATTTTCGAAGTTCTCCCATATGGTGTTTTACATAGCTGATGTCAGTTTGGGGGGCCAAACCCCATAAGCAAAACTGAACAATCATGCCCATCTTATCGCAACATCATAGGTTCCGTGAAATGCGGACACAACCAACAGCTGTTAAGCCGCATCAAATGCGTGCACCCACGGTCTACGAAGCAAACTAACCAGCTGCGGCGGCGACATGCTGCTTGCATGCCACTTCCCATCAGCCCACGCAAGTATGCGACGGTTCACAGGGCTGCTTGACACCATTAGTGAACTTCCACATCGCCACTAGGTTTCACATTTGGTGAAGACGCCCGCTGCTCGAAGCTCGTGATAATTTTTGGTGATGGTGTTTATACCTCCACACAGTGCCAGTGGGGAGCAACTCAGCTCTACAGAAAATGTGGACTGATGCAATATTTTTGGGTATGCAATTTTGAGTTAACAAAGCTTTATTATTACTACTATTCACTGCTCGTTGTTTTGCTTGGTGTTTCTTCTAAAGTAGCCTGTACTAGTCTCACTACCGCACGCAGGAAAAATAAAGCAGAACAGAAAGGTGGCTTTAAGGATCTATCATCATCAGCCTGACTATACCCACTGCAGGGCAAAGGCCTCTCCCATGTTCCTCCAATTAACCCAGTCCTGTGCTAGCTGTATCCACTGTATCCATGCACACTTCTTAACCTCCTCCGCCCACCTGACTTTGTCGCTCCCTGCTGCGCTTTTCTTCCCTTATTATCCTATTTGTTACCCTTTTCTATCATCGGTTATCCTCTCTTCGCACCATGTGCCCATTTCTTCATCTTGATTTCCACTAGAATGTCATTAACTGGAGTGACTTCTCTGACCCACTCTGCATGCTTCCTATCTCATAACATTCACCTACCATATTTTCCATTCTATAGCTCCAAGGGTGCGCAATATCATTTGCGCCGCTGAAAGACAAAAGCCTCAATACAACGAAGCTCGCAGTATAACAGAGTTTTTTAGGTTGGTTTGTGGGGTTTAACGTCCCAAAGCGACCAGAGTTTTTTTTTAAAAAGTACGACTTTCTAAAAAGTATGACATGTTAGATCGAAGTCTTACCTAATGTCAAATCATCAAATGGCTCCAAAAAGTTTTCAGAAGATATAGTTTCAAACCGCATTAAATTTAATAGATGAACAAATAGTCATTGCTCCTCTGTTTTAAAGTGAAAACTGCATGGCAGTGGTGATTTTTTACAATTCTGTTAACAAGGTGAGAAATTCCCATCTTACGTGCCTGTGTTTAAAATACATCCAGTCAACCAAAATTTAGAAATTTGTTCGATTTAAATTAAAAGTGCTAATGATCATTGTTTGAATTGTCGTGAGTCTACTGTATAGTATTTACCTGTGACATTAATGCTCAGTAATGACGTATTTGCCACTGCCAGTGTTGGTAACATTTTCCAGCGAGCGATGGTGGGTTTTAAGAACTTTCTTTCACGGCTCATTTTCTGTTCTTTCTCCTCTTTGCTTCAGCATTCCGGTGTTGCTACTGCTTCCACTGGAACCAGGCTAAAAAGCAACGCCCCGAACTGCCGAGGGTACTCGAGATGCCACTGCCGGGCATGCTTGCGCTTCCATCTTCAGGTCCACCCGCCCCTGTTCCTGCTGAGGAGTCTTCCACCACGGTGAACAACTCCAGCAGCAACGAGAGTAAGCGCTTCCCAATCTGAACATCCACCTCATTGGCTAAAAAAAAAAGAAAGCTGCGGGTAACTCTCGTTGGCCCATTTGCTGCATTTATACTATTGCCTGCCACGTGTTGAGACTCTCGTGGTGTCAAGATGGCTTTTGTTTACGTCGCCGAAAATAAATTGCTATCGTCGCAGTCTACTAGTTCTCCTGAAAGTGGAGAGGTGATATGGAACAGTTCAGGAGCACATTGTCGAAAGAGTAAAAAAGTTGCTGTGTAGTAGCACTGCACGATTTATCAAGGCTTGGGGCTGATTCTCATCGTGCTTTACCGATAACTTGAGCTGCCATGCACAGTTTTGGTCAAAATCCTCGAATCCGAAGGATTGTCGTCTCAGCTGCAAAGTGGAGCCGTCACACCATCATTAAAGGTCAAAAGGCATTTAAAATGCTAGGAACTGATTTCTTATCAGAGCAGGAAAGTGTTTCATTGCAGCGCGCGGCCTTTTAGTCTTTGATGACGCTGTGACAGCTTTATTTTGCGGCCGAGACGAAAATCCTTCGGCTTGAGGGCTTTTTTGACCCACCTCCTTTGGCGCAACGAATATTACTGTCTCTCTAGCAAATACTACAGTGTTAATAAATTTCATTGTTGCTTCACTTGGTTCTGCCTAGCCGGACATTTTCGCAGTTTCCGAATTGCCTTGCACACACTCTTTCAAATGACTGCATGATGTAATGCGCAATTTAACAGTCTGACAGGGATGTGCTATCGTCCAATGTTGAAATGATAGTTCACGTGAACCTGCCTTGGGGTTGCACTTTTCGTTCACGATTTTGGTGACGCGCACAAGCCCAGTAGCATAGGCCCTGCCAAACCCACTTATAACAATATTGAAGTGCCATGAAAATACCATTGTTATAACCGGGTTCAGCAAAAAAAAAAAATCACAAAGTTGAGGTATAGTATGTGGGATTAATGTTCTTAAACAGCTTGGTCTGCGAGAGACACCATAGCAGAGGGCTCCGAACTAGTTTCGACTGCCTAGGGAGTTTTCGTGTGTGCCGACATTGCGCCACACAGGGACATTCTTTGCATCTCACCACGATTGAAACATTGGCAGCTGCAGCCCAGTTTGACAGCGGGCGCTCCAGTTCCGTAGCCGGGCGCCTTGGCCACTGAGCCACCATAGCGGGGTTATCACGCCTGGCGGCGCCAAACTGGCAGCATGCGCCGCAAACTGGCAGCGTGTGTTCTATCTGATATTCAGTGTTGGAAGACACATAGGGTCCATTGCTTGGGGCCCTCCCACTCCCTTTGTTATATAGGTGACTGTGGCCCAGAGGTGTTCGGAAAATTTTTATCTCGTTGGCTTTTGAAAAGTTTTGAGGAACCGCTTGCATTGTTGCTTGTACCTTTCTTCTGTTACACATAATTCGGCCTTTGCGGAACACAAAGTGTAACGCCAGAATTTTTATAACAGTGACGAGCAGCATAAAAATGAGATTGCTTTTCATTGTGTCTTATCCATAAATGTTCGCGTTATCTTGAGCAACCAAGTATAATGTTGATAGAAGTAGTATTTCGAAAACCACCAGGAACATAACAGGCATTTCCAGCTGCTTTTGAACGGTGCCCTTTCTATGCTTTAGACAAATAGGCACGCGTGAAGGAAGCTCTCTTATTAAGATAACAGTTATAAGTGGCCGTATCCTGTGAGCTGCTATATCTGTCACAAACCATAGCACATTTCTTTATTATTGTCTCTGTAGCATAATTACCATTTCTGATACACATGTCAGGACAGGATCCCTTGTCTGTTGGCTTGCTGTATATATATATACAAGAAGCGGAGTACGGTGGAATTTTTTTAAAAATTAAGAAAAAAATTTAAGAAGAACAGTTTAGTCTAGACGGTGTCTACTGTTAGCACTCTCTGGCGGGCTTGTAGAAACTCGAAAGTAAGCGAATGAGCAACGCGCCCCCTTCTGACACCAGCCGTGCGTGCGCTTGCCTCGTCTCTTTAGGAAAACCAGCCGTCGTTCAAGCGGGGCTTCCCCGTTTAGCAGGACTAACACCAGCAGCAACATGGACGCAGCAAAAGTTCTGCGCTACAATGGGTTCTGTGAGCATGCAAATGGAAAGCACCGCGATTGCCATTGCCGCCGCATCTGTCGCTAAGACTTCTGGACCCACTAGAGAGCCTTTGAGTGAGCCTCTGGATTGAGACTGCCAAGCGCTGCCATTTTGAGCTTTACAGTAAGAACCTGTGTGGTCCCGACCAATAGCAGTGTGGCTTCTTCCAAGTGTTTTTTCTTTTTTGGTGGCCATTGACTGTTAAGACTTCCTTGCTTCAAGTTACTTTTTACATGGTTGCGGAAAATTAAAAAAAAAGGAATCAGTTGGTCATGTCATTAAGTATGCGCACCTCCTCTCTGGCCCTCATAGATGCTAGTCACATTGTTTGACAAGGTTCGAACAGCGGCGCTTTTGTGGGGCTTTCTGCCGATGTACCTAACATTTACTGGACTGTTGTTGCCGGACATTTTCCTTCATGGAGCTGTTAGACATCTGTGGGGGATGAAATTTCAAGTTTTGTAATGACTGATTTTTTGACATATCTTTCTCCCAAACTTGAACATTGCATTCTTTTTGTCAAGAGGTAGTTTTTGTGTGGGCTCATTTCCAGTTTTGACACTTGTGTATCTGGGGAAGTGCACTCGTAAGGCTACTGAATTTGCTACATTTAGAATCTAATGATTGCCTAACAAGATGCTTTGATTTGGGGTAATGTCTCCTTTTCAGATTTTAGCGTCCTTGTTCTGCGTCAAGAACAGACTTAAATCTTGTCAACTGCTCGTTACTGTGCTTGGTGTGTAAAAACAAATTGACTTGCTAAGTTGCACTACATTTTGGATTGCTGCATCAGTCACGAGTTTTGCAAACGTCTTCAGTGGCCTAATGCAGAATTTTGAAAGCAGAATTTTGCCTGCTTGCAATAGTTATAGTGCTATATACCTGCAAAAAGAAATTGTAAGTACAAAATATTGCACCATTTGCAGCTAAAGTGTGTGGGTTCATGTTGATATTTAAAAACATGAGGACCAAGAAACAGTGTCTTATCATAGTCCCCCCCACTCCCCCCCCCCCCCATCCCTCTTTCCCTCAAGGTGAAGTTTATTTCCGAGGCCTTTCTTTTACACAGTTGACTTTTTTTGTAATCTATTCACTTATTGTAAATTTGGAATTACTGCCGACACCGTTTTTAGCCGTCATCCAAAACTGAATGAACAAAATAACCACTGTTTGGAAGCTGCTGACATGACACTTTTTTTACCTGCTAGAAGATGCTGACGAAACGGACATGGAAACATGCGACGAGGGCTACGAGAGCAAGATGACGACAAAGGATGACACTGGTGCACTGGACGACTGCCTTCCTGCTGCCAAAGTTTTACCAGTGGACGCGTCGGGCGACATTCTGGGCCCCCACGAGATAGCCCGGCAGCCAAAGCAAGCAGTTGTGGCACCATTGCCCAAGCACCCGCAATGCAAAAAGGATGATTAGAGACCGTGCGCGTCTTCTCGGATGTGCCTTAATGCACTGTTTTTTTTTTCTTCCCGAGCTCCTAACTATGCAGAGACCTGCTGTGTAGTGTGTGGGGCCACGATAAAAACAAGTGTGCTGCCATAAGTTCCCCTGGTGAGAGATTAATGCACTGTACGTGTTTTAGCACTTGTTTTGAATGTTGATGCTGATACATAGTATGCATTCGGAGGGGCGGGATGCACGTGTTATTTGTAGCAATCTGTTTTGTCTCAGCCCCTGTAGCGTATTGAACTTGGTGTCCAGTGAACAAGACTGAATAGTAAATTATTTCCCATCTAATGCCAGGCGTTGTTGATGAGCTGTACATTTGAAAGCATTTGCCGAGTGTTTTCTTTCACTAACTTTTGGAGTGTAGGATGAATGCTTGTGTTTTGCTGTGAAATTTTTCCGGGCTCAACTTGACAAGCTATCCTAAAGAACGATATGCGAAGCCAATAATATTCTTACCAGCTGCTTTGCAGTTTTGTAATGGTAGTTCTGTGGAGGCAAGTGTTCACTAGTGACTCCCCGCTACGTTGGGCCGGGCATTGCCAACACAGTACACTATGCTGGCAACGCACCGGTCCTATGTTGGGCCGGACATTGTCGACACAGTACCATTATTGGGTCAATGGATAGTGCTGACTGTGTCTAGACCGTCTGCTCATCATTAATTCACAGATTTGTCAAATTTGTGTTCAGGATTTATTTAACGGGCTTTTCCTGAATCGTTGCCGTGGTGCTTATATCCCATTCGGGCGTTGCAATACATGTGTTTTTGTAACACACGAGCATTTCGAATAATGCGAGTGCTGTTTGCGGACTGCTGCTCTAATGTTGTTACTTCACTGCTAGTAATGCAAAGTAATATTGTGTTAACAGGAGAACACTGGCCTTGTCCAAGTGCTGATCTACATCATGGCACTCACCTTTAATCCTATTTAAGGAAGCATCTCCATCTATTTTTTTTTTCTTTTATTCGGATTGTTTTACGTGCCTCGTTTCAGAATGGAATAAATCTGCTTAAAAACATTTTCCCTGCTTCCATACTTATTTGAGAGAACAATAAATGCAGTATAGCAGCACGCTGTTGGTACCCTCCACTCATTTTATATAGCGCTGTTCCAAGAACTCGTAAATTGAGCAAAACAGGAGTGCTATTAAACAGGACGTTTATCTAAACACAGAGCCGTCCACTGGAATGCTCATCGCCGCTGGAAAGAAAGGAGTTTTTGTTCAATTTGCACATTCACTTTGTCACTTTTCCTTCTATAAGTTTGTAAATCACAGAAAAGTCCTTTTGTCCAAGTCCATGGTTCAGAAGTAATCTGTAAATTTGATGTGCTACCGATCCCAAAGGAGTGGGCGAACCTGTGTGCGTCGCGGCGTTCTGCGCCAAGCCAAGATCCTGAAAACAGACAGACGAGGCAATGTTTGTCTCCCCTCAGTGCAGTGAAAAAACATGACCCCCCCCCCCCTTCTTTCGCACTTGCCTTTGTCATAAGTGCGGCTCCAAAACCACCTTCGTAGTTGTTGCTGGAAGGAACGTTTGGCATCACTCCTGGTACTGGAGAGTATACCTCGCTAGGCCAAGTCTTCCCAGAGCTCACATTGAGGATCTGGTTCAGCACTTTTGGGTCTAGCCCAAGCCTGGGGAAAAAACAAAAAGGAAAAAACAAAACAAAAAAAAAAGGTTCAGGCATAATGTGTATCGAAACTGCCAAGTTTGTTACAGTCAAACCCGAATATAACGAACTCGGATAGAGCGAATTATGTTTTATATCGAACACTCGAATTTCCGCTAGCATTATGCATATAAAATGTATTTTTTATAACGAATTACACATCGGATATAGCGAACTCAGCGCGCGCGATCGGTCGCCAAACGCCCGCCAACGGGCGGGCCTTTGTGCCGGCTCCGAGTTCTCTCTGGGCAGCCCATGCTGCCGGGCCGCAATACTTCTAGCGCATGCCGTTGTCAGATGGGAGGGGGATTGGCGACGGCTCCGTTCCCCAAGGTCTCACACAGCACATACGTCATCACGCGCCCGCTAGGGTGCTTCTGCTGCTTCTGCGCCGATGCCACGCTTCCGTAAAACGCAGGAGGGGCTCTCTACAGCAGCTTCCACGAGGGACCCTCCTGTACGCATGCGCGGCCGTCGCCCGAAGTAGCGTGAGTAGCCTTTAAAATCCGCGCCATCGGCCAGCTTCTCATTGCAGCGCTCCTATTCGGCAGCTGCCTACCATGTGATCAAAGACGTTCGAGCAGCTCCGGACCTATTGCGCTTCGAGAAAGAAGCAACACCGGCCAGAACTGGTTTCAAGTTTGGGCGAAGGGAAGGCAGCCTCCGAACAACGAACGCGTCAGTGGCGAACTTTCCCGCATCCTCGGAGCTCTCTTTGTTCGCGTTTGCAAGTCGTGCTGCTGCTATCCTCACGATTCCGGACGTGCCTACGTTGCTGCTGGCTTGCATTCCGGCGCTACATCCTGCAAGATGACGACGAAGCAGCGGCGTGCCCTACCGCTTTCCGACAAGCTGGAGATAATTTGCCGCGTTGGCCGCGGCGAAAAAAAGTGACGTTGCCGCGCATTTCAAGATTCCGCGGAGCACATTAAGCACCATTTTGAAAAACCAGTCGGCCATCAGAGGCAATGCACAGGAACGACCAAATGGTGACGGCTTTCGCCACCGCAAGCCGGCTTACGACCAAGTAGAGAAAGCGCTGTACCAATGGTTCTTGGACGTTCGCGCGCGAAATCTGCCAGTCTCTGGCCCCATGCTACAACAGAAGGCAAAAGATTTTGCCTTCGTCCTGGACGTCGAGGGGTTTACAGCGGGCAGTGGTTGGCTCCAACGATTTAAAGACCGCTACTCCATCACCGGGAAGGTGGTTGCAGGTGAAAGCCAAGCAGTGGACGCTGAGAGTGCTGAAAAGTGGGTGCAAGACGTGTGGCGTGCTGTCACGGAGAGATACGAACCGTGCAATATTTTTAACACCGATGAGACTGCCTTGTTTTGGCAACTGCTGCCGAGCAGAACCTTGGCGCTAAAGAATGAGAAGTGCCATGGCGGCAAATTGAATAAGGCCCGAGTCACCGTTCTTCTCACGACAAACATGGGACGGTTCATCAAAGCTGCGGCCGCTTGTCATAGGCAAGTTCAAGTCTCCTATGTGCCTGCGAGGATGCACTTCACTCCCAGTCACATACAACTCAAATTCTAAGGCCTGGATGACCAGAACGTTGTTCGAAGCGTGGCTGCGTGGCTGGGACGAGGAACTTGCAACGAGCGGGCGAAAGATTTGCCTCCTCCTCGATAACTGTTCTGCGCACCACTGCGGCGTCACGCTCAGGAACATCGAGCTTTGTTTCCTGCCACTGAACGCAACAGCGGTTTTGCAGCCCCTCGATCAGGGGATCATCCGCGCTTTCAAGCTGGGCTACAGGAAACGCGTCGTTGAGCGGCTGTTGGTGAAATTGCGGGTTAACGACGAGCTCAAGATTAATTTGCTGGCCGCAATAGAAATGAATAACCGTGCCTGGCAAGACGTGACGCAATCCACAATCCGCAACTGCTTCCACCATGCTGGACTATGTCGAGAGGATGCAGAAGCTGCTAGTGAAGCGCGCACTGTGCAAGATGACAGCGATGTTGCCACGCTGTGGGAAGAACTCGCTGATGTTCCAGACGCTGTGCCCGAAGAAGTTGCCCTGGAGGATTTTCTCACTGTTGACGACAATGTAGCCGTGACAGCGAGCCCGTTGGACTCGGAAATTGTTGCCGACATGCTGGCATCTGGTGCGAACGAGGAGACCGAGGAGCCGCCGCCGGAGGACGATCGCCCGACGTTGCACGAAGCCCTCGCTGCTACCGATCTGCTGCGCCGATACTGCTCCGGAATACAGGGAAGCGGACTGGAGTTTGTGGAAATGTCGCGTGTGGAAAGTGCGATTCTCGCTGATGGAGTTAAATGCAGTGTTCAGGCGAAGATCACTGCCTACTGCAAATAAGTGAGCATTTATCTGCAATAAATTTCTTTTGTAGATTCATGGTGAGCGGCACGGTTTTTCTTTAGTTAGTGCGTTTTTGCTGCGCTGTCTGGACATCGTGTATAACGAATTTGGTACTGAAGTTCGTTATAAACGGGTTTGGTTATAGCGAAATACTTTACATAGCGAACAAACTGCGTTGAATTACGCAGTTCGTTATAACCGGGTTTGACTGTATACAAACTGATGGACACGTGGGGCTTGTGCGTATATCTGCAGAAGTTTTCGGAACATTGAATCCATTGGAAACCTCTCGATGTTGTGGGACATGCCCTGATGTTGCACTACTAGGTTACGTGAGGAAGCGCGCAGCGCACTCGTCACTTGTCGACTGCATGTTTTGACACAAACCGAGAAAATTTCTGTGGCCGCTTTTACGCTGTGAGATCGTTAAGTACACGAAGCACAATTGAATGCGGAAAAGCATTAATGAGTGTGATCTTACTTTAGTCATCATCTTTACAATTTCAGCCTAATAAACAGAAATCTGCATGTCTTCCATCACCGATGAACAGTTGAAGACTTGTGAGCCAGGTAAGTTAAAAGCAAGTTGCAAAGGGTGTAAAGCTCGTGAAGTACGGAATGACTGCTGTCACCAAAGCCTAAAAGCAGAACGTTTTGCCGGAACGAAGGAGGCTCTCACTTCTGCCCGAGCAGCATAGTCTCTGAGGTGCCGATCATCGATATGGCCAGCATCATGTTGTTGCAGATTTTCGCAGCCTCGCCGCAGCCAGTTCCACCGCAGTGAATGACGTTCTTGCCCATGCATATCAAAAGGTCTTGCACCGCGCTCACTTCAGACTCCTTGCCTCCAACCATGAACGTCAGCGTCCCTGCCTTTGCGGCATTTACTCCTGCAATAAACGAGGCAAAACCGCTGCTCGCATTTGGACAGAAAACGTTCGACACTTGGAAAGACAAGTGTGTGCAAAACTACACTTTGCATTGGAAAGACAAGGGTGTTCACAGTCTCGAAGAAGCACATTGTCGTTTTGTAAACAGTATTCTTGGGCAAACAGGCTGCATTCGAAAGGAAAAATACTGATGCAAAGAATGCCAGCAGAGCTAGTAAAAACCTTCATAATGGCAGGCCCAGACTTAACGCACAAAAATGTAGCTATACAACGGAAGCATTCCACCTGTGAGCAGCTGAGCTACTTTTATGACTGATTTTTCATACTCTTTACAGGTGTCATAGGAACTGCAGTTATCTTCAAAGGCTATGTCCATTATCATCAATCACCCCTGTAACGTTCAGGGCAAGACGAAACCTCCTCGTTAAGGTCCAATCAGATCCGTCCTTTGGCAGCTGCGGACACCTTTTCTCAAAAAATTTTCCCATCAATCCACCTAACTCTGCAGCAAACCTACACTGCCGAAATAGAGCGCCTGTTATCTGTCATGCATCTCAATTTATCCTGAATTTCATCAGCATTCAGTCTATAAGCCCCGTGCAAAGCGGGAGCGGAGCCGGCCGCATCATCTGCTATCTGCTTCTTTCCAAGCAGTCCTCGCGTCATGAATTCGTTTTCCCGTGGCATTTGCATCGCTGCCCAATGCACTGTGACAAACTACGCCACATCTCCAGCAATAGCTTTTCCTTTGGGTAAATGCTCAAAAGCTACAAAAACGTGCTAGAGATTGTACTTACTCGTGCCAGCTTGGCAAGCAATATGACTGAGAGCGCACTGTTTGAGTTCACTTCACGTTAACAAGCTGCTTGTCATTTCTGTCATATTTCGATACGAGAGCGCTTCAAACAATATCGGCAACATTGTGAATTTTCTGACGATCACTACCATTCACATTTAGTTGCAGGAAAAATAATATGCTGGTTACTGTGTAAACCTCAGTTCAGTGCTGTATATTTTTGTACCGCTTCATTTCTTACGCCATTCATAGCGTCAGGTACAAGATTTAATTAAACACGGTGTTCCGAGCGCATGGTAGATGCATTTATTTATTTTACTATACTGTGAGCCTTTCTCGGGCACTGACAGGAGTGGAAAAAAAAAGTATAAACAGCAGGCATAGTGTTCCAAGGCAGCAGGGAAAGCATACAGAGTACACCGTGAATAAACACATCAAGGTTGAGGATATTGACAAGCTACGTTAAGACTCGTGAACAACAAAGAGGGCAGTGAAACAACAACACTACGACAATGACATTTCTTGAAAAAAAGATTCAACGCTGGCAGAAAAGGCATCAAGCGACACAATAAACTGGTGGGGCAGGTTGTTCCATGTTTCTATGGAACGGGGAAAAAATGAGAATTTGAACAAGTCACATTTACAAGACAACGGTCTTATACACATGTCATGGTTAATTCTTTTAGAACGATGATAAGGCGGCTTTAGGTACAAATATTTATCTATGTTGATGCAATTGTTATATAGAAGGAAAAGAAATTTCATGCACGCAGTCTGTCTCCGGCATTCCAACGTCGAAATGCCCGCGCTTTCACGCAGATGTGTCACACTTTCGTAACGTGAGTAACGGTTATATATAAACCAGAGTGCTAGGTTTTGAATTCTTTCCAGTTTTTTGTTCTGATAAGATTGATGAGGGTTCCAAACTATTGCACTGTACTCAAGAATGGGTCGTACTAATGTCTTATATGCGTTTAGTTTTACATGTGAGGGCGCAGCTGATAATTTCCGTCGTATGAATCCAAGTTGTCAGTATGCTTTTGTGCATATGTTATCGATATGAGATTCCCAACTCAATTTTTCCGTGATTGTTACTCCCAGGTACTTAACTTCTTTACTGCGTGTCACAGCAGATCCTGATAACAAATAAGTGATGTAAATGGGAGTCTTCTTCCTTGTTATTGTAACAGATGATGTTTTGCTGACATTTATTCTCATACACCAAGTGTCGCACCAAGAGGCAATGTTATTCAGTGTTAAGTTTAGATTATTTTGGTCATCTTGTGAACAAACAGTAGTATATACAACGCAGTCATCTGCAAACAGCCTTAATACAACATTCTGAGTTACACAGGAGAAAATATCATTGATGTAGATAAGAAAAAGTGTAGGCCCTAATACGGATCCCTGGGGAATGCCTGAACAAACATCCAATGTGTCTGATCTAGCATTTTTTATTTCGACATTTAATGGCCTTTAAGCGGTACTTGTTAGGAGCTGCATCTCTAAATATTTTCACCTTTTATCTAAGTAGGCTGTAAGCACTCGCTTTTTTACAGTTCATACATCGTAACGGCTAAGTCCGTAGGGGATGCTTTAAACATCGGGGCGCTTATTTAAGCATCGCCTATTAAGATCGAGATGCAACTGCGTTGTCGGACTCCGTTCGCATCGCGAATTCAGCAAGTCTACCTTTATTATATTATTATTATTATATAATATAATATAATATAAATTATATTTATATTATATTTATTATATATTATTATTTATTAATATACCTTTATTACTGAACCAGCGAGCCTTTGCGACCTATGAGCGTATGTATGTTTTGCAACACGAAGTCCTGGGTTCGACTTACACCCCCACTCAAAGTTGACTCAGTTTTCATTTCCGCTTAATTATTTTCCTTGAGAAATTAGCGTTAATCTGAACACTTCAAACTGCTCCTGAATTTTCCACCGATATTTTTTGTTACGGTCAATGACAACGGCAATGACGCCGAATTTTCTGCGACTTGGGACCCTTAGCGACATTGCATGAAATTCTTGTGGATTCGGCCGATGAGGTGATTATGCCTTTAAGAGAGCGGAGCTGGCATGATGTAATGACGGGTGGCGCAGAATGTGTTACATCTTGGATCGGTAAGTGTCACCACGAGCACATATTAAAAGGGCTTACAAAAAACAAACAAACAAAAAAAAAAAAAAAACAGCAATTATTCTGTTAAAGTAATCGTTCAGTCGATGCAGCATACACACAGTAAAGCAGGGCTCAACAAATGCAGCTGGTGATTTAGTGTTGGTTTGTAGGAAGCACCTTGCACCTATTCGCATTATAATATTTTCCCCCAGATGGCTAAAACATCATAAATATTTTTGCTTCTACACAAAGGTCAACCTTAAAACCTTAACTTTACCATAGAAAAAATCGGCAGGAGAAAAAAAAAAATTCGCCACTGCGAACATTGGCAATTCTCGCAGCGACGCATGAGCAGCCGCAACTTGTGTCCCGGAAGAACTTTTGAAAACGGTCGCTAGGCGGCTTTCAGTGGTACTCCTATAGGCGGTGCATGGAGCGTATAAATCAAAACAAAAGTGAGTACTGATCATGTACAGCCGCCCAAATCTTTAACTGGCGCACGTGACGGCCACATTTTTTATGATTTTGGTGTTACAGAGGAGTTAACCTGTTAGAAGTCCTAGTGTATGCAACGGCTCACCAAGACCTTGGTTAATCTTTGCCTTCTGGCAATTTTTATCTCCCTTAAGGCGCAGGAGCCCTGAAAAGGCGGCCATCACATATGCCAGTTAAAGATTTGGGTGGCTGTACAAAACACTAGGGCAAAACATCTATGCAGTGGCCCTTTCCTTGGCAATTTGACTTGGTGTGGGAACATTCAAAATACCGCTCCGAGTTGGCGTTGCAGCATTTATTAGAAGTTGTGCAGGAACGGGGTTTCTTCTGCCGCCTGCAGCTTCACTAAGCTATCAAAGAATTCCTCGCATCCACTAAAAGAAGACCATAATTGTCTTCTGTGCCAAAACTATCTTCGTTGCCACTGCTTTTAAGCCAGTTCATTAAAAAGGTGCAAGCGTTGCGAAGTATGCAGGCCACCTCTGGAGGCCAAAACGTAACTGACAAAAACAAAGTTCCTGTTGGAAGAGATCTTGAGAGATACTAAATGCTACACACAGGGGAAGAAAAATCGTGACAGACCCAAAGTTTTCGAGTTATCAAAACAGGCTACGTCCAAGGAAACAGTGATGCATGGAATGTGGACGGAGCAAGGTAAAAGTTTTCGTACCACCAGGCCCAGAATTAACGCATGAAAATGTAGCTGTGCAACCAACCCTTTGTGATTGACGTTTTATACATTTCACAGTTGTCAAGGAAATTGGGAATTTATTTACTCTGCTCAACATGTGACCGGATAAGGTGAGCTTGGTCATAAGACTTCAAGGCACTGCAAAACATGACATATCACAGTCCAGCCGTGACCATTCACTTTGGTGTTCTCACCTCCTGAGACGGGCGCATCAATAAACAAAGCTCCTTTTGCTTCCGCCAACTTTGACATCTCTTGCGAGACTGATGGGTCGATCGTACTGCTATCAATCAGCAAAGAGCCTGTTTTAGCTGTCCTGAAAGCAGCAAAAGAAGACACGGTTCAATAAAAGGATCAATGAAAAAGTACCCCAATGTTAATGTACAGCCTCTTCTCTGCCTACCTCACAGGGTTCAATGAACCTTTGCCAAGGAGACTGTGCATTGTTTTCTCAGCATAAACCTCTGCATTGCTAGCTACACCAGTTTACCCAATGAACGGCTTACAGCACAACTTTCTTGTATAAGCCAGGTGTAGAAGGTTGCTTGTATGATGTTCAATACACTTGCATGGAAACATGGCTTCTAACCAAAATGTGCTTTTCTAAGAAAAAAAAAATATTTTGGTTCAACTTTAGCCCGCAGCTGCTGACTTTTACTAGTGTTGACACTGGCGACGGTAATCTACCTGATAAGCTACTCCAGATAAGAATGAAGAACAAACGCATGCACATACACTTGAGTGACTTTCACAGAGTGCATACTAGACCAGTGTCCGTTAGAAATTTTATGAGAATTTTTGGTGCATATAATGCCAAGCATGCATCACATCAAGGTCCAAGCATGTTCATCAGGGTAAAGGTAGAGCCTAGACACTGATCTAATTCAGCTTTCAACGCTCAATGTTCCGTAAAAAAAGCTGTATAGGACGAATCAGTGGTTAGGATGCTTGAATATTATTGGGTTCAAACATGGCCGCAGCAGCTGCATTTCGGTGAAGGCGAAATAATTTTGACAAAATTATCTGAAGTCTATTATGCCATCTTGCGCTAGGACTGTAAATCAAATCAAATCAAGACAGCTGTACCTACGCTTTAAGTAACAAATATGTTGTGAGTGCACAGAAGGCATGTAAGTCAGTGCAGAAAAAGCTTTAGAGATTGGACACCCAGGTGAAGTTCATTCAACTTTTGATCTTAGTAAAACATGATTTTAAGCAAAAGATGCATTTACTGCCTCAAAAATTGAATTTCAAAATCTAGAATTCCACAGTCGCAACTTTGAAATGGATTGCAAAACAGCGTAGACTTGGAGGTCGGCACCCAAAAAACTGTGCTGACACTTATGGCGATTTCCACTGGTCGACTGGAGCTAGGTGCCTGAACCAGAATAGAGAGACTTAAACCACTTGGTCGACCAGCAGAACATGAACACTGGTCTGGTTTGCTTTATGCGGTTTAATGTCGCAAAGAGACTCAGGCTTGAGAGGCGCCGTAGTGGAGTGCTCCGGAGCAATTTCGACCACCTGAGGTTCTTTAATGTGCACCGATATTGCACAGCACACAGACGCCTTGATTTTCGATTCCACCAAAAAGCGGAGTGCACAGTGGAAATAATGCTGAGCTGGTTCTGGACTTCATTCTAGCATTAAAATTTATTGCGATTGATAAATAGGTGGGAGTGCTGCACTCTGCAACTTGCTTTCGCACAATATTTTAAGACTGTAGACGATTGTTCGATAAATACACTTCAAGATATGTGCACAAAAGAATGGTGATGCCCAGCGTCCTCTGCTGATATTTCTGAAACTGTTAAAAGTAACCAAAAAAATCCCGCAGCTTCCGAAAGTGACAACAGCAGCGACTAGAACTTCCGGCGAGATCAGACTCTCGTCAGCAGATCGAGCTAGAGCGCCCCGAGTTGCTCCAAGCGACTAGCGAAATACACGCAACTGATCTTGGTCGACCAGTGGAATTCGAAGTATTCATACCGGGGCAAGAAAATCTGCTTCGGAGCGACCAACAAAAATTGCAATTACAATTTAATTGTGAAATCGGTCACTTAAGGCATCATCACATTTATTTTGTGATCTTTCTGAGTACCTCTGTTGTTCAAACATGGTAACCTGTTGTTGCGTGCCAACAACAATTCGTCCTCAGTGTCCCTTTAGCGTAACCAATCTGCAAACTGCCTTCTAAGCGTATGTTTCCCCGGCAGATAGATTCTGTAAAGTGATACAACAGGGTTTCCTGTTATGCTACAGGAGTGCCCAAAAGTGATTGTATGTTCAAGAATATTGTATGTATACAGAATATGCACCCCTAAAGGGCAAGTTCCTTACAAGGCAACCTGCCCTATACAAAGTTTCTGTGGGACCCAGAGTGATATGGCTACAGTTTTACAGAACAGATACGATTGATATGAAAATCTCCACTTGACGTGACGGGTCAAACGCACTGCTGTTCTTAAAGGGCCACTGCCCAGGGTATGGCATTCTAAGCACACAATCTCAATGCTTCTATCGAGTATCACACATCGTCTCTGCAAAATACTACAGTGATGCGCATACCAGAAAGCAGCAAAAACAAATAAAAGAATTATGTATATGCATACTTTATTTCAGTCACGAAGTGAGGAGAGCTCTCTCATGCTCCTCCTTAGGAAAGTCAACCTCCTTGTTCTAGTCCATGCACGTTTCAGTGTTCTGTGTGCTATGCCGGTCATACACATGTGTTATCGCAGACACAGAAAAGGCAGATACGCAGATGTACACACACATATAGGGACAGGCATATGGGCACCTGCATGATTTTTGTAAGCAATGCCGGAGAGAGCTCGAAGGGAGAGGGGAGGGGAGCTTCCTTTTCTCTTTTTGGCTTTCGAACAAAAGGTTGCTTGGGGGGTCCCTCTGTGCGTAGGTGACTCGGCTTAACGCACGTGAGACAGCAAAGAGGAAGACTGGGCTGTACGCATGTGACATACTCCACCAGATGCCGCATCTTCCACCAAAATCCAGAGGAGGAAGGGAAATTTGGCTCACGGAGGCTAGACGACTTGGCAGGAGAGTGAAAAACCCCCGATAGGGGAGTGGAACCTACTACCGCTTGCTTTTCCTGGCCTTGTCAATGCATGCATAGAACCTTCAGAAACCTATGATCTGGACCTGTATCAATGGAACGAAGTCACGCCAAACACACTCCAGATGTGATCTAGATATCTGACAAACCAAGCAGCCTGGACACTCAGTTTTCAGTCATTCTGAAGCAACAGAATCCATGAGGAATGAAAAGAACAGAAACAAGAAAAAAAAAAAAAGATGCCAGCAAGAGCATTCCAGGGCCCTTTGAAACAAAAAGGTCTTTGAGGTTCAGAGCCCAACGGAAAACTCACGACAAAATCCCCTTTTTGCCAGTGTAGACTTCTCTCACGTGGGGGCTTGATGGAAGCATGGTGATGATGCGGTCGCATTGGTCGGCCACTTCAGCTGGGCTCTGTGCAGTAATGGCGCCTTGGCCGGCCATGGCTTCCATGGCCTCTGGGTAGACGTCGTACACGACAAGGCGGTGACCCTTGGCGAGGAGGTTGCTCGCCATATTGCTACCCATATTGCCCAGACCGACAAATCCCACGGGCACTTGAGAAACTGCTCGTTCTGAAAAAACACGCAACAAGAAAGTCATTTCAGCACGGTGTTCTAGACGCAAGCCACACTACTGTAGAATTATCAGCTACGACAGCGTGTGATTTCTGGAAAATGTCAATTTGTACGGATATATACTGATCAAACAATCACATATCGCTCTATCCTGTGTCTCAATTCCATGACAAAGAATTGAGGTAATGCCCCAAGTAAGGAACATCTTGCACATGTGGAAAAAAAAAATGTAATTCGCAGCTATAGTCGGATGCAACCCAGGTCTGCAGTGACTGCCACACACATTTCCTCTGTGACACAAAAGTAGTTCACTGTTACAGCTTTTCTTGTTACCTATATAAAAGGCTAACCATCAGACCAACTCAAGACCCTTGAGCCATTGCAGGCTTTAAAATGTTTTCTACATGCAGTGACAATGCCAAGGGGAAGCCTACAATTATTAAATGTACCTCATAATTACCAAGTGCTGTTCTTTGAAGTTGCATCCTGCTACAGTAATATAGAGATGCGAATCCGCTTATCTGGAAAGCTCTGGTGATACTCTACATAGTAAAGGAAGTAATCGGATGTTTGGTTTGGTTCATCGAGTTTGACGTCCAAAGGCAACTCAGGTTATGAGAGACGCCGTAGTGGAAAGGTTCGAAAATTTCAACCACCTGGGATTTGTTAACGTGCACTGACATCGCATAGCACACAGCCGCTAGTGGTTGGGTTTGAACCCGGGTACTACTGCGCCACCGTGGCGGGACAACATATAGGATATGTGCACTAGAGCACAGTATGGACTCGGGCTGGCCCAAAAGCCCAAGCGAGCTGGGCCAGGCCTGAAAATTGCTGCTTTGCTGGGCCCGGGCCAGGCTCGGGCTTGAAGTTGCGGGCCTAGGCCGGGTACAAGCATGAAATGGCGGGCCCAGGCTGGGCTGAGGCTAGCTGTGTACGGCTACTTTCGCAAATGATGAAATGCCGGCGCTAAAGTTTTTCAAGTGCTAATAAATAAACCAATAATAGTACATTTCTTAACGCCAAATGACAGGAAGCTCAGCTGTAGACCACGTTTAATCAGCTGCACTCAGTGGTTTGTTCAAGTAACTTTGGCTGCGCACACCTCTCGGCATTCAACCAACACAGGTGAAAAAGTCAAAAAGAGAATGCACAAAACCCTTCAGAATGTTCTACTACAGTGCAGATCTTGTGGAGTGCTGCAATGCATGACACATGGCTTGTTTACATGAGCACGTGTTTGCTAAAGTACACAAAACTGCTAGCTTAGTATTTTTCAGCCATCAGTGAGCACATTCCTTTGGATCTAGCAGAAGGCACTCTTGTATCATTCCTGTTTTATGTTACCAGCAACGAGTGGACATTTGAAGCTTCATAAGAGCCACTGGAGAAGGTCCTTTAATCGGCTCAACCCCCCCCCCCCCCCCCCCCCCCGTGTAAAAAAAAAAAAAAAAAACGACATCTCTATGCTACGAGGAACGCCATTGATTCAGAGCATATTGCATTCGAAATCTTTGGGTGCTCAAACAAATAATGATACAGAATAAACAGCCGTTTTCTTGCTTGTTTTTTCCGTCTCCATAATGATGCGGAAAGTAGCCATGAGTTCTTTAATAGAGTATTGTTACAAAAGAATCTCTAGGTTTTTTGTTTTCCTGCCCTTGATCACATACTTTCCTTTGTCCCAGTTGCCGGGGGCATTCTCTGTGTGTGATTAAGCAAATAACTTGCCTCAAGAGCTAATTGATAATAAGGAGTCATATTTAAAATCCCTGTAATCCATACTATAGCTTTAACTAAAATGACATGCCAGAAATTTCTTGACCAAACATTTGCTTCTGCCGGTACCTTAAGAGTGCCCTTCTCTGGTCAGAATAATACTTTGTCACATTTTTCTTTCATTTTTATTTGTTACGTACCATTTAAGCAGTATTAATTATTTAACTATACTATCCGTCCTATTCAGGGCTAAAATAGGAGTATGTTGCTTATATCAAAAATACACTCATAGTAGTAAACTAAAGCATTACACATGAAATACAGTCATGACCAAAGGAAAAACAAAAATGTACACAGCATACCTACCATCGCGAATCCAGCAATTGAGACAAGACGGAATTACTCACGCCTCTTAGCATATAAAATATTATAGGTATGTTTATTACAACCTCGCTTCGGGAAAAGTGGTTGTCACGATGACCGATGTTGTTGTTGAAAACGTTTATTGGCAAAAAGAAGAAGAAGAAGAAAAAAAAAAAAAAAGGAAAAAAAAAGAGATGATTATACATTTCGGGTGGGATCCTTATTTCAGGATCCCAATGACCACCGCTGTGGCTCTGGCCTGAACAACCATTTTTCTTTGGGTCTCCAAATCTGAGCTCAGCAGGGAGGTCTCCCACTGTTCCTCGGAGTTTTGTGTGTCCAAGCCGCGGGGTTTATCGCCGAAGCATCCCCACGTGACGTGGTATGTGGTTGGGGTCTCGCCACACCAAGGGCAGACGTCTTTATATTGATTAGGAAAAATGATGTTAAGCTTATGCAGGTTTGGGAAAGTGTTTGTTTGTAGTTTGCGCCAATCTCTAGCCTCTCCCGCGGTGAGTTGGCGGTGCGGAGGGGGAAAGACTTGTCTCTGTATTCGGAGAGAAAGTAGTCTTTCGCCATAGGAGGGGGGTAGAGGGATAAGGTCCGATGACCGAAAGACCAAACCTTCATTCTCCCCACTTTTTATCTTCCTCAGTCAGCTGACATCCTGATGAGTGTCTGTGGTCCAGCTTTCGAAGGGAGTGCTAAGGACAAGCATTCGCTTGTTATGATTTTAGAGCAGCACGCACATAAGATAAACAAGTGTTCAGCAACAACTTATTACGGGTAGTGCAGTGGACATTACTTAAACAAAATATTGGTTTACGCGAATAAAAACAAATGTGACAAAAAAAAAAAAAAAAAAAGAAGAAGAAGACGGGAACAGCTGGTGGCAAGGACTTAGATAATGAAGTGGTTTCTCTACGCAGCACTTTATGGATTTCGCGGCAAAACTAGGGTCTTGTGAGAAGTGAAAAGTTGTGAAATGAGGTTGAGTTTGTGACAGACGTCTCAACGCCGACGCTTGGCACTGAACCAACGAATCTGCAAACAACACGCAGACCATTTGCATTTTGTGCAGGCATAAAGGTCGCGCAACTGTATAAATAAGGCAAAATGCTCACTTGACATCGAGGTTGTGAGATTAAGGTGTCCATGCCTTAGTACTTTCGGGAATACTCGACCGCACACTGCCAACACGGACGGCGCCATTTTACCGTGAGAGGCAAAAAAAAAAAAAAAAAATATTGAAGAAAAAGTGAAGGGATATTCTGATCACGTGACAATAATAGTGCCGTAAGACCATAAGACAGACGAGGAAAGAATTCACTCTTTTCACGAGTTTACTCAGGAAAGAAAACCCTTTCCTACAATCCACGTCCACTCCGTCAGATAAAAAAAAAAAAAAAAAAAAAGAAATCGCGACTCGCAGAGATGCATGGAGGAAGGAAAAACTCACTCATTCCTTCCTCCATGTAGAGAAGGTTGTTGGCACGTGACCAGAGAACGTTCCTCATTTCGTTCCTTGCGTTTGCTTGACAGCTTGCTGACAGTTCGAGCGTTTGTGTGGCGGTAGGAGCAGCTAGGAGCGGTAAGTAGTACTTACCTACATACATACTTACTCAAGCACGTGTGAAGTATAAATCTACTGTCTGCGCTTGCTGGCGGTTAACCCTCGTGATGAGCAAGCTTTTGGAAGTTATGGAGTCGACAACAATACGCGATTTGAAGCCAGGCATGAAAAACCTAAGTATTACATTTATTGTGTTGGAAATAGGCCGGCCCAATACGACTAAAGAAGGGCACGAAGTTCGGACATGCAAAGTGGCAGACCGATCCGGGTCGATAAATGTTTCTGTCTGGGATGAACCGGGCACATGCATTCAGCAAGGTGATATCTGCAGGCTTACCAAAGGTTATGCGTCACTGTGGAAAGGCTGCCTTACTCTGTACACAGGGAAAGGCGGCGACATTCAGAAGATCGGAGAGTTTTTCCTGCCATTCAGTGAAACGCCATTCATGAGTGAACCTAACCCAGAGTTCATGCAGCAGTTACAGTTGAGACTGAATGCAAATGTTGAACGAAGGCGGTCGCCAACTTCACAGGCGAATGTGGGCCCCATGGGTGGTGCAGCCTTGCCCATTCCATCCCAAGGCAATGGTCACCCTGGTGTAGTCGGCTGTGGCCCACGAGGACGGGGCCGCCAAGGAATGCCCTAAAAAGCTTCCTGCGCGTGTTGCCCATGACAGTGGTTTTGGCATCAAGGCTTAACCAGAGGTAGCCGCCAAGAACGCTTTGGGCTCAACTGTCGCTGTCTGCACTGGCTAAAGATTAGATTTGGCTTTGGCTGTTCACTGTTTTTAGGGCCCTTGCTTCCATACTTTACACAGTCGGCATTGTTCTGCTGTTGTGTTCTTGTGTGTCCAAAGAGGTTTGAAGCAGTGCTGAACTGACCAGGTCGGTTTTAAAAAGTGCTGTAGTTCAGCAGGGGGACATTTGTTAGCGAACAAAAGTATGGAAGAAAGGGGGGGGGGGGGGGGGGGTGATGAAAATCGCCTTTGATACCGAAGGTTGGTCAAAATCTGTAGTCATCCGCATTCAATCCTGGCTGCATTTCGATGGCGGCAAACGCAAGGCGCCCATGTAGTGCGATGTCAGTGCACGCTAAAGAACCCCGGGTGGCTGAAATCCTCCCTCACAGCGTCCCTCACAGCCTCGGATCCGCACATTCCACAACTAGTTAAGGTCATTGTTGCTTTGAGTTTCAATTAGCTTGCCCAAGACTCCAGAAAAATTAGTACAGCAAGAACAAATGATGACAATAAATTCATGCTGCTTTTTATAAATAAACTTATATTACTTGCTTGTGCTTGCTGCACTGTAATCTAATGCATACATTTCACTATGGTACTAAAGCTTCCCTTGTGCTTCACATACTCTTTTTTATTAGCTTTCAGAGACTTATAGTTCACGAACAGAACCAGAAATGTGACGAGCAAGAAAGTGGTATTCCTTGCCAAATGTGAACAGTTTTAGCCTTGCCATTGTGCTAGTGACCTATTATAAATTGTGTGTAGTGTTGACAGCAGTTTCACAAGAGCCAGGCATATGCTTGCTTGATTTACAGAGTTCAATAAGTGTCTTGGAGGGCTGTGGAAATGCCGACCACCTGGAGTTTGTTTACCGTGCATTTAACACGCAGTATGTGGATGCCTTGCTTTTTGCCTCCACCGAAAAGTGGCTGCTTTTTCTGGGATTGAATCAAGCAAGCAGTCGTTTTTTTATTATTTTTTTTTCATCATAAGATCATGACATACAAAAATATGCATGTACTGCTTGTTTTTAAATGTACATTGTTATCTTAACAGTTGTGAGTTATTCAGATGTATGTTAATTTCCTTCTTTTTTTTTCATTGGTAGCATATGGGCTGGTTTTTATAGAACACAGCAACCAACTATGAGCTGGACTTTTTTTTTATTATTTAAGGAGGTTAGAAGAACGTCCTTGATTGGTTTGTTTTATGGGGTTTAATGTACCAAAGTGACTCGGGCTATGAGGATTCTGGAAATTTCAGCTGCCTGGAGTTCTTCAGTGTGCATTAACATCGCATAGTCCCTGGGCATTTTGCATTTCGCTTCCATCGAAAAGTGTCCACCATGGCTATGAGGATTCTGGAAATTTCAGCTGCCTGGAGTTCTTCAATGTGCATTAACATCGCATAGTCCCTGGGCATTTTGCATTTCGCTTCCATCAAAAAGTGTCCACCATGGCCAGGATTGAACCTGCGACTTTGGGATCAGCAGCCGAGGGCCCTAACCACGGAGGAAATGGGGGGGGGGCATTGCTTATTGTTGGTTGGCAGTAAGAATCAGTTGGCATCAGCTTCTGTCCATGTTCTCGACCTCATTTCTTGCACCTGGCTATTTCAAACCTAACCTTGTTTTTGTGCTAATCACTGGCCACGGTTTCGGCTTGCTCAGGTTGTGTATACGCAGACACTTTTACCCAGTATGGATGTTAGTCTCAGCTTCTTACTATGGGTAGGCTATGCAAAAGCTGATGGGGATTTCGTTTCAGAGCTTATTTTGCCTAGGGCTAGGCACTTGGCTACTAATACGCCTCTGCGAGCAGCAAGATGGTGGCGGTTGGGATTTATTTGGCAGGCACTGTCTTAGAGTTCTGTCGTTGATCTTCCAAAATACTATGCACCAATATTCTTTGCTGGGTTTTTGGCTATTGGTTTGGCTCTCTACTAAACTCCTTGGAACATGCCGCAGGTCAATGTTCTCTCAGATTGCCCCCTCTCTTTTATTATCCCTCGAAACTTCAGACACTGCTACTTTGAGCCGGTTTCCAGAGTTATTTTTTTCCTACAGTGTCAAAGAAGTGCTTCTCTTCTGGGTCCTATGTCATTGCAGTGTTTCTTCAGGCGAGGCGGCCGACTTCTTGGCGAAATTGGCTCTCAGTATGCTCGTTTCATATCTAGTTGTTAGCTTCATCCTCTTGGCAGTGCCCCGCTTTCAGCGCTGGGAACATATCTCTAGCCAATGTTGTGATTCCTTGTTCTTTACCGCCGATTACCAGTATTTAGTGTACCCCTACAATATATGTGCATGTAAATCTCAGTAGTATGAAGCAATGGTGGCACACTTGTGGTGCAGAATTCCCTGCCTAAATTTATATTTATGTAGATGTGGGTTCGCCTCGACAACTCTTTGTGAAGTTTGCAGAGAGATTGAATAGCTAAAGCATTACTAGAGGCAAGTTTGCTGAACTTCAGAGGAGGGTATATCTGGAAATCCTCTTTGCAAGTTCTGGGCTTGCTCTGTCTGCTCCCATTCTTCTCTCCATTCTCTTATCCTCCTCTCTCCACCCCCCTTCTTTTCTTCACAACATTGTTACTGCAAATGGCAGATTCCTTCGTTAACTACTTCTGATTTCCATACTTTTTGTTTTTGTCTCATTATTCATAACCAGTTATGTGACATTTTTTATTTTATTTAGTTACTTTAGTTACTTTTTCGTTCATTTATTTCTATGCTTGCCCCTCAACCTTGCCATCATTTCAGTCCTCCTTTCTGGCATTCCTCACCAAACCCTGGCTAATCCCCCCCTCATGGGTGTGTGTCATGTCTGTAGAGGCAAACAACAATAGCAACGAAACGGTAATGATGTGGACAGGGGAAAGCGTTCCAGGTGTACGTGGTGGTTCATGACTGTTGGTAGGTGAGGTCCACCGACCGTGCATGGTCCCCTCCGTTTCGCACTGCGAATTTGCGGACAGCGATTTTGACATTGCCCTCAGAATGCAGACCCTACGTTGAAGTCTCCAGGACACGGACACTGTGAGCTGCTGCAGTCCATAGTGCCTCATCCCTGGTATGAGGACTTGAAGCCATCGGCGATGTCCCAGTGCTGACTTGCAATCACAAACCTCCTCCACCACAGCTGCTTCTCACCAGCATCCTCTGTCTCTGGTTAGAACCTCACCTTCCTTGACCAGATAAAAATACAATATGCTTCATCTGATTAACTATTTCTCCTTGGTCTTTAGCTATTAGGACTCGACCTTGAGAATGTTTCTGTGCTTAGATTCTTAGGCCATATACAGTGTGCGTCTTTACATGGCTTGCATTACATCAGAAATCACTATGTATGCATCGCAGCTTTCTTAAAAGTGCACTTAGTAGCCAAGGCCTGCTCCATGCTTCACTGTTCCTTCATAGCCACTTGCGTGACATGTACAAGACGATTGTTAGTTAATTTGGTACACTTGAGATAACTGACTGTATGAATTAAGTTTAAGTTTGTGAATGTGTTTGTTTGTTTTATTATTACTGATATTTGTTGTCCTGCGCTCTCACTTGCTTCTGCAATAGTGGGAACAGTAGAGTGACATACAGATTACTTATGTGGCAGCGTTGGGCCACTTTTTCAAGTGCTTAGAACTGAAACATGCGTAAACAATTTAAAGCACTTGTTCGGAATTTCATATTTTAACAGCGTAAGATGGTTTGTGCAGTGTGGTATGCCGTAGGTTTTTTTTTAATTATGAAAAGGCGCATGTAAGGCTATTTCTTCATGAACATTTAACATTTGAACGAACCACATAGCTTATGTTCGTTCGTCATGCTTTTATTTCTATAGTGCCATTGTAGTGGGCTCTGAAAGCTGCTCCAGTCATATACTAGCTAATAAGAAAGCTGCTGCTTGCTTGCTTGCTCGCTTTGTTCGGTTGCTCTGCCAAAAGCCATCTATTGTCATAAGACAGTGTTCGAGCTACAAGAACTTCTATTATATATTGTCACAGTGGCAGTCATACAGGCTAGCATGTCTTGCCACTATTAAAAATGTTGTGTGAGCCAATAGCTAGAAACTTAGGTTGCTTTACAGTTTCCTAATTTTGCATTGTGTCGGTGCTGGCTGTTCTAGGAGCTGACTGAAAGAGGCGACTCCCAGGAAACGGAAAATGCAAGCTGGTAAGCTTCTGGCAATGGTTGCTCAGTTGTGGGCCGCTAAAGGTAATCCATTATCTTATATATAGTGGTAACAACGGGCATGCCGGAAGCACTCGGGGGACTTGAAGGCATACTGTTTATTCAGTATTGATGCTCCTGTAGGAGGATAATGTAGCTGTAGACAAATACAGCTCAAGAATACAATGGCAAGAATACAATGGCAAATACCCATCAAAGAAGCCCTCGGCTGGTGTGTTGGTGGATAAACTTTCATGGTCTTGGAAGTTTTTTTTTTCTCGTTGTTGATGGTCCAGTTTCTTTGCTTTGTCTAAAGAACTCTCCAATGGGACAAATTAGCAAACTTGTTTAATTAAAATAGTAGGTTAGGCAGATAAACAGTACAGCACCATCGAAAAGAAAACAGAAGAGAGACACTGAGCTGGGTCGCTCTTCGGCGTGGGTACAGCACCATCGAAAAGAAAACAGAAGAGACACACTGAGCTGGGTCGCTCTTCGGCGTGGGAGAGTCTGTTGTCCCAAGCGAGCGCACAGGAGAACGTCTGTCTTCTCCCTCGCTCAAGCTGCAACTCCTGGGCTACCTCCCGCAACTCGCGGTTTTCGCACAGTCTCTCCCTTCCGCGAAACCATTCTTGGTGCCATTCGCACAGCTTCGCGGGATCCAACATAGCCGGGATCGAGTTCATCGAAACGTCTTACCCTGGCCGTTCAGCCATAAGCCACTCTCTTGAACGCTCAAGAGGTTTACGACACACACACACACACACAGCAAACAACGTACAGATGACGTGCAACGGGCATCTGACGGGGTCCACCGACGGTGTTTGGAGCCTTATTCACTAACAGGCCAAGCACTCTTCAGTGCTAGCGACCTCCACCTTTCAAGAAAGATCTAAAACAGATAACGCGCACACGCAGGAACACTTCACACATGACAGATGTCCTCGTCAAAACAAAACCTATAGTTGGGCAAGCGACGAGCACGCAGGCCGCCTTGTGCCAGACCTTCGCACTGCAAACAGAAATAAGAAAAAGTTTCCTTCCTGGATACGGGCGGCGCTCCGTCCACGCGCCTCGCAGAACGGCTCTTCGAAACATGAAGAAATACTCGAATGTACACAAAAAAGAAAGCTCGAACAAGCATGCACACTCGATGGCCTTACAGATGGGTTTTTATGATGCGGTATAAGTCCCTTAGCAGGAAATCACAGGTGAATGGCATGAGATGAGATTAACCATGTTGTAAGGCTCAAAGCATGTGCCGCCGTTATAAGAGGTGAAGGTTTTATGTGAGCAGTTTTCTGCATATTTATCCCTGAGATTATTACATCTTGCAAATAATTGCTGCTTTCTCGAGAGTGCATTGAAGAGGCGAACTTTCCTTGCAGCTTTGGTTTTCTGCAGAAGAAAACGGTGCAGTTTTTGGATATTTGAATGTGTGTTTGTTCTTTGACAGTGACGGTAAAGACTAAACTTTTTAGGGGAAAATGAAATAACTCTATACAGGTCCTCACAGGATGCATCACAATCTTCTTCTGACCATGAGTTGACGCTTGTAAGCTGTCTCCCTTCCTTCCCTCTTGCAATCAGCATGCTAGCCTTTTCAGCTGATTGTCTGGTGTCAGAGCACTGGTCTCAAATTATGGCCTCTGATGGTGTTATGTGGTTACAAACCTTATCACAGTTGGATGTTCCAAGAGTCATGCGGTACAGTTGAATCCCGCTACAGCGAAACCGACAGGACGTGAAAAAATTTTGTTATAGAGAAATTTGCTAACAGCTGACAGCAATGAGTCCAGCAAAACAATTTCATTCCCCAAAGCCCGTAAGCTTTGCTTGCTTGCGTTTTACGTCCAGCAGCAGCGTCATGTAATACTTACAGCCTGCTAATGCTGCCGCGAACAAAAGTCACCTTTGCCGCCACTTTTCCTTCCGGGTGTACTAGGAAGCGCACCCACCCTTTCCGTGTGTCAACTTTGCAAATCGCCTCAGAGACACTATTCATGCATTTGCTGACTGTAATTTGTGCGAGGACGATGATCTGCTAGTTTCCAATGCATGCTTGGAATCCTCCGGAGGCAAAATAATGGAGTGCACGCAATACTTGGCCCTGCACAGTTAAAGCGCTTGCCTGCATGCCTCGCAGTTCATCTGCAGGCTCGTCCCACAAGTGAGACGGCCTTAGAGGGGTCAGAAGATTTGAACCACTATCACCTCGAAGGGTCTCGAATCTAGACACGGGACCATGCCGAACTCTGAGACAGACACAGAGACAAGTTGGGGGAGGGATTTACGACAGCAGTTTATTTATTGTTCGCCAAAAGGGCTGGAGAACGGCGAGTGGCTCGCCACTCCTGTCGGATGGTCTCTTTTGCCAGGGATGTTGATATCGCCCATGTCGACGGTAATCAGCCAAGGAACTTGGCTGGCAGGCGGGTACGATGACACGGAGAAACCCGGGACTGAAGTCTTCACACGGGATCGGTCAGCTACCTCTTCGCACGGACGTCATCGACGACATGCCGGCATGGTCAACGTCCCAACTCTGCAGCCTCTCGAGCTCGACTCCCTTGGGATGCCAAACCGGGGATCCTTTCTTCCTCCTCATCCCGCCGGCATCTTACTCTCTCCCCCATCACCACGATGCCCATACGTCCTCTCACCGTAGAAGTCGCCAGTCCACTTTCTAGTTTCTTCCTCTCTCAAGTGGCTGGCTCATCAAAAGGGGTTTTGCCGCTGCCCCTTTCATGGGAAGTGGTCCCAATCGGGAAGCCGCATCCTTTTGTCCTCGACCACCGCCTCTTTGCAGACGACAGCATTTGAGGCCATAACGAGCTGGGTGATCAGCGGTCTGTTAAATGGGGCGCTGAACAAGGGCTTAAAATTCACAGCCTACAGAATTAACGATGGTGCCAGAAGTAAGAGTACAGCCCGCCTCTTGTCAACCACCATCGGGTCGTCACACAAGCACTCCACTGTATCCTTCTCAGGCTGAAATAACCACTGGAACAGCTTGTCTGGCAAGTTTAAAGCGTCCTTGTACACTGTCCTTCGTCGTTGCCGGTGCCGACGTTACCACCTCGGCCACCAATACGTTATGACCACCACCGCCATTTTCGCTCTAAAACATTATAGACAGACTCATCGTGCTCTACAAAAACAGTCAAAAAACACGGACATAATTAGGTGTGCAACGTCATCTGTTTTTTCACCTCCGCGACGCAATAGCTGCATCATCCCGTCACGCAACTTAAACATGGTGCCGATAACCAATAGGAACGGACGGTTTAGAGCGCTCTCAATTGCGAGCGGCCCATAATTCCGTCGCTGCTAAGGCGAATGACCAGCTTCAACAGCGTTAGGGTTCGAACTGCTTTTTTATTGCGCCGTTCGCTCCGAGGCGCCTAGTGCCAACCTCCTCTTTGTCCAGTGCCGTGCCGTGGCTTGCGATAAGAGCACGGTGCGAGGGGCGCTATAATGTCAATTCGTGCTCAGTTCCCGTCATTATAGTATGCTGCAGCATCACAACTGGCCAGTTTCAATGCGTCATTCCAAACAAACATTGCTTTTGGACGCGGCACCAGATTAGCTGATTCAAGGACTCATTGCTGTTTTGGGTCCTGCTGTGAGTCCTTGGGTTTTGCTGTGGGTTTTGGGTCCTTGCGATGAAAAAGCCTGGAACACTGGCTTGACTGCTTTCAAAACAGCAATTGGCAAGCTGCTTTTAGTGGGAATACGCCTAAAGATTTCCTTCACAGAGGGCACGGTGGTATCCACTTCATGACTACGCTCCCTTGGGGCACATTACGCAATTTGGCTTTTCATCGGTGGACAACTTATCAAAATAAATGACCCACGCAGCCTTTTGCATGTTCTTTAAGCTTTCTATGTTCTCACATATGGCCTTGTCATAGCAGAATTGGAAGTAGTCAGTAAATTTCTAATTCGCCGTTTCGTTCAACCAGGGGTTGCTGCGAACTGGTTAGGGGCCTGTTGCACCTGCGGTGCTCCTCCATCAGCGACAGATACCTTGGGTGAGACAGAAGGGTCATGACGGTTGAACTTATGACTTTTATGTACAACTATTTGCACTGCATTTATACAAGATTGCAAAAGTTATAGCAAACACTTAAACTGGTTGGCCTGTCTTCCCGGGTGAGATTCCACTTTCGGCAGAGTCGATGGTGCAGGGCACCGACCTAAGACACGAACCAACCCAGAACAACTTACTGTCTTCTGGCGACTTCAGTTTACACCGCAGGTTCACACCCCTTGGCCTGAACTATCCAATCACTCGCCCTAAGCGGCGTGATTGGGCCAGAAAATTCACTCTCGTCCCGTAAATGGTCATAGCTGTCTGCAGTACTGTTTCCGCACAGAAAATAATACAGGCAAGTGACCAATGGTGATTCTCTCTCTTTCTCTTTTTTAAATTCATGGAAACCGACCCCGTGGGAACTCGTGAGGATTTTCACTCCCACGCCTCTTCGGTTATAACCCATCTGACCATCATTAATGATAGCTGCTGTCATCCCATCGAGGGCACCTGCCTTAGCCTTCGCTGTCTGATACGAGGTCCCGACATGGGAGTGATTAGGGGACGGGGCCATCGCTTCACGGCGTCTTTCTTGGAATGCGACATGGAGGGGCACCTCCTTCCCATTCAGGGACCCGGGGGGGGGGGGGGGGGGGCATCAACTCCGCTGCCTGGGCGCTAGCTAGGCGACGGCTTACCCCTCGGCTGCTTCTTGTCGGCTTCTGGCCGTCGGGGCAATAGATGCTACCGTACGCATCTTGACGATCCTTTACAGAGTTGCTGTTCTTCTTTGTAAGATGACCTCTTCCAGACAGTGGTAGTCCATCTGACAACTTTGTGCCCCCTCAAGCTGGTCTTTAGTTTTCCAAGCCTGGTCCCCATATGCTTTTGTGCATGGATAACACACTCATGCTTTTCAATATCTTTGTTGTACTATTTTGATTCTTTTACAACAAAGCATGCCTTGCTGTCACCAACATATTTGGTGTACATTGCGGCATGTGTTTCAACAGACCGTGCAAAAGTCCTCACAGCACCCATAGGCTCCATACCTCCATGGCCAGCTTGCAGTGCTTTCCCACATGTTCGTGACGCAGACACAAATCATTCGGTTACTTCAAACATGCGTTTTTAGGATCACCTAAACGTTTGGAGCAAGCTTGTTTCACCACATACATTACGAGAAATATTCATGTTGCATACCAGTCCATTCCTCCAATCACTATGTTCCGTTACGTTCAGCTCACCTTTCCTGCATTTCTTGCGTACCACAGACCCCCGAAGAAAGTTGTAAAGGATTTCAATATCAACGAAATGAAATCCTGAAGAGGTAACTTCTTTTATGTTGAACAGTCACATGGTGCACTCTCACTAATTTCAAGAAACTTGCCAGCTCCTCGTTAGCTTCTTTTCTTGTGAACTAATTGCAGCGGGACTTTCTGTTTGTCGTCCACTTTGAAGCTGTTCTTGCCATAGTCAAGAAAAATACGCAGCTAAGCCAAAGTATATACACAGTCGACAGCTGATTTTTCGGACAACTTTTTGGACATGCTTGATTATTTAGACTTTTCCAGCCCCAGGACATACATTATAAAGTCAATGTATTACGCGGCTTACAATTTCAGACACTCTAAGGAAGGCTATTCGATTTTTCGGACATTCCAAGCATCAACCGGGCCAATGGCCACACATTTTGAGCAGTGTTGTCACCGTCTTGTTTACTTTTTCCTTCGATAGCCTCAAAACCGGTGCCGGCCTTGCATGCCGCTTCTCAGTTAAGGGGGTACGCGGGCTTTGAAAGTCGAAAAATCACGAAAAAGTCGGCTTTTCAAAAAGTACATATCTCGGCTGTATTATTTATTTATTTATTTATTTGCAATACTGCCAGTCTCTAGTTGAGACCATAGCAGGTGGGCATTACATTCATAATATCGACAAAATGATGTATATGTTATCAACTACCTTTCCTATAATTATAAACGCCTAATTCATCGTGGAACTGCTTTAAATTATACAACTGGGCCGAGGCTCCTTGTCTGGTGACGTGGTGATATAATGCCATCACTGCACGCTGCATTGCAGCCACATCCTTGCAATTGTTTCGCAGGGCCCAACCATAGTAGTCTGTGAGCTTATCAGTGAGGGCCTTTGACAGCCTGCCCTCCCCTCCTAACGGCTTCTCACTTTTCTGCACAAGGTTGCATAGTGCAGTCGCCATCCTTTTTTGTACATGATTCAGGCATTCTTCTTTTACAATGGGAACTAGCCTATAAACGTTCTCCTGTACCAGGGCGGAGAACGTGGCACTGTCACCGTCAGTGTCGTGTAGCGTAGGTTGTGCTTTGTCACAGAACGTCCGAAGATAGTTAGTGCTGCCTCCACCGCCATCCTCCCAGACTTGAAATCTGTGTTCTTTTGGCACACATGATGCTCATGCTAACTTGCGTATTCAGAGTCGCCAGGCTTCGGTCCTATCTGACAACCAAGGCACTGGTTAGATAAAACCAGTTCATCCAGGATGAGGCCAGTATGATATTCTATGACTACCTCAACTCCAATGTGGGACGTGTGGCTCCGCTTGTGCCAGGTCCCGTCATGAATGACAGTGATGTCCCTTGAAAAGCTTGGGTTCATCTATTTGTATACCTCCTTTACTGCACTTGCTGATTCAGCATAAAACTTTTTCATAGACTGGGCCTCTGGGTCCCTGAAGGTCTTCTTCAGGTGCATCTGAAAGGTCCGATGGTGAAGACTTCTGTGGGACACATTCATTGTGGCCCAAAAGTCGTTGAGGGCTGTTTGGCCCTTTCCTATTTGCTTCATTGCCATTATGGCTCTGATATTCACATCAAATGCCATCCCTTCGTTCTGGTGGGCAGAGTTCCATGCACTTGATATAACACCACAATGCGGGCACACCAACTGAAGTTTAGTTGCTAATCCAAGTTCGGTGCCTCCTTGAACTGCCAGCCCAGTCGTGAGGCAATGCACGCACAAGGTGTTTGAAAGCACGGCACTTAGGGCATCCATCTGCACGAGGCAAAATTTGGCAGCTTCGGTTGTAACGGTGGCAGGACCGGGATCAGGTGTCATCGCTTGAAACTTGCGCTGCGTCGCTGGCATGGCACCGAGTTCATCTCTAACAGCAGCACGCTGTGCCTCCGCTGCCTCGGTCTCCTCAGGCATCAAGAAATACGTTTCCAGGTGAACAGTGGAAGCAGCGTTCTTTCCTTTCGGAAGAGATGAGGGACTGGAGGTGAAGGCTGTGATCGCCGAGGTTGATGGGCCCGAATCACCAGACGCACTTGAAACGATGTACTCTTGTGCCGATGAAGCAGATGGCACAGGGCTCAAAGCGGGGACGCTGGAAGCGGCGACGCAGTCGTCTTGGACGCTGGAAGCGGCGACGCAGTCGTCTCGGATGCTGGAAGCGGCGACGCTGTCGTCTCGGACGCTGTAAGCGGCTAAGCGGCGACAAAGTCGTCTGGGATGCTCGAAGTGTCGATGCAGTCGCCGGTGCGCCTTTCCATGTTCGCGGCCTTCCTGGAGCGCTTCCGTGCACCGAACGAATGTCGCGTCTTGAACTTCGCTTTAGGCATCGTGACCAACTACGCAATGATCGACAGACTGCACGAAATTCTTTGGAGGGCATGGCAAGAGGTCATGTTGTTTAGTTACCTTCAGACGTACATTAGCTTCATGTTAAATTTTACACTTCACTGACATTCGTGACCCACTTCATTAAACGGCAATGCCAGAGTGAAAACGGCCGTACATCTGCGGAAAGTTAGGGAGAGATATAAGGAAGACCAGTGAAATATTGCATGGGAAGTGATAGCATGGTTCACAAAACAATGAGGTGACAGTCGGTAAAAGAAGGAGATATGTAGCATTATATACCACCAGCATATTATACTGCAAGAGCTGGTGACTTACTGCTGCACTCAGAAAAAGAGAAGTTCTCAAGTGCACCGCAAGCAATTCAAGCGAAGGAGTCATCAGGTGCACAAGCAAATTAATGTGTCTGTGGATCATCCTAAAGTTAATAAACACAGCCATTTTACAGAAAATAAGCGCAAAGAATGCATTCAGATGAAATGAAAAGAACTTGCCTCTTATAATACATCTCCTTTCGGGGCTGCTTTCACGCGGCCCATACATAAAAGCCACTGCAGTCGCCGACGTAGTACTAACCTTTTGCAGGGCACTGAATAAAAAGCTTTCGGTGCGGTTTGTGCAGTTTGGCGCACTGCACCCCGTCATATTTGAAGAGAACGTTCTTCACTGTACAGCCATGCAACTAGAGCGCACTAAAAAGGTGGGAACACGCTGTAGAAACCGACGCGACGACAGCTGACTGCACTGCAAGCGGCGAGAAAAATGTTGCACCTGTAAAGTTGGCTCCTCCTGTTGCGCTTGTTGAGTTGACTCCTCCTTCGAATGGAACGTTTGACGTCATCGCCAAGAGCGGCACAGGGAAGTCAGTCGTGCAACTCTGTTCCCTGCGGGAGCATATACAGGAACATTAGCAGCTGCAGCATGCAAGAGGTACGTACCATCATGGCTGCAAACACGATTAGCAAAGGAGTGGAGAGGGTTTACATGGGAGTGCCGCCATCGCTTTCGCTCTAGCATTAGTAGTGTTCTCCTTCTTTTGGAGTCTTTTCTGAATCAATGGCAATCGTCTCCAGAACCCTCTCAGGTGCCTCAGGGGAGGCCCTCAGGTGTGGCTCGTCACCAGGGACGGGTTGACCTGCTTTGTGGACTCTCGCCACATGGATCCTTAGGCCTCGACTGTTTTTCAGTAGTATTAACTCTATGCAGCAAAGTGAACTGTGGGAGAGGATATTTTGATCACGTGACAATAATAGTGTCGTAAGACAGACAAGAAAAGTTTACTCTTTTCAAGAGTTTACTCTTTACAGGAAAAGAAAGAAAACTCTTTCTTTCACTCCACATTCCGCTCTATTTGTCAGACTAAAAAAAAAAAAAAGCACGACTGGCAGAAAAGGTTGTTGCAACGTGACCAGAGAACCTCAAGCACGTGTGAAGTGTAAACCTAGCGTCTGCGCTTGCTTTTCTTTACGCGGTTAACCCTCATTATGAGCAGGCTTCTGGAAAGGTTGGAAGCTACGGAGTCGACAACAATATACCTGATTTGAAGCCAGGCTGAGGAACCTGAGTATTACATTTATTGTGTTGGAAATAGGCCAGCTCAATACGGCCAGAGAAAGACACGAAGTTCAGACATGCAAGGTGGCAGACCGATCCGGGTCGATAGATGTTTCTGTCTGGGATGAACCGGGCACATGCATTTAGCAAAGTGATATTTGCAAGCTTACCAAAGGTTATGCGTCACTGTGGAAAGGCGGCCTTACCTGCATGCAGGAAAAGACTCAGAAGACTCAGACTCAGAAAGAACATTCAGAAGATCGGAGAGTTTTTCCTGCCATTCAGTGAAACACCATGAGTGAACCTAACCCAGAGTTCATGCAGTAGTTGCAGTTGAGACTGAATGCCAGTGTTTAACGAAGGCGGTCGCCAACCTCACAGGCAAATGTGGCCAGTACCGGCCCCATGGGTGGCGCAGCCTTGCCCATTCCATTACCGGGCAATTGTCACCCTTGTGTACTCGGCTGTGGCCCACGAGGACGGGGCCGCCTAGGATGCCCTAGAAAGCTCATTGTGCGTGTTGCCCATAGTTATATTAGAAGGAAAGGTGTGGGAATGGGCTTCCCTGTACGACTGATATTGCTGTTTTCTTCTACCTTCGCTCGTACAGTGTGTGTTAGTGACCACCGCTGTGTTCGTGGCTCAGCGAAACATTTCGGTGCGGAGATGAGAACTTTCTTTAGGAGACTGTACACATTTATTTACAACTTATTTAGATCAACGTCGTCAGATGCGACATCAAAACATCAAAAGGGCTAAACTGCAAATGGGTGAACAATTGGAGGTCAGAGGCTAGCAGAATCAGGCCTTGGCCTTCTGCTACACTTTCGGCCGGAATCCCTTAAGACCTCCATCAGGCTAGCCTCCCTCCTCGGACAACCTGTCTGCACTCGACTCTCGTCCGAACCCAACTCTCCTCCGAGCCCAACTGTCTCCAAACCGTTTCCAAAGTCCAGTCTAGTCCGTAAGCCAATGAACGACGGACAATTCTGCGACCAATAACATGCTATGTTTTAAAATGGGCTGGCCAATCACTGTGCCACATATGCACCTCTAATATGCATGTTAAGTGAAACAAACACAAAGCACACAGTAAGCAGTGAGTGGTCAGGCACGCAAACACACACATCTGCGATTTGCACACACTCCCAAAATCCTCCCACGGTTCACGCAAGAGGTGCCCAGCAGTCACAAAGACGAACAGTGCCGAGAGTTGCGCTTCCAAAACACACAACACACGGGCCCGCTGCCCTTGGTCAGTTGCGCATGGGTGGTGGTTTCAAAGGGACATATGTCCAGGCGTCTTCCCGAGAAGACACCGACAGCGGCTCTCTCTGCCACGCATTCTCCCCAGCCCATGTTTCGCCGCGTTTTGGAGATTTATGGCCTCCCTGCCCTCTTCACTCAAGCGAGAAATCGACAGAGTAGTTAGCGCTGAGCCCACACAGAGAGCGCAGCGCTCTCTAACTGCTGTTTTGCCTCCCTCGCGGCACGGCCAAAGCGCGACTCTGGGGCCATTTTCCGAGAATCTGAGCGGACCGTGTGGTGGCGTTGCCCGTTCCTATGTGTTTGGATACCACTTCCAAAAAACAGCCGCCTGTGTGACCGTCATAAAAAAACTTGCGTCAAGCTGCCACTTGGCCTTGGCCGCCTCCTCGGAATCTCCCCCGCAACAGTGGACCCACGGTGAACACTTCGTTTCTTAACTTAACTCCCATGACAGTGGTTATGGCATCAAGGCTTAACCAGAGGTGTCCGCCAAGAACGCTTTGGTCTCACTGGCTAAAGATTAGATTTAGCTGTTCGCAGTTTTTAGGGCCCTTATCTGTCTGCAGAGGCCGATTCGCTTTTTCCCTGTGTCGATTTTTTGCAGCAAAAGCGGCTTTCCTATTCCCTTGTCACCTTCGCTGACTGCAATCATCGTCAGGCCTCGCACAAATTTCACAATAAGATAACCCGCGACAAAAAAACAAAGAAAACCCTTCCTTCACGCATAGTACAAACGAACGTCCGGCGAATGACACACAGCACAAAGAAAAAAAGGCAGGCGACTAGGCCTGCTGACTACTTTGTGGTGGCACTAGGAGCTGGTACTTGATATACTGGTGATGATAGCTACAGGCCACAAACCACACACAGAAACTGTGGTTTCTTTTTCACGCGAGAGTAGCGAACTGTGGCACTGCTAATTTTAGTCGAAATCGTAATACTGATGTTCCTAAATTATAGAAGAAAAATATTGAAATTCGTAACTTTGAATTATTTTTAAATTGAAAACATAGGAAATCTGTTGAGGATCTTTGGGAACTTAATTTCATAAATGAAGAAAGTAATGATATTTGACTTCACTATCATTGAATGCTGTCAGGCTTTCCTGGTCCCTCCACACTGTATGTGTAATCATGGTCATATTGGGGAAAGATAAAAATGTGCTGAATAATTTACTAGAGTGGTGGAAAAATATGCACGCAGAAGTATGGTAACAGTGGTGCACCACTGCTCATTTGCCGGCAGTTAAAACTGATGGGTTTCATATTATTTATTTATTTAGAATAATTCTGCCTATTAATACAGTCTGGTCCCCCATAGTGTCAACCATTTATATATTCTTTATGCAACTCGTATTGCTCCTGTGTTAAGTCCCACGTCACCAGTCTTATGTTTTACCGTTTTGTTTCTTGAAGAAAGTACAAGGGCTGATGCTCTGTTTGTACCATGAAATGTATCGTGTACAGGTGCAAATGAAGCTGTTTTATTTCCCAAATGAGTGCTGAACAGTCCTCCTTGTATCGTTCAGTAGCTTTTTTCATGGGATAAGTTTTCCTGCCGATGGCAAGTGAATGGTGATATTTCAAGCAGAATAATCCATTTACTGCCACACGTCTCAAAATTTGGCTCGCTGAGCACGCAAATCACTCCAAGGGCACTGGCCACGTGGATGTGGGAGGTCATGCATGAGCTGACGCGCTTACCCAGGCCAGTGCTTCTCTGGGTCACCCCTACTCCCTGGCCAACCCACTACTGACTACTCCCCCATGTTCTGCAAGACACGATGGCAAAATCGTGCTCCCCTCTGAAGGGAAACTGTTCCAAAGCCTCCGGCTTCCATTGCTATCATCTATCATCTGCTATCAAAGTAAATATTTTTAATACAATATGATCTTTTAATGCACAACATTTATTTGCCACACATACCAAAGCAAAAAAAAAAAAACCGCGTCATAATTAAGAAAACTGCGAAAGACAACGATAAACAAACCGGCCTCCGAACTCCATGCGCCATTTTTAAACACCAGAGCGTGCGGCACATTTTGGCACGGCATTTAAACCGTTTTGAGGGGGCGCTCGAGGCCGTGCTTCCGCAGGTTTATTCTTCATAGTGCACTCGATATTTCTGGGCCAAAATTGCAAATTCGATTTTTTGGAGGTTTACCCTACCTTACCTCCTTAAACTGAGTCATATTCATTACCTCGCACCTGGCAACACTGTCAACTGCATGTGGTGGCTGTTTGCTTGTTTTCTTTTTTGTCATGCTATGTGAGGCAATCAGTTGACAATTCATGCAACGCCTTAACAAAAGGCAGTGAAGAGCAATTCAGAGACCTGATTTTTCAGAGCCCAGCTAAAGTCCCGCTATAACTTTTGAGTATGCAGCAGCTCATGAACCATCAAAAGCAGTGGCCACATATACTGACCATAGTGCTCTCATATAACGGCACTCTGTCAGTATTGAATAAAGGTTATAATCGTCAGCCGCGAAAGGTAACTTGTGGTATTTTATACCGCTGTCACACGGGCATTTCGAAGGCCCTCGAACCGACTTCCTATCGACTCGAAGGCCTTCGAAAGCTGCCACACGGGTGTTTTCAATGGCCATTGAGTCGATAGTCTATCGAGTCAATGGAACAGCTCAGAACTCTATCGAGATCTCGAAGGCCATCGAACGTCGCGCAAGGTTGCTAGCGTTGACCCGAGGAGCGTCACGCACACGTGTGCACAGCGCGTTTACGATACAAAAACTTGAACAAGCGTTATTATTTTATATCTTTAATTTACGCGGTAAAATATTAATACCTGTAATAATTTTAAAATAGCATCGCTCTTTTTTTTAGGCGTATTATTTATGTACTCTCTACGACTGTAGCATGCGCCGCCGAGAAAAACAAACACAATGAAAAGCACAGTCGTATGAACGCCAACGCGTTAAAAATAAAAAAAAAAGTTGTCCTTGAATAACGACTAAACACCTGCAGTTACTAAAAAAAGGCAACAGTTAAATTTTATTTTACATTTATAGTGAGATTTCAGTTATTTAAGCAAAACCGAAAGCAACGATAGTGGCGCCATAAATGTTTGGCGCCGAACACCACAACTATTTCAATAGCCTTCGAGCTTTGCCGTGTAGCAGCGGCACAACTCCTTAGAGTTCGATCGCGATTGAAAATCTCGAAGGCTATCAACTCAATCGCCTTTGAAAATGACTGTGTGACTGGGGTATTACACGCTGAGCCACGTCATAGAATTTTTTCTAGATTTGCCGAGAACTTATTCTTTTAGGCTGAATGACACGTCTTGGCCAAATCAAAAAGAGGAAGGCTGAGGGCTCTGAGGGCCAAATATATTTTTTTGATTTGACAGTATAGGTGCTGTCAAAAGTAAAGGGAAGGCGCAAAAGCGTGGGCTATGTAGTAAGTCAGCATGCTATGACTTTCCACCAAAGTATTGTGGTCATTGGATGTGCATGCTCTCAGTGCTTCCTCAGCATGACAAAAATTTCCACAATCAAATGCCTATTTTGTGTCTCCATTTTAGTCCAAGATAACAGTGAGGTTATTAACTGTGGAGAGCAGCTTTCAGACTTCGGCAGGTTATAGAATGCAAGCGCATTTACCATCGCCAGAAACCAAGTCACAGTTGGGTGGTCATTCATGCCTGAAATTTATTGTTCCAAATATATTTTCCAGTTTATCTTGGCTCAGATTTGCTGCTAGTAAATATTTGAAGCCAGTAGATGTTCAGAACTTCGAGCAGTGAAAACGTGCTCTCTAACGAACAGAAACAAGAACTCGAATTTTACGCATCATTGCAAAGTACTTTGGCACTGCAATACTTTTTAGGCAAGGTGTTTTCAGTATTTATTTATTTATTTATTTACATATACCTTACAGGCCTCCAGAGAGGCATTGTGTAAGGGGGGACAAATACAAAGATATCCGCAAAGTGGGTAAAAACAAAATCACAATCGCAAGTACAGGAAAACAGTGGTAATTATACAAGTCTATAAACAATATATCGCAACGCAGAGGGAGTTATAAGAACTACTAAGCACAAATCATATAAGGCAAGCGAGAAGATGAAAAAAAAAAAAAAATGTAGATTGAACTATGCCACAGAACTCTACTGCGCATCAAAAAAGCCCCTTCAAGGAATAGTTACATAAATGACGGGAACGTACATGATATGCTAAGCGTTATCAATGAAGTGCTTTAGTAGATCTTCGCGAAACGCTTCGTGATTGTGGAGAGATGCAGTGCTATTCGGAAGATCATTCCACAGGCGGATGGCGTGCGGGAGTGATGAGAAGTTGAAAGCGTTAGAACTGCCGTAAATGCGAGCATAGCTGTAGTCGTTATGCAATCTATGCGATAGGTAGGAGGGACGTTGTAGATGACTTAGGAATGACCGAGTGCCATGGGCGTATTTATGAAAAAGAGATAGAAGGGCGATATCACGACGGACATTTAACGGATGAAGTGAAAGTTCAAGCTTGAGCTGGGTTACGCTGATATGGAAATTATAATTACGCGAGATGAAACGACAAGCCCTGTTTTGTATTGCTTCCAACTTCTCTAGTAAATATTGCTGATGAGGTGACCAGATAAAGGAAGTGTACTCTAGGAGCGGACGAAAAAAAGCTATGTAGGCTAACTATGGGCATGAGATGTAGTGTTTTGTAGGTTGCGGCAAAGAAATCCTAATGACCTGGAAGCGTGAGCAGAAATGGTTGCTATGTGATCTGCCCAACAAAGATTTGGAGTGAGGTGGACACCTAGGTATTTGTACCGTGTAGTCCGAGCCAATGTAACGTTATTAATGTGGTAGAAAAAATTCGAATTCGCTGATTTTCGTGAGAAAAAAATTATGTTACATTTCGAAGTGTTCAAGGTCATCAGCCACATTTTACACCAGTTGTTAACGCGGTTCAGATCATTTTGAAGTAAAATATGGTCTTCAGTGTCCTTTATTGCACGATAGATGATGCAGTCATCAGCAAATATGCGTGTATAAGACGAGATGTTATTCGGCAGGTCATTAATATAGATCAAGAAGAGTAATGGGCCAAGGACGCTTCCTTGCGGCACACCTGATGTGACGTAGGAGGAAGGAGAGGAATAATTCTTAACGGTCAACTGCTGGCGATTGGAAAGAAAGTTACGGACCCATGATAAAGTTAGTGAATCTATTTTGACGGCAGAAAGTTTAGCTATTAGTCGGCAGTGTGCTACACGATCAAATGCTTTAGAGAAGTCCAAAAAGATGCAGTCTGTCTGTAAGTTACTGTTCATGTTGAAATGTATGTATGTTGAAATGTATGTCAGTGGTGAATTCAAATATCTGCGACTCACAGGAAAAAGCCTTCCTAAATCCATGCTGCCCAGGGAAAAAGAATTTATTAGATTCTAAGTGATTGTAGATATGCGATGCGATTATGTGCTCAAGCATCTTGCAGCATATGCAAGTTAACGAGATCGGGCGATAATTTTCGCATGAATGTTTATTGCCACTTTTGAATACCGGTACTACCTTTCTAATTTTCCAATCGGAGGGGAGCTCACTTGTTGACAGGGACTGCCTAAAGATATGAAGTAAGATGGTGCTGGAGGCTGAAATGGTATTTTTGAGTATTTTTGAATTAATGTTATCGGCACCAGAGGAGGAGGAAACCTTAAGTTTATTAATCAAGTGTACTAAGCCTCAAGTGTAATGTCAACTGGCGCCATATAAGGGTAATCAAAATCTGGTACATACGGGATGTTAGAAACATCTTCGTTGTTGAAAACAGAGGTGAAAAACGAGTTAAAGACTTTAGGACATTCAGTGTTAGAGTAGGGGGTGTTGTTCACATCATGTATTAAAATATCGTTACACTGGCTAGGATGACCTATTGTTTTCCAGAATTTGCTTGGATTATTTTTCAGCAGTATAGGAAGGACTTCTCTGAAATATTTATCCTTTGCTTCACAAAGAGCAGAGCAATACAGTTTTAGGTAATTTTTATACTTATCCCAAGCTAATTGCGTACACTGGCGTTTTGCATTTCGGTATAGTCGTTTTTTCTTATTTCTCATACGCTGATGCTTTCCTGTAAACCAAGGGTTTGATTTATCATTTGATATTGAGATAAGTGGGATGTGTTCTTCTACCAGTTTATTGAGCTTGTCTCGAAAAATAACCCAATTATCTTGCACTGACCAGTGGTGAAACAAAGGTAATAGGACGTTTTCTGAAAACTTTGTAAGTTCGGCATTAATGAGATCGTAGTTAGCTCTGTTATAATCACGTATCTGTTTTCGCGTAACGCCAGTGAATGGAAGCGGAATATTAAGTGTTACTTGGAGTAACTTATGATCGCTAAGCCCATCTAAATAAGCAATGTTATAAACTGTATCATGGGTGGTAGTAAAGATGAGGTCTAATATATTGGGACCGCGGGTGGGTTGGGTAACTATTTGAAATAGGTTGAAATCTAAAGCTAAGTTTATGAAGCTTGTTGAAGCAGAACAAGGGGATGAGAGCTCTTCCCAGTTAATTTGCGGAAAATTAAAATCGCCGAGTAAATAAGTGACATCAGGATGGAAGAGCTCAAATGCCCTCGTAATGCTTTCACGCAGTTTATCTGAAAAAGAGTGGTCGGAGTTTGGCGCACGGTAACAATTGCCTATCAATAGTTTTGGGGAAGATGCAATGCAGGCCGTCCAGATTATTTTAAGTTAGGAATCGGTATTGATGGCAAATGATGTGAGCGATTTTTTAATGCCTAAGAGGACACCTCCCCCTCGCCTATCAGTGCGATCGCACCTGTATATATTGAAAGGATTGAAGCCAGAAAGAACTTCGCAGTCATCAATATCGGAATGTAACCATGTTTCTGTAAAAGCTATTATATCGGAATCACTGTCTTCAAGGAAAGATGAAACTAGTGTGCACTTTGATAAGATACTATGAATATTAGTAAATGATAGTGATAACTGGGTAGACGTGGATGATTTCGGTTTTTTGTGTATGTGCGCGCAATTGCTTCTTACTAGCTATTGATCTAACTGCTCGACCGTATCAGTAGTGACATTGTAGACATATATTTTTGAGTCCATACGCAGTTTGTCAACTGACAACTTATGCTTTTTTTTCAACGGTTTTGCAAATTCTATCAGTTTTGCCCTCGCTTTCCGTGTGGCAAGCGAAAAATTTCACGGATAGCAAAATTTGTGTCTTTCAGTTTCGGCCCAGCAGATAGGATGAGTCCTTTGTCCTTGAAATAGGTCAGCTTTACAATTATTGGTCTCTGCTTGTTAGCGCTATATTTTCCCAGTCGATGAACCCGCTCAAATTGTTGGCTAGTGGTGGCAATACCCAACTTTTCTGTGCAGAAGGTTATAATCTTTTCCTCAGATTTTGCCCAGTCTTCATCAGCGGCATCTTCGATCCCAAAAAAAGAGAAGATTAGAGCGCCTCATTCTATTTTCGGCATCGTAGCACCTTGACGCGATGGCAGTCAGTTGTGTCGACAGGCACACAGCTTCAGCATTTTTTTCTTCCTCCGTTGTACCGCGTAAGTTAATGGCTGCCTCTAAATTCGCAATTTTAGCACTAAGCAGACGAACTTCATTCTCACTTGCTGCCTGCTTTTCTTTGGCGTCTTTTATCTCCTGCAGTAAGGACGCATGACCTTCTTCAAGTATACGGATAGTTTCGAGAGCCGCGGCAAATGCATCAGATTCACTTTTCGACATCGAACCAGGGTTAGATTCGATATCACCCGAAAGCATCAGTAAGATGTTGCACAAGACAGAACAACTCATAGACGAAAACGCCATCAAACGCTTAAACAAGTGTTCGAGAGGGGGTGGGCACGACACCGCGACAAGACAGTAGTTGCTACTCTTCACACACATCGCGTTATTTAGGTAACTAACCTGCAACATTAAGCAGAATGAGCGCATCTTCCTTGGTGCGATGTCGTGCCCCAAGTCCACGCTTGCTCGATGGTTTTTATGCTCCTTGCCGGCCGCCTCGAACGCTGGTGTCGTAGCTCCTGGTAGCCAGACAAACGGATAAGCTTCATCCAGAACCAGTGAATGGTTGGTCGAATTGGGCGGGGACAGCGCTAGATACGAAGGTGGTATCTCGCCAGGTTCGAAGAGCCATGAACAAGCCGTCCAAGTGATAGTGGCCTGCAACATTAAGCAGAATGAGCGCGTCTTCCTTGGTGCGATGTCGTGCCCCTGTATATTGCTTACATACCGTATAAACTTGTGTAAGGGCCGCACTTTTTTTTAAAATTCGGGCGAGTGTTTTGAAGGTGCGGCTCTTACACGAATAAAAAATAAAACTTTTTGCGTTGCCAAAAGAAAATGAATGACGATTGTATGCATAGGATTGAAAATGCCTTTATTTTGGCTTTAGGCTCTTCCACACTCACTGTCCGTGTTCTCGGAGCTCGAGGCTGGCTGGTCCGTTTCCTCGGATCATCATCATCATCATCATCAGCCTGATTATACCCACTGCAGGGCGAAGGCCTCTCCCATATTTCTCCACTTAACCCGGTTCTGTGCTAGCTGCATCCACTTGACCCCTGCGAACTTCTTAATCTCATCCGCCCACCTAACTTTCTGCCGCCCCCTGCTACGCTTTCCTTCCCTTGGAATCCAGTTTGTTACCCTCAGCGACCATCGGTTATCCTCTCTTCGCACTACATGTCCTGCCCATGTCCATTTCTTCTTCTTAATTTCCACTAGAATGTCGGTAACTTGAGTTATTTCTCTGACCCACTCTGCACGCTTTCTATCTCTTAATGTTACCCCTACCATTTTTCGTTCCATAGCCCTCTGGGTTGTCCTCAACTTAAGTAGAACTCTCTTGGTTAGCCTCCACGTTTCAGCCCCGTAGGTGAGTACAGGCAAGATGCAACTGTTGTATACTTTCCTCTTGAGCGATACCGGTAAGCTGCTAGTCATAATCTGCGAGTGCTTGCCAAATGCGCACCATCCCAATCTTATTCTTCTTGTTATTTCCTTTTCATGGTCCGGATCTGCGGTTACTACCTGTCCTAAGTAGACATATTCGCCTACTACTTCCAGTATTTCGCTACCTAATGTAAACTGCTGTTCCTTCCCGAGGCTGTTGAACATTACCTTAGTCTTCTGCATATTGATTTTCAAGCCTACCTGTCTACTTTTTCTGTCTAGGTCATCAATCATTATTTGCAGTTCATCCCCCGAGTTGCTTAGCAAGGCAATGTCATCAGCAAATCGCAGATTTCCTCGGATGCTCGGTCTTCAAACACGAGGTCATCTTCGGTGCCGTCAAGTTCGTTGGGAATTCCGGTTACTTTGAAACTCTTAAAGATGACTTCAGGAGAAACAGAGCCCCATGCGCTGACAATCCACTCTGCAACAGTCGCCAAGGGAGCTCTCTTGAGCCGTCCGGTAGGAGTCTTTTCATGGGTGGCGTTCGCCATCCATTCCGTATAGCACCGACGGAACGCACCCTTGAAAGGCCTATTGACGCTCACATCCAGGGGCTGTAGCATACCAGTAAGCCCCCCTGGAATGACTGCCATGTCCGTTCTGGCTTTTCGAAGCTCGTCCTTCACCTCCTCAGTCAAGTGCCCGCGGAAGCTATCCAGCACAAGCAGGGATTTTTTTGCCAGTATGGCACCGGGGCGCTTATTCCACACCGATCGAATCCAATCGGACACGAGGGTGTCCTTCATCCAGCCCTTTTCTTGAGCGCGTACGACGATGCCTCGAGGGAACTGCTCATTGGGAATATTCTTCCGCTTGAAAATAACATACGGCGGCAACTTGCATAATGCATCAAGGTTTGCTCATATTACCACAATCAGTGCGCGAGGGAACATAATCTTTATTCATCTGTGTCGGCAGCAACGACCATCTTGGGGGCATCTGGTTCGACGCCTGCTCTTTTGTGGGCGCCAATCACTTGACGTAACTTGGCAGTGCTGCGCGCCAAACTTTCCGCCGTTTCTGCCGTCGGGCAACGCAGCGAGTCTGGGACGGCGGTTCCGAACCGGGTCGAAGCCAGTGTGCGTGGGTCCCATATCATGGGCAGGTTGTACGTCTGTCGCTGACGCCTAGTAGCAGGCAACATCTGTCCTATAGTACGCAGTGTAAGGACGCATCCTTGTACAGCGGTGGCGACGGGCATCCAGTTGAGTGCGAAAGAAATACAGTTGCACTTGCCACCGCCCACAGCCCTGTACAAGAGGCTCTCCAATTCGCACCGACTCCTGATATCGACCACAAAGAGCCGCTGGACCCCTTCTACTTCCCGTGCAAACAGCTCGGGCTTATAGCCTCGTGCCTCTTTAAGCTGATCGGCCGTCTTGCCAAACTGCTCCACGAAGCACCGAGGCGCCTTCTGCGTAGCTTGCCATCCAGAGATGCCCGAGCAGGCGTCGAAGGGGGCATCCAAGTCCGGGTCCGGTGTCACTCGGCCTGCCAGATAAGATGCGACGGCCCCCTTGGTCGGGGTGGACATTAGCGAGGCACAGCGCCGCTCGTCGAAAACGATGACAAATAGAACTATAAGCTGGGCTCCTCCGAAAATATCAATGGGCATTCCGGGGCCTCGCAGCAACAACCAGGGAAATGCCTGGCATATGGCTAGCTTTGAATCCTCTAGTCGGCGGGCGGTCTCCTCTCTCTTTTTGCGCCACGCGGCCGTGGCGCGCGGGTAATCGCTCTGCGCGGCCTTTCGCTTCGTCGCCGTCTTATTTCTTTTGGCGGGCGGCTCCCGATAGTCGTCTGGCGCGATCGTCACCAGCTCGTCAGTTGTCTTCTTGATGATCGCCGTCGGCGGCGAAGAAGAACAAGAAGACGACGCCTGCGAGGTACCCGCCAGCAAGAATCCCCACTGCGACTCTGACGAGGGGCCACGCCTAGCCGTCGCAGAGGACGAGTTGTTGGCGCCGCCGTCGTATACAATATCGTCGTCCTCTCCAAAGCACGAACTCAGCGACCGGGCTTCCTCCTTGGGCTGCCAACCCTCGGACGACTGCGATGCGCTGTGATACAGGCTGGCCACGTCCCGCATTTCTGGAAAAATACAACAATGTTAGAACCCGGCAAACAGTCATCGGCACAAGGGGCAGCGGTCATCATGGCGGCAGCTCACCCTACGAGTGTCGACCTAGACAACGCAGCGCAATACGCCGAGCAAATGCTGCTCTTGGAGCGCCGCAAAGCAAAGCTACCCCCGCCCTTCCCGGCCCAGTGGGACGTGGTGTGGAAAGACGAACCCACGCAATACAGGTGCCCAGAAACTCTGGCACCCTGTCCCCAGGGCGACTATTACTTTACCGCGCGGGGCTGTTTGCGAGTGCCGTGCGCGGGGGCCAAACGCATCGGCACCGAGGTTGAGAGCGATGCGCAAACCATATCCGTCACGCGGGCCACTCGCAAACTGTTTAATCCGTACTGTTACCTCGACGCCACCAGCCTAGGCGAGGACTTTGCGGACCGCAACAAGCGCAGCGCGTTTCTCGGCCTCGGCCCCGCACAGGAAGAAGAAGCAGAACAAGGCAAGAAGCAGCAGCAGCAGCAGCAGGTGGTCGTCGAGCCTCACAAAGACGCCCCGGACACGTACGCGCACTTCTGGGACGGCCACGGCTGTTACATTGCACCGCGATTGTTGTACGGGAGCGAGTACCCGGTCTCGTTTGCCTATACGCTAAGCGCCGACCGAGAGCGAGTGCTAGATCACACGGCCGAGTACAAAGGTTTTTACGATTGGCTCGGACACGACGCGGTTCCTTACGGAGCCCCCGTGCCGCACTACGACTCCAATTACTGCGAAAGCGTCGTGCAGCTTTCCTACGACAGCAACAGTCGCGAATGCTACCGGCCGCCCGGCCAGTGGCTGCTCGAGGAAGCAGTCATGGGCCGCATATATAGGGAAGCCAAGCGCGCCATCCAGCACAGCGAAAGAGTACGTGCCGGCTACAAGCCCCTCCAGCAGCAGCCGCAGGAGCTTGCATCCGATCAGGCGGCGAGCAGCGATCATTCGTCTTCGGAGAGCAAGAGATTGAAGAAGAGCGCAATAGACGTAGGATTGTGAAAAATAAAGAATGTTGTCACACACCAGCCCTGAATTGTCGCTCGACTTTGCTAACACCGAAAGAGGCGGCAGCAATATCATTACGACAAATGCGACGCGCGACATGGAGTACTCACTTCTGCGTTGCTCGGCATCATGATCCGCGGCCGTAATGCAAGCGGCCGTAATGCATAACATCACTGTGCAACGCTGCCGCTCTGCACCAGTTGCACGCACAGTGACACTCTTGCTCCCCTTGAAGTCGATTGTGCAGTTTTCTGGGCTGTCAAACCATACCGGAGTTTGGTCTACGTTTCCAATTTGCGATAAGCAATATTGATTCTGCTGTCGCACTGCGATAACATACTTCTGAAAATTCAGCAGCTTGTCTTCGTATTCGTGAGGAAGCCGCTGACACATTGTTGTCCTTCGCCGAATGGACAAATTGTTGCGCATCATAAATCTTCGCGCCCAACCAGCACTTGCTTTAAAATCTTTGCGAGGAATACTCTTTGCACGCGCCAGCTCTAGTGCCTTGAAACGCAGCATGTCGGTGGACAGAGCATACCCGTTGCTTCGCACCTCGGAGACATAGCTGGCGAGCTCTACTTCAAGCTCCGGGAATTTACAGGGCTTACCCCGGAAGGCGCGTCTAGTGCCCGACGTGCTTGCCAACGAATCTTTCTGGTTGCACCAGCGTCGCACATTCTTCTCGTCGACGTCAAAATGCCTTGCTGCTGCGCGCTTACCGTGCTTCAGGGCATAGTCGATGACATTTAGCTTGAACACTGCAGTATAACTGTTCAAGTACTTGCCCATCCTGACCAGGTGGAATGGCTATGCAGACACGCAAGTCGAGCAGGCTTGAGCCACCAAGCAATCCCCAAAGGTGCACGATAAACACGAGGATGACGAGACGAGGCCTGACGAGGTGCCGATGGGGCTGACAAAGCAAGGAAGAGAACCGGTTGTGCCGCTGTTTAGGGTCCGCTGTTCCGATGCGCGCGCCGCGTTTCGGACTGCCACGTAAACACGGCGAGCGCGGGCAACGTTGAGCGCGGGTGCATCTGGCGCGTGCTTTGAAAAAGTGGGGGTGCGGCTCTTACATGAATAAATTCTAGAATATTTTTTAGCAATTTTATCTAGTCAAAAGTGGGGATGCGGCCCATACACAGGTGCGGCCCTTACACGAGTTTATACGGTAATGATGAACTAATCAGCATGCCACATAGATAATGTTATGAAGCTCACAAAGGGAAAATTTAGATCAAAATGAGCTAAACAATAAATTACACTTTATTAAACTAGTCTTTGAAGAATGGGCATCGTGCAGCCACCAAAAACGTTTTGTTGAAGTCATTTTATGTCGGCTTGCATCGGGCACACGCACCTAACACATAGCTTCATCCTTAAAAACGAAGACAAACATTTATGGTGTGGAGGTGAACTAACAACAAATCACATTCTACTCTCATGCACTAAACTAGAGAAATTAGGACAGAACTATTTTGCACCGTTTTACACTGAACAGATCACTTTTTATCCCAGACTGGTTTTGGGAGAAGATGCAATTGTAGAACTTTCTCACCTTTTTGGGTTCCTAAAAAAAAGCAATGATCTTAACAAGCTATAACAAAGACAAACTGCCTTGTTCTTGGCGCATGATAGCCTTAGTCGCTTATGTGCCAAAAACCCCAACACGCCAACCAACACGACAATTAAATGCAGAAAGAATGAATGCTGGCCACGTTCATGGCTTATTGTCCGAGGCTTAAAATTCTAGGGCCCCTTCGTTTCATGCTTCATCGTGTGTCCTGTACGTTTTCGGAAGGCACTGTTTACAAGTTTACATTTGTGGCCGCCGCATTGACGACTTGCTTCATCTTTACCCAGTAGGTCAGCGTTTCTGAAAAGCAATAATTGCTGATTTAGAACTGCAACACTGCTGCCAATATGGCCAGAAAACTCCGCTTACCAATCACGAAGCCGGCTTTTTCTGGAGTCAGCTCCTTTCTTGGCTGAACAGCAAGCCTGTTGCGGTCCTTGGGGCTACCGTGGTTCCCCTGTATGTACGGCAAGCAAACCCTTCAGAGTGCCTATGCTGTGTCTTTAACAACAAGCTTTGGCTTCAAATATTTTGATTGGAAGATCTTCTCTTGGGCCTCACTTATAGTGACTCCCTCTTCAGGTGAAACTGCACAAATAGCGAAACACTACCCCTGCCGTTTGCTTATTCAGCAAAATTGGCCTTTCAGGACTGCAGGCTGCAAACATGGAAAAGCTATTTTAGTACAAGGTCTTTTTGTTCTCTGTACGCTTCACAAGGTACCTAAATAGACCTGGCCTCTCTCATACTGTGTGAAGTTAACAAAAGGCTACTGAAAATGAGAAAAAGCTAAGTGTCATGCACCAAGTTAACAAATTACCATGAGCAGGTGCTGTTGCTTTAGTGAAGTGCCGTCCCTGGTCTCTTTGTTTGAGGTGCCTGCATAGGCAATACACATATAACTATCATGGCAAGACCTGTAGAAAAAACTAAATCTGCACAATCATTCTTGAATGAGCTTTCTGACATATGTTCAGCATACAAAGCATCATAATAATTTAATACAACGCAGTCTCATAACACAAATTCCTCATCAATCATTCTCGTATCATTAGCTGTTTACTTTATAGCCTTCACGAATTGTTTACAATTTGTTAATAAAAGGCTACCAGCTAGCTATTCCTCATGACTGAGTACAAGTCACTATTTGATAACTGAATGTATGTTAGAGGTACCTTTATGGGGGTCTTGTTAGTAAAAAGCTTTCAATAAAATGTGTATGCTAGTTTAATATTTATTCTACGACTGAATCGTTGAACCAACTTACCACTGTCCAAATGGACCCCAGCTGATGGCAGGATGCATTAGGACCATTTTCAAGGCGTGCAGTTTTCGTAACAGTATTACTGGCTTGCCTCTCTGCCCGTAGTGCATCTTACAGCTTTTATTTTTAAAATTTTTGAGGTTCTGCCACCCATTTTGCAGACAGTGGTGGAATGGTATATAGCTTGCCATTAAAACTGAAAATCTGCTGCAGGAACTGTTCCATGAAATCTGGGTGCTTAAAATCCACTCGATGCAGCTGAGTTTTGCACGAAACAAAGTTAGCCAGTTTTCGCACCATAGGTGCCTTGACAACTCGTCACTTGCGCTTCCTGGACCGCTTTTGGCTCTTAATCATTTCCATCTCCACTGCTTTCTTTGCCTCCCTCAGGGTCTTCATTTGGGTCAAGAGAGAGTGCTTGGCGAGCGCTGAAAGGCACCATTGAAAATGACGGCTTTGATTATACAGCAGGGTGCATCCTGATAAATGGCACTTCATCAGTCGCGCAAATGTTATGCGTAGCCCTGACGTCACTCAACGTAATTAAATTTAGTTGGCTGCCCGATTTGCAGAGGGCGCTGAAGGGCCCATGAGCCGCCATGTTTTGAGCGTATGAGGTCATGGTGCCTTCGCTACTAGTGTACATATACCTTGGAATCTACTTGTGTTCTTTCCTAACCAGGTAAGCTTCCCTGTAGAAGTTAAATTATTGACAAGCACGTTTTCACTTTAGCATCGAATAGGTTGTAGCGAGAAATACTGAAAAGAAATATCTGAAATAGAAATTTGGCATCAAAAAATCCTGTAAACAAAGCTGTCACCCTGACGAGCCCGTACGTCAGTGGCCGTCAGTGCTGTGATGTGACCGTTGACCAAAACGTTTGCTTCGCCCATGTTGTCTCTGCTGCTGCCGCTATTGCACAAACCCAGGAACCTGGACTCGAACAGCACCTCCAACTGCGGGGGTTCAGAAAATTCCTGAGCCAGCACTGCTAGGTTGTCCATCCGCTGGTGCTCTGAAGCTCAGGTTTTAACTTTTCTCAAAAAATCCAATTCTTTAAGGCGACTATAGCAATCCAGATATCTAACCCTGTGTTTGGTGCATGATAGCCACAGTTGCTTATGCGCCGTTAAACTCCATATAACTAATTTGTTAGTTTCCTAAAAGAAGCAGTTAAACAAACTGTAGATTTCATCACACTTGATTTCACTTTTCCGAACATTACACATTTTAACCTTGCTCTTGGCGCATGATAGCCTTAGTTGCTTATACGCCATAAAACACAACACACAACTGTCCCAATCCCTGGTACATGTATACAAAAAATAGACAAGTAAACTCAGTACAAAATAGCACTCTCAGCCTATTCAAACTTGCATACTTCGGTAGACTTTGTTGAGGAATTTCGTAGTCACCACTCTAGGTGCACTCAATGAAAGGTCAAGGTAGCACAACAAACGTGTTGAATAGCTTGCGGTCGTATTTGATGTTGAACAGCCAGTAAACAGACATAATAGCTGCCAGTCCTTCCTCTACATTTTTCACGGAGAACAGGTTATGCAGGCCCACCTTCATATCCAGCAGGATACCGTCCTCAACGTTTTGCCAGAATACATGATGCAAGGAGTAGCTGGAACGCCCTGTGTTTGGCGCATGATAGCCATAGTTGCTTATGCGCCATTAACCCTTTAACTGGCAAGACAAGATAGAATGATGCTATAATTTTTTCCTTGGTTTGTATTCGTTTTTATTAGTCTAAATGTGCATGAAAAAAATGGGAATGCGTTTGAACAACAATTTCGAAAAATACAGAACGTCAACAATTTTGTTCATCTGCCAAGATAGGGAGCACAAAGCTGGCAAACTGACATGCGTCAGTCATGTTCTACTTGAGGTGGAATTGAAGGAAACAGTTGTTGCCGCTTTTCAGGCACAAAAAGACGTCACATTTGGCGCACTTGAAGCCTGACACACCTTTATGGCATAAAGCACAGCGACCCCTGACCTGCTGTGTTGACTGCGACTTCGGGTGATGCTCGCTAGCGGCCACTGGCCAGTGACTTATATTGTCGTACCTGGCGTCATCTGTGGGAAGGGCATGCTTTCGCACCGTAGTCCCTGTCTGGAGGCTGCGCAAAGGAGGTCTTCCAACAAGTCGAGGGCTCACCAGCTGCAGAGCCGACTTCAGTGCATTTCCCACAGACACACGGAAAGTCTTCAATGGCATCGCTTTCTCTCCTAATGCTTCGCAGTCAATCTTGTAGACGAGCCAAGCATTAGCGATGCAAACGTCAATGGCATATCCAAAAAGCGGAAGATGCCATCTGTGAGATTTGGCCGGGGTTTTGTAGAGGTGAACCAGCATATCAGAAAGGTCAATGCCACCCATGTGCTGGTTGTATTCTTTCACTACTGCTGGGCAACTCACGGGCACTTTTGACTTGTGTGCGCTACTGTATCTCTGTACTGTGCACACTGGTTCCACACCATGGGCGTTGCTTAGAAGGGTCACGCATTTGTTGTCGTGCCATTTCACAGCTATTATCCCGTCCGATGAGCAGAAGTCAACAGACCCACGTTCTTCCTTTGAAAGTTCCTTGTCACTTTTTAGGACACCGTTCGCTCCACCTGTTCTATTTCCGCGAACTGTGTCGACGCAGTGAATCCCAAATTTGGTCTTCATTAGGTGTATTAGATCGTAGTTAGTGAAAAAATTGTCAAAAAACACTACTTTGGTGTGAGGCTCCTCAATGGTCTTGGAGAGAGTCACGACGACTTTTGCACCCAAAAGGAGTCCTTCATCAGCCGAGCCTGCTTGCACGTTGTAGAATGTGCTTGATCCTTGATACATGATGAGGTCGTGAATGATTCCATTTGAGCTTGACCGACAGAACAGCTTGAAGCCCCACTTACCAGGCTTGTTCGCGACGTACTGCCGCAGGCTCCCGGCACGTCTCCCCTTATAAGCAACCATGACCTCGTCGATGCTTTGCTTGCTATCTGCTGGAATTTTTAAGAACTGCTCTCTAAGCTTTTCGAAGAGCGGTCTGACTTTGAAGAACCGATCGCCATCCGGAACATAACTGAGGTTATCCACGAAGTGGACATACCGCCTGAGCGCTTGGAACCTCTTCAATGGCATGACATCAGTGACAGGCAGAAATCGCCCCTCCAACGACCAGTAATCTTCAAGCGATGGAAATTTATATACTCCCATGAGCACAAGAATGCCAAGGAAGCGCCGAATCTCTTCTGGTGATGTGTTCAGGCTCTTTCCTTGCTGTTGAGTGGAGTACAGATTTGTTTGGTAAGTTATGTACTCCACCAGCTCATCCGTGAATAACGACTTGAAGTATGTGTACGGAGTGCACACATTTTGCGGCGATACATGAAGTCTTTCAGGAACCTGTAGGCTGGGGATGTCCACTTTTTTCCAAGCTCTTGGCTTCTCGCGGCTTCTCTTTGGTTTGTGAACCTGTATCGTCTTCTTCGTCGTGTACAGGGACGAGGACACGTGTACCTTTCTTTGCTTTCTTTGTAGGAAGGCCAGAGCAGGTAACTGAGTGGCGCCTCCGGTCTGTATTACAACTTGGAGTACTCTCAAGGTCATCTGAAGGACTGCATTGCACGTTCAGACTTTGCTGCCGTGGTTCACCTCGTCCGTATTCATCAGAAGCGTCGTAATCGCTGGAGTCCAGCTCCGAATCGCTCGGATGTAGCGGCACAAGCGCGACGCCTTTATCCTTCCTCCGTGCTTCATAAAACAGTGTTGTTTCCATGGCTGCAAAATAAGTACGTTACTTGTCGGCAACAGGAAACAAAAATATGGAGTGATGAAAAGCTAACGTTCCGCGGTGCTCATTTCACCTTTATATAAACACGAGTACTCGGATTCCTGCCATAAACCCTTCCCTACAAAAAGAAAAAAAAAAGTGACCTTGAGCAGCTCAGATACAAGTGGTAACGCAGAGCTAGTTCTAAACAATGTTTTCTGTTTACCTTTACGTGTCCGGCATCACGTTCAAACCAATTGTGGATATGAAAACAAACAGCCGACTGCACATCATTGACGGCAATTTTCTACCTTATTCTGGCAGCTCAACAATTTTGTAGACAATGTATTTTGTCCTGCACTGCCGCTTCTGTTGCCAAATAGGTTATACTATTCTGCAAGGGCCACGTTTAGAGACGCCTCTACAAGGAAATAAAATTGTCGCCACCCTTACCTTCGAATATCGGCTCCTGTTGAGGCCAGAACTCTGCCAACGTGGCGCGCGCGAGAAGAAGACAACGACTGCACTTGGGGGGGGTCAACACGGTCATTACGCGCCATCTATTGACGACTCACACAACTTCATTTCAGAGCCTACTTCATAAAAAGGCTAAATTTAGACGAACACATTCTAAATTTTAGGGAGAGGCATTTTGTGGCTGCTTATAGTGGGTCAACAATATTGTTGATCTGCTGGTTAAAGGGTTAAACTCCATTTAACTAACTAGTTAGTTTCCTAAAAGAAGCAGTTAAACAAACTAGATTTCATCACCCTTGATTTCACTTTTCCGAACATTACACATTTTAACCTTGCTCTAGGCGCATGATAGCCTTAGTTGCTTATGCGCCATAAAACACAACACACAACTGTCCCAATCCCTGGTACATGTATACAAAAAATAGACAAGTAAACTCGATGCAAAATAGCACTCTCAGCCTATTCAAAATTACATACTTCGGTAGACTTTGTTGAGGAATTTCGTAGTCACTGCTCTAGGTGTACTCAATGAAAGGTCAAGGAAGGCTGCTCTAGCACAACAAACGTGTTGAATAGCTTGCGGTCGTATTTGATGTTGAACAGCCAGTAAACAGACATAATAGCTGCCAGTCCTTCCTCTACATTTTTCACGGAGAACAGGTTATGCAGGCCCACCCTCATATCCAGCAGGATACCATCCTCAACGTTTTGCCAGAATACATGATGCAAGGAGTAGCTGGAACGTGAGAGTCTTGATGGGGCAAATAAAATATTGTATCAGTACCTACTGCCACGTGGTATTTCCTCATAACCCCACTTCGGTGCACCCTTGTAAAGCTGCTTAAAGGCTGCATTACAAACAATGTAGGCTGTAATTACAAACAACGTTCACAACACAAATTGATTGTTTGTGCATATCAGCCGAAGAATAAACAGGCTAAAATTGACTGTGTTGTGCCTGCTATGGCATGCAATATTCTCTTATCTAATCACATAGCTCTAATATCGCTCCAATTTTTGCATCCAGTACACCTAAGGTGCACAATGTGAGGCCAATAAACTGCAGTTCCATACCAGATACAGGCTGTAAACCAGAAAATATTTCTCCAAACAACAAAACGTAGCGATAAGCAGCGATCATGACGTCTAGTATCATATCTATGAGAAGAAACCTGCAGGTCTAAAATGTACTGCTAGTCATAACACCACTCACTTTCTGTTCACAGCCTCTGTGGATCCATATCATGGGCTCTTTTCGAGTAATGTCAAGGCACTTGCTTCACATTAGTTTCTGTTCAGCCATTTTAACAATGCTGTCAATCCCATCTGCAATTGAAGCTGATGGGTCAACATTGGTTAGTGTCTGGAAGTCTCTGCAGAACTGGGAGAAAAAATATAAAGCAAGCATTTAACAGATGGCAGATGTCCATAGCTGCCTTTCATTATTAGCTCCCTATACTCCCTACCCTGCACTGTTGGCATTGCTAAGCCCACGCTGCTGTTTCTCTATTGCATATATCACTGAGCTGAAATTCTCATTAATAGTTTCTTCATGGGATTTTGAACTGAATCCAGAGTGTAATCTTCATTCTGCATCCAGTGATAATGCTGGCGGCGAGTGTCTACTGCACTCAACGAAATTAATGAAGGTCAGATATCTCTGCTAAACGAAATAAGAGGAATCCTTACAAAGCTGTTCAAAAAATGACAAAGAAATGAAAAACTATTATACCCTCTGCATGCGCACACATGGTCACATATTCATTCATTTTTCTCTACACAGTGAAGGACTGGAATGATCTGACTGAAGAAATTGTGTACCATTCCAGGTTGGTCAATTTTTTGGGGAACTGGCTCACCACTCACATAACCTGTACAGAGGGGCATTTGAGGTATTGATAAATAAAATACAGTGGAGCCCTCCCTAAACACATCTTTGCTGTAAGTCGAAATTATTTTACCCATGCACTTTTAGCAACCTTTTAAATGCTTCATTTACAATGATTGCACCATTTGCATTACAAGTTACACAGCATGCATTAATTTGCAATGAATGCAATAAGGTTTATTTTCCACCTCTCACTAACATTTACAATGAATAGCTGACTTACCCTTTCAAAATTCATCAGGTAACAGTATTTCATTTTGATCTCGTGTACACTGCTTGTTGCAATATCTGAGATCCGATCTCTTGATGTCAACTTCTTCATTTCCCTCACCTCCTCTCATTAGGAGCAGATTTCTAATGCTTGCACCTAAGCCACTCAATATGCATCACAAAGCTCTTTTGGTCCTCTCCTGGTATTACAGACTGCAACGGCCTGAACCTTGAAGAAACACAAGGTAGCTAAATTATATACACTTGCAATATGCAAGGAAACATTTATTAGGTTCTATCCTAACTAAAACCCTTTGCCGCACTTTTCGTATGCAATATGCATGTGTAAGTTTGTAGTCACTAAGAATTTCTTCACTGATAATAAGATGTATGCATGAACAAATGACAATTTGTTTTTTCCACCTGAGAAAACCGTCCAGCCAACCAGTAAACCAGTAAATGATTACGACTGAATGCCAAACAATATTACACACCTATAATTTTTTACTCATTTACTATTCTTATTATAGTGTATTCTAGCATTTTGTTGCCACTTGCCCCACCACAGTAGCTCAGTGGTTAAGACTACTGTTGAACCCAAGGTGGAGCTGGTGGCTGGTTCTTTCCCAGTCGTTTGGCGCATTCTTTGCACATTGCTACGTGTGGGCCCCCGCAGTTGACACACTTGGGCTGACATGTGTGTTCAGCGGTGGGGCTTTGCAGGCTGCAGCTATGGCAGTTTCGGGTAGGGCAGATGTCATGCAATATGTACAAAATTGCCGTGCAGGTCTGTAATGAAAACATTGGTACTTGCAGCCTCCGTGGTAAATGAGTCTTGGGAGATTTGGGCCGTTCATTGTCAGCAGGGCAGTTGTCGAGGTTCCCAGGATCTGGACATCCAAGATTTTGACTTGTGTCCCTGGCCTATAGGCCTTTCAAGGGATTCTCTGCTGTTGCTGGCTTAATTCCATGGATGACCTCGCGTAGTAGTTCAGGGTAAAATGGCAAGTGGGCTCGAACTGGATGAGTTTCACTTGTGATCTTCAGGTGTGTCAGCTGCCGGAGTGTTGCTGCTACTAGCCACAATGATGTTGGAGCCTAGGTGTGGCCGTGGGCCGTGAGTGCTGCTCCGATGACGGGGTTCAGATATTCGCGTAGGTAGGCTCTCGTGTAGGGCGTATTGCGATTTTGATCTCTCCCCTCGGTAGTGAGGGGAGCCTGGACCTGCGGGGATGGCCTTGCTTCCGAATGGGGTCATTTGGACTGGTATAGCGGTTGTACCACTCACGGGTTGGATGGAGTTCTGGGTGTTGGGTTGTCTTCGGGCTGCCTTGCAGAGCTTCTTCGGCAAAGATCTGCTGATGGTGTCCCCCCATGTTGGGTCGCTCGGTAGAACACCAGCAGCAAAGTGTAGTGTCCGAGTGACTATCTTCCTCATCGATCGACGCCTAAACCAGGCTGCAAGGGAATGAAAAGGAGAAAGAGGACTGTAGTGGAGGGCTCGGAAAACATTTCAGGTTCATTTACATGCAACGAGCAAAAGATGCTGTCCGTCGCCCTCAAGAAAACTATGCAGCAAAGTTATTGCTTCTTCACATGCTTGCTGTAATGAATAGAATAAACTATTATGATATAACATGCTGCAGTTGCATAGCCAAGTCTTGATGTGGCCGAGTAAGCATGCTGTGCAGATCTTGGCAAATAATAAACAGCTTAGACGGGAAAGCATTTCCCTGCTTGCTTAGTGACCCTAACAATCGCATGTGCAGAATAGATGTACAACAATAGAGCAAAAGCAAATGCAAACCTTGAAAGGAGGCTCAACATGCAAGCATTTGCAGCACAAATAATTTGTGTACCCATGTCAAAGATTTTCGAGCACAATGCCCTCTCAAGTATTTCATTTCGGTCCATGAGGTGCTTGTTCTCTGTCTCAAGATTCTTGGAAGGCCCTGCCAGTTTTTTCATGAGTGAGGCGACACTTTCTTCTTTTTCTCCACCACCAGCCTCTTCCATTATTTCTTCTTCGGCCGCTTTTTTGCCGATTCTTTCGGCCTGTCATTCTGCTTGGGCTGAAATAATAGAACGAGGATTGCAAATCACGTGCCAGGGGTCTTCTGAAATTTGGGTACAGTCATGCCTCGTCAATGCGACTCTCGTTAATATGGACAGTTTTTCTGGGGACCGAGCTTTTCCATGCATTTACATCTCGTTAATAGGGCAACTCACTGTCTATAAAATGAGAAAATGCACAAATACTATTATGGTCTCCGCAGTAAAAACGCATCCTGCTACTGAACATAGCTGGCCATGTATTTTTGTCGCATTAATATGGACAGTAATGAAAACCAAATTGGTACACTGTATCAACTTCTAGATTTTGTTGACATGCACCACATTAGTTGCCAATGACTGTGAAGTTACACAGTCGATGCACATTACGATTTTTTGTATTCCATCAATTCACTTGAACAGAACTCTGACAGCAGCTTGCGCTTTGTAGAAAGTTGGATTCAGCAACTTTCAACCGACTAAATGCTGATACTTAGCAGGGGTTCATGGGAGTTGAAAAGTAGAAGTCAAGTCATTTATTAATGAAATGCCATCGAGAACAATACGAAACTGCATCACAATACTTTCAATTGCATCGCATTTGAAGCATAACCGTGGCTCGGATAATGTTCGTGGAGCTCCAACTTCGATAAAAGAGACACCAAAATTTGCATGCAATTTGCTCAGTCTTAGTTTGACCCAAAAATAAAAAAAAGACCCTTGAGCAGAAAAATGGTCCATACAGTGAAAATTCTTTGGAAAGCAGCTTATACACCACTCGCAAGCTCTTTTACTTTTGAGGCGTACTTTGCCTGGTAAGATACAACTCGGCTGGCAAGTGTTATTGCTTCAGTGTGGCCAATAACACATGAATTGTTGCAACAGGTAAAGCATGGAATACGTGCATGCATATTTCCTTGCTCTGACATGCACATCATAAACATGAATAAGAAACTGACCGGAAATATGGCCACACTGCAGGAGTTAACTCTTTCGTTACGGCGAGAAAATGGCCGTTTCTCATAGGTCTCAGAAGACGTTTTTTTTTTTTTTCAGTACAAATAATACTCCAGCACACGTTGCAGCATGGTAAATTGCTCATAATGGAATGCTCTTTCCAAAAACTTAAGTTACAAAGCAAACAATTTATTAGGGAGCACACAAAAATTTGGGAAAGTACCATTTTTGTGAAGAGTTGATAAAAACAAGAAAGAAAATGCACAATATCTACATACGCATTCTTAAAGAAAATTTAGAATATACATTTTGAAGATCAATGACTCGGGAACACTGCCTAAAAAATAATCTCTGTACAACGCAGTTCTTCTGCTACATAAAAAAAAAAACTAGACAGGTTCATCGCTCGTGCCATGCGGTGAAGCAGTTCCTCATTTTCGTGAGGCAATAGGTGCGCTCCGCAGCTTTCGCAGAAAACGTTCGTCTTTTGCTCTATTTTTCGTTCCTGGTAGCACATCCTGCAGTTTCGCCTTTTCGGCATCTTTTGCGGATGATGCGGCACTTCTTTTGGGACAGGATCTAGTTGGGCAACGTCTTGATCCCCAAGCTCGAGCAGCTGTTGGGTGAGCTCCATCCGAAAAGAAAGTTGGTCGAAGTGGGTGCTCCTTTGAAATTCCGGTGTCGAGAGGTGTTGCGGTGCTCTTGAAAAATAATGAAGCTATTCACAACAGCGATGTCAATACAATGAAAGAAGAGTGTTTTCCACCACCTCACGCACTTCATCAAAACGTTGTAAGATGCAATCAGCTGATCCGACTTATCAACGACAAGCATCCCAGAATTATAGTCGTCAATCGGTAGCGGCTTCTCGATTGGGATGGTAGTCCACACGCCTCCTCTTTTTTCTTGTGGCTGTTACATGCCTGTTGGCAGTGTGCGCTGTGGACATCGTGGACAACCTTCCTATCCTTCCATTGCAAATAGAGGATGTTGTTCCGTCGGAGCCACCGAACATCACCTCTCTTTGCCTTCTCCCACGACAGCTCCTTCAGTTCAGATGGGAAGCACTGACGATCTTTACGTGTCGTGCCACAAGCAAGGGTTTTGTGATCTAGCAGGTGAGCAAAGAGAGACGCAGATGTGTCAAAGTTATCCATGTAGATAACGTATCCTTGATTGAGGTAGTTATTACACAGTTGCGTCACCACATCAAATGCTTAGTCCACTTGCACTAGCTCTTTCCCGTTTGCTTGCGTACACATAAAATTGAACGGAATAGCCAGTCTGCGAATCGGCAAGCACCCACAATTTGTATCCCCACTTTACAATTTTTTCCCGCATGTATTGCCGAATACCCGATCTTCCTTTCGATTTTATCATTCTTTCGTCAACTGAGAGGTTCCGCGCAGGCTGAAAAAGTTGTCCTGAAGTTGTATTCACGTGTTGCAGAAGCCACAATATGCGATGCAGTTTGCCGTGCGAAGCTATAGAAGTCTTCTCCGGATCAGTGACACTTGGAAAGTGCAGAAGTGCAGAAAACTGTCTCCTTGGCATAACGTTCCGCGGAAGAAGCCCTGAAAAAAGCCCACCAGTATTCCAGTAAAGGTGGATGCGTGGCACGTTCACAACGCCCATATAAATGAGCAGTCCAATGAACTTCAGTAGTTCGTCGGGAGTCACTTCTTTCCATGACCCATCTCTTTCAGCATAGCTTGGAAGCTCCAAAATATGCATCCAAGCATATTTGTATTTTTGCAGATAGTATGTATCACTTCTGCGGTGAAGAATAACAGGAAAAAATCGCGCGCTGTTGTGAAACGTCTCGCGCTGCTCCGAAGTGCTGGGCCGATGTGTGCTCCGGGCGGCCTTGTTGGCGTGAACTGAAGTCTCTGCACAGCCGGTGGCAGCACATCCTGGCCTAGCGACATACGGACCCTGCAGATAACAAGAATAGCTAGTGCTCAAAGATCGGCAGATAAGCGCACACGACGCCGGTGACTGCTCAAGACCGTAAAAATAACTCACCGGGGAGCAGCTGCGGATGTCCCGGGCTGACTTGAAACAGCGTCGCTGTCGGAGCTTGAAGCAGAGGTACTGTCATCTTCAGACTCGAAGCTCAAATCCTAAAGGAGGGAAGGGAGGAGGGAAGAGATAGCAGCGACTGACTGATGCTGCTGACGCCGATAGTGAGTCAACCCCAGCTGCGGAGTTGGTTTCAGGGACAACGTCGCCGATGCCGACGCAAACAATATGATACCCTCGCTTCCGCAGCGCCAAGAACCAGGTCAAGCCGTGGGAAGATGGTCACGTATTCGTCGACGTGCCGGGGCCTACGTGAAATAACCGGCGCGTCGGCAACTGAAGAGCACCTTATCCGCCACACAGGGGGGGGGGGGGACCCTCCCCTCCTCTTTCTGCATGGCCGCGACGGTGTTCTATGCAGTCACGTTATCTTGACTCTCTAGCGGCGTCAGCGGTATCAGTCGGTCGCTGCTAGCGCTGGGGGGATGAAAGGGGGGCGGAGCTGGTTACGAGGCCGACGCCGACGCGAAACCCAGGAACGGACGCCAAAGAGCTGCGCTCTAAAACAATTACCACACTGAAAAGCACATGAAGACAGGACAAGCATTAAGTCTTATGAGAGTTAGCGCGTGTTATGGTTTTCATCCCTCCGTATGTATGCGTTTGGCAGTGCGCTTGTTTTGTGTCATGACGGAGCTTTTGCATTTGAATCCTTCATGCTCACCTGTTGCCATCATTATGTCTTGTACGGCTATTTTGCTCCCTGTAAGCACTGCCAGGCCAGCAGGATGTTTGGATTGTGTAAAGTGGCTACCAATGTTTTTGTCGCTGTAAACGAACATGCAAATATAATCCCCATATGTTTGGAAATGTGTAGTAAATCCATTGAAACAAATGCTGGCTGGCAGACATGGGCATACACATAGTGAGTAGCCATCTAATTTCCCGGCTTAACATAGAAGACAGGCTGTTCTTTAGCTGGATCATCGTTGCAGTCGGGAATTGGCTGCAGTTGTAGCCTGCAAAAAAGAAAAAAAGGTTTTCCACTTGGGCTGTAGCAAAAAAAAAAAGTTCATGCTGCATCGATTCAATTCAGAAACCTCATCATATCATCATAGATCTCTGCATAAAGCAGTGAACACTATGGTGAGAGGTTTGTAAGACTGATTCAATAATCAGAACTGCACTCATGCAAGGATGACTTCAACAGTGCCAAACTTCACACAAAATACACAATACCTAAAAAAGAAGTAAACGCACTAAAGAATGGACGCTAAAAAATTCATTTAATGCAAAAACACATTCAGTACATCCATTTATTGTTTGCACTGCAGACAGCTTTGAGAACAAGGACGACTTAGCTAGCGGCGTTATATATGCCTACAGGAGTAGCAACTAATACAATAACCAATGCATTACATGTCCTGTGCAGAGCTCTGGAAGAAAAAGTAAGTCGGGAATGACATTGGGCCCCCAAATGCATACCTAGCACAGCGTTGAGCCGCACAGGGTCCAGCGGGTCCTTCTGTGTGCCACTTTTATGGGCGTTGCTACCCTTATCATACAGAGACTTTCATTTCTTCTTCAGTGAACACCTGCCTCAGCAGGCTTCTGGCAAACTTTGTCTGAAGCCCTTGGCTATGGACAACAAAGCGGTCTATAGTAGACTTTTCTACTTTTATTCCATTCCCAGCGTCAACCTGCATAAAAAAAGAAACAAGCAAAAAAAATGCCACAGTTTCGCATCTGCTATTAATAGGCGAGAAATCACTCAGTACCCTTAGGGTTTAATCTGGCTTGTAGTTCGTTGAACATCAATAAGTTTTCATTTGAAGGACTCCACCTGTGGCACACAGTGACAGCACAGGGGCTTGTGAAATGCGGCCATATGCAAGAAATGATAACACTGCAAAGGTATGAGTAGAACCACTTCCACAAGAAAAGTCCAAATGTGGCGTATCTAAACAGCATACAGACAGGAAGGAGGCGATTTACCTTTGGCTGTCAAATATGTGTCTAGACTGATGCTCAATAAAAATCTCAAGTGCCAGACACATTTCCATTCACAATTACTAGCCTGCTTCTAGAATCTGTCATAAACATGGCTTTTTCCAATTTCTTTTGCAACTTGTCTACAGCCACCAGTAAAGAGAGGTAAACATTAAGTGCTTCCTAAGCTTGTAATGTCCACTGCAACCCAATAAAAAGATTTAGCATGCAGGAGACTTATACCTGTTCACTACATGCACGCATAAATAAAAAAAATGCACATAAATAAATGTGCATTATTCTAGTAATGCGAAAGCATGGATGCTGCTACTGGTTGCTTCTAGTTGCTTACCGTATATTGCTGCGTATATGCCGACGTTTTTTTTTTTATCCAAAGTTGGGGGATAGACTTATAATCGGAGTGACATGTATGCGTAGCCTTGAAGTCTGCCTATATGCTAGGTCAAAAGTAATTTCAACCGAGCCGCAGATAATACCATGCCCTGTGCGCTCGTAATTTCATAATAGTTATTAGACACGGTGTGAAAGTGGATCTGCTTAAAAAAAACTAATTTAATTGAGATATGCAACAAAGGTTCGTTTTAATACGATAGCAACTTGTTATCGACAAACCGTGGGCGTTCCACGTAAAAACTGCTAAAGCCGGGTGGGCTGTCAATGTTTAATACAAATGGGACAGCTAAAAATCCAATCCGCCGACGGGGTGGTGCAGTGGTTATGGCATTCAACTACTGTTTCCAAGGGCGCAGGATCGAATCCCGGCCTCGTTGGTCGCTTTTCGATGGAGGCGAACAGCAAGGCACCCGTGTGCTGTGCGATGTCAGTACTACACGTTAAAGAACCCCAGGTGGTCGAAATTTCCGGAATCCACTACGGCGTCTCTCAGCCTGAGTCGCAACGTTAAGGGGGGACGCGACCTTTGAAAACCGAAAAATCGCGAAAAAGTCGATTTTTGGAAGATTATATATTCCGGTAGTATGTCTTATAAACTACCATTTCTGTAATTATCAATGCCCAACTCGCCGTAGAAATGCTCGAAATTAATTATTTAACAAGCGGCGGCAGCCGCGGAGCAGCGAGCAAGCGCCGAAAATTCCCAAACTTCGCGCGCGCACCATTCCTCTCCCGCCCAACTGAGCGCCGCCATCTTGGTCTTGTTTTGTTTGTGAATTCTTGCGCTTTCTTCTGCCACCCTCGGCGGCGGCGACGGCGGCGCGGTCGAGGCGTGGCTTGCTACCGATTGAGAGCCTCGTGGCGGCTTTCAAGTTTCCCGCGCTCGAATTCAAGGCTGCGATTGGGCAAAGCGCGCGCTCCGCGAGAACGCGGGGGATCGGGCGACTACTATTGGCTGCTGCGGCCGCTGACGCGTCGGTCTCCGCCTCCCCGCGTCGTCTGCTACGGCTCTTTGCTGTCGTTGTTGGCTGCCTCGAGGTGCGACACGCATTCAGTGCAGACTTTGCTAACTTTTTTTTTTTTTTTTTCGTTTCGGCGTTTATGCCGCGGAAGATAACCCGGGAAGTCGCTTGTCGCGTTTGGGCCGCTTCTTGTTCCTCCGGCGAGATGCCGCGATAGATAAACCGGGAAACCGCTTGCTGCGTCTGCGCCGCCTACCAAGCTAGGGCGAAATGCCGCGGGGGAATCGGGAATGCCGATTGTCGCGGCTTGCAGGGCTCAGGATCGACGGATCTCAGCATGTGGAAAGTGGTCCGCGGCACCAAGGCGTTCGCTGTAGCTGATCGGCTAGTCGCACAGATGTTCGCTGTAGCCAAGATCGACGGAGCGCCATAGCCCTAATGTATATTTTGACGGCCGCACCGGACTTGTTCGTGATAATTGCGAGTGTTCGTCTTAAGTGGGGCCTTTATAAGTGGGCTCGACTGTACCTGAATAAATTTTTGAGGGCAAGGCAAGCCCATGTATTCAAAATATTATGTCTGGAATTTGTCATAATTAATTTGGTTAATCAACATAGGTCTAATTGATAACAAAAAATCCAATTCTATGCTATTTTTCAGCAAGAAAATTTTGAAAAAGGGCTTTGTCTTGCCCTGAGGAACCTATCTAGGAATCAGCATGACAAATTGCACAATGCCAGTGCCTTTCACAATTTCTCCAGGCTTGATATAAAGGACCTATTCGAACCAGTTTGATATGCTTCTGTAACTTGAGAATTAGCGTGCACAATACTATGAAACTTGGTGGTTTTTCATTTGTTAATGTCATGAGCCTGTCTTGAAAATTTCATCATGATAACTTGAGAAACAAAAAAGTTATTGTTCTCTCAACCTTTGAGAGCCGTTTTCTCAGAATCAACTTTTTTCACGGTGTGGCTGCTAGGGAAAGTCATAGCTCAAGAACCGCTTATTGGATTTTCATGAGGTTTTTTTTGTTATATACCTAAGTAAAATTCTGAGGGCAAGACAATTCGTTTTTTTCAAAATATTTCATGTGTAATTAGGGGCAGTCAATTAAAATATCGTTAAGTCAGGTGTAAATTTGAACACTAAATTTGGGGCTGTACTAAAATTTTTCGGAGAGGAAATTTGGAAAAAGGGAATTGTCTTGCCCTGGGGAAACTATCCAGGAATGACCATAACAAATTTCACACTGCTAGCACATTTTGCAAATTCTCCAGGCCCGCCCCTAGGGACCTATGTAAACTATCTTGATATACTCCTCTAACTTGAGAACCGATGAGCCCAGCTCCATGAAACTTGGTAGTTCTTCAAATGTATGTACTATGAGCATACCCTGAAAATTTCATTCGAATACCTCAAGAAATAAAAAAGTTGGTGTTCAAGGGTAGCCTCCCCCCTTAAACCCCACAAACCAGACCAAACAAAACATGACCAGTCACATGGGCCGAGAACCATTTTTAAGTGTTGTGCAACGTTGTCTGCTTTTCGCCATTTCTACACGTCGCACCGCCTACGTGACAGCCAACAGCAGTGTATGTGGTTTGTGTCGCTGCCAGGCGGACGCCCTGCAAGATTCTGTCGCATCCTCAGCAACAGTACAGCGCGGCTTTCAAACAGCAAGTCATCCTTTACGCCAAGTCAGAAAACGTCGCAGTGGGGTGGAAGTTAGGAGTCTCAGAAAAGTGCGTGAGAGTCTGGAGAAAACAAAGAAGCAGGCTTTTTGCGTCTGCTGCTACATTCCGTTCCTTTCGCGGGCCAAAGTCCGGAGAATACCCTACTGTTGTGGAGGCGGTTCAAGATTGGGAGAAGCCATTCAAAGACCGCATGGTGCATTCTAGTGACTCCAGCAAGAAAACCGACACCAACAGGGCGGCTGAAGTGAGCTTTTTGGATGAAGTCTCTCAATGTGGCGCAATGTTCTTACTTGTTCTTAAATGTTCTTACTCTCTTTTCTAGCCTGAATTTAGCGTACTGCATAAAAAAATATTTTTGCTGTGGCTTTTTATAGTCTGCTTACGAGGAAGTTGCACAGCAACTTTTATGCATGTCGGGGTTTCAGGAACAAAGTTATGGCTATGTCGCAAAAACTCGACAACAGGTCGTAATACATCAGAAAATATTTATTTTCAAACACACTTCAGAACTCATTTCTTTGTGCTCAGCACATATGTACATCAGTCCTTGTGAAAAGATATGAAACAATTTGAATTTTTATTTATACACAGATGAATTTTGCACTTTGTGCAACAGGTTGCAACAGAAACAGGTTGGCCTTTGCAGCCAGGCATTTTGCACCGTTGTCATTGCTGTGACACTTCAAGCCAGCGGCCAACTTTGTCTTGACGGACTTGAACATGTCCTTGTTCTGATTACAGTGGCAGCTGGCCAGAGAAGCCTTGAATGCTAAAAGATCTAGTTGCTCTTTCTTTGGGATCGCTAGAGCATCACAATCCCTGCGGTAGAGCAGCCAGCTGCTTACAACAGCCATGTCAACAAAATGAAAAAAAAATCGCAGGTAGAATTTCTTCGACTTCAGAAAAATTCTGTAGTACACCATGAGCCCATCTAGAAGGTCGACTCCACCCATAAAAGTGTTGTAAGTCTTCACAATGGCTGGCTGCTGAACTTCGCATCTTTCTTGCGGTCGTACCGCTGGCAGCTTCCTAGTGGCTCGGCACTCCGGAATGTGCTGGCAATGTTCACTCCCCGGCTGTCGTACCACTTCACTACTCGGACTTTGACTCCTTCAATAGTAGCCTCCCTTTCCACATGGCTTCCTCTTCCGTTCTTCATTTCTGCATCGTTGCGCAGTCGGCATCCAGAAATCCTGTTTGCGCGCGCAGTTCCCATGGCTAGAATACCGCGCTGATGCAAATTTACGAGCAGTTTTATGGACGTGAACCACTTGTCAAAAAAGAGCAAGTAGCTCTTGTTCTCTGGGATGGAGCGCGAAAGCTCGAGCACAACATTAGAGCTTGCTCCAAGGTCAGGTAATCCAGCAACAGGGTGGATCTCCCCTGTGTAAATAGAGAAGTCATAGACCAGTCCATGGGTGTCGCAAAGTACGAAAATCTTGTAGCCCCACTTGTGAGGCTTGCTAGGGACATATTGCTTGAGTGACGAGCGGCCTTTGAACGGCACAATTTGCTCGTCGACCACCAGCATCTGTGACACATTGGAAGGATTTGAAATTTGGGCAGCAGATTGTCAAAGAGTGGTCGAATTTTGAAGAGCCTGTCTTTGCCAGCATTCGCTTGTAATAGATTGTTGTCGTTGAAGTGAACGTTGTTCTTTATGGCTTGCCACCTGTCACGCGACATAACCTCTGCCACTTTTTCTACTCTCATCTCGTGGTTCCAGTACATGCGCGATCGCGGAAGCCTGTATATGGACATATACATTGTGGCGCCAAGAAACTGCTCTAGTTCAGCGCTTGTTAGGCTTAATGCTTTGTTGGCATTCTTCTGTACTGCATTGAGATTGGACTGGTCTGTAATCTCGGCAAGAAGCTTGTCAAAAAAATAGCGGAAGTACTAAATGGGAGCTTTCGGCTCATCTGGAGGGTCTGGGAGACCGTCTTCCCATTCAGGGTGGCATGTCCGCGGATCGTTCGCTTGCTTCCAGAGGAAACCCCTTGCACTTGACGTTGAAGGCTGTTCGGTTTCATCTTCGTCATCTGCAAAAAAGAAAAAGAAATCATTGCGAGGTCGGCATACCACATTTGAGAAGTCCTACAACCTTGGCTTGATAAAGAAACGGACGCGCCACTGCAAGGATGCGCCGCTGCAATACAACACGAAGAAACGCTGACGGCGTTTCATGTTACGGCAGAATGCAACTCGCCCAACAAACAAAAACATTGCGCACCTGTGTCGCTCCCGGACTGCCCAGATTGATCTGCTGGGGCAGCATATTCCGTGTCGGGGCTGTATTCGGAATCCCTGTCGCTGAGGCAGCTATCTTCACTTTCTTCAACGGGTGGAACCCTGATCCCGTAGAACTTTCTGGTGTCCATCACGAACGAAAAGCATTGAGTGACTGCAAAAAAACAATTACTAGTTCCCTGGCCACATCCCAAGGAAGATGAAGTTGTGCATAAATCGGTGCGATGCGAAAATGCGACAAAGCGACGGACGCTTGGAAAAACAACTAATCTTCAAAAACAAATTACTTGCGCGATCTGCGTTATTCAACCAAGTGCCCGCTAGGCAATATTTTCTTATATTCAAAATACTTACATACCTTGAATGGAGTCGGATGCCAATCGATAGGTTCTGGGAAACTTTCTTCGTCGGCATCAACTCGAGAAATGAAAGCCGTCTGCTCTTTACCGAATAAAGGGTAGATGGCGCTGCCTTTTCCACATGTGGCCAAGCATCTGTGGATTCCCTCTGAGCACAGGGGTAGTGGCTACAGATGTTATCTTCTGGTGGTGCGGCTTAAAACCGGTGTGATGCGAAATCGCGACAACAGGTCATAAAACTACCAAAGATATTTTTCAAAGAGCAAATGCTTACTGTTTCTGCCTTTGGATCATCTTCAGGTCTTGGAGCCTCCAGAAGCGCCTCCAATTTCTTCACCAGCTTTCGTGATCTTTTTAGCATGGCGTAGGAATCCAAAGATATTTATAAACACTATCATTGCTTAGAGTCTGCAAATCTGCTTGCAGCAATTAGAGCAAGGAAGGCCTGAGTGTCCTCTATAAACATATTACAAGAGTGACCACCATATTCGTACCCAAACCTCGACTCGAGCTCGAAGCTCGGAAGGCTTTGCGTTTGAATAGCAAAAAGAAAAGGAAAGAGGCTGTGGTATCAGGCATGAACGACCATTCATGAAATGTGCTGAAGGGATTGATTGTTTATGAAGTTTCCCTCTTTTTGCGGTTCTTCCTACATGATACAAACAGGGTGATGTGTTATTGAGTGAATCAGGGAACATGAACGAAACGTAGAGCAAAATAAAGAGCCCCAATTCACCGAAGCATATCAGATCCTGCCCTTTAAACACTTGTGAACCGTGTTTTTCTGATGTGTGGGTCTCAGAAAAAAAGACAATTTGTACGTCAACGACACGTCGATGAATGCAGCAGTGGTATATACAGTAGAATCTCGGTGATACGAAATTCAAAGGGAGACGAAAATTTTCGTATCACCCGAAATTTCGTATCACCAAAAAACGAGCAAAATTCGTTTTCAAGCCTTCCAACAGGTACGAAATATTTATTTTCGTTGAAAGAAATCGCGTATATCCTTCTGCACCTTTTTTTCCGCGAGATCTGATAACAGAGAATTTTGAAAACTGAAAAATTGGGCCGCTGTCTTCTCCCGCACAGACTCGGAGGTCACGGCGCGCCGCAGAACATCGATGGCGTGCATCGTTTCTGCTGCCGTCGGCGGCGGGTCATCAACGCTTTGGTCGTCGTCATCTTCGTCACTGCATGGAATGCCAGGCTGTGATGACGTTTCCTCCGCAATATCTTCAACCGTGCGGAGACCACAGGTGGCGAGGTCGTCGTCCGCGGTGACGAAATCGTCGACGCAACAGTCGACGTCAAGTTGATTCCAGACATCGATGGGAATCGGGTCTGGCACTTGCGAGGCAGTAGCCACAGCAGATTTGAAAACCCCACACTTCGCGAAACAATTGGCGATGGTCGTAGGAACGACGCGATCCCAGGCAATTGCAAGAAAATGCACAGCGTCCAGAAGAGTGATCTGGAGATTCGCGTCCTTCCTTTCAATCTTCGCGAGGAGGCGGCGCACCAACAAAGCTTTAAAATGGTGCTTAACATTCCTTATAATCCCAGCATCCAGTGGTTGCAAATGACTTGTTGCGTTCGGGGGCAGGAACACCACCTTAACACTCTGTAGTGTCATTTGTTTTGGATGGGCGGTGCACTGGTCCAGCAGCAAAACTATTTTTCTGTTGAGGCAAGACATCTTGCGGTCGAGGTACGTGACGAATTCCATAAACAAAGAAGACGTCATCCATGCTTTTTTGTTCGCCTTGTAGACGCAGGGCAATCGACCGGCTGCCTTAAAGCATCGGGGCTTTTGATATTTGCCAATGACTGTCAGCGGCATCTTTTCCGATCCGTCGGCGTTGCAACAAAACAAAACTGTGATACGTTGTTTGCTCTTTTGTCCGCCCCGGCAGGCATCGCCTTTAAAGCACAAACTTTTTTCGGGCTGGAGATTGTAAAACAGCCCTGCTTCATCTACATTAAAAACATCACGTGCCTCATATCCCGCTATGTAAGACGGCAGTGTGGTTGTCATCCAGTCTTCCACGGCGGAGGCGTCGACCTTTTTTCCTTCGCCACAAACGGTCTTGTATGAAAGATTATGACGCACCTTGAACCGGTGAATCCATCCACCGGAGGCCTGAAAATCATCAATTCCAAGTGTGAGTGCGATGTCCGCTGCCTTCTCACGAAGCACTTTTCCGTCGATGTTGACGCCGGCCGCCGTGACCTCTCTGAACCACGTTAGAAGAACCTCTTCCAACTTCACATGGTGGGCAGTTTTGGCTTCTTTAGAATTCATCGCGAAGTGCTGCACATTCTGCATAATTTGGTCGCGCTGACCAACGATCGTTGACAGCGGCAGGCCTAGCTCCTTGGCCATGTCAGTGCGCCTTTTCTTGGGCTCTTTGTCCACCTTATTTAAAATTTCCAATTTGTCTTTAAAGGTCAGCGCCTTTCTCTTCCGTGACATTGCAGTATGATGTACCTTTTCGCGTTGCTGAGATGATCACAAAACGACGCGCTATCAACGCGTTGTCAGCCTCAACAAACGAGAAAACGAAGCAACGTGTTGCCGTTGCAGCGGAGACTCCGGAAAGCGGAAGAGCGTGGCCTGCGGGGCGGCGGAGAAATGTGGAGAGGGCCGCAAGGCCGTGCGCACAACACCAGTAGCAGAAAGCAACAACGAGATAAAAAAAAAATGCGGGGGGAGGGGAGAGAAAGAGAGAGCAGGAGGGGGGGGGGGGGCAAGATATCGCTGCCTTCTTCGCCAACTTCGCTGCTGCCGCGGGTTGCCAAGCCGGTTTTTTCTCGCTGTATTTTTTTTTCTTCTTTCGCGCGCGTGTGCGTGATCCGTGCTATCAGTGCTGCGCCGCTGCGCACGCTTTTCTCGCTGTGCGTGTGTGCGTGGGTCTCGACCGGTCGTGATACTGAAGTTCGTATCACCCGTAGCGAAAAGAAAAAGTGTTCGGAACATCCGATTTTTTGCCCACTGAACGCAATGCAATTCGGCCGGGGAATTTTATAAATTCGTATCACACCGAATTTCGTATCAGCCGAGTTCGTATCACCGAGATTCTACTGTATGCACGTGTTTTATACTAAATAAATCAGTTTTTCTTCTCGTGTATGTGCGTGTGGTTTGGCACCTTTAAATTTAAGATGATCAGTTACCAACTAGCCCACCAAGAAGTTCTCTGTAATCATTGTTAGAAGATTCAACATGAGAAAATGCACTTGTTATAGCAGCGGCAAGCAGTTTTAGAGCCAAATTTCGACCTTCATCTTGTCTCAACACCTGTTTCCCTACCTCAGCCATTAGGCTTGCCGGCACGCGATAGGGGTAGGGCCCCTTGGGCGTAAATCCCTCCTGCAGCACGGTCTCTTGCTGTTTTACCACCGCCACCCCTGGCCTATCATTAAAAAGTTCCGCGTGTTCCGTGAATACTTCCAGAATGCGGTTTTGCTCGTGTTCAAATAAATGGACAATCGCGACGGACGTGCATCTACAGGTCGTGCAGCCAACGGTCAAGGCGTATACTCTACGTCACCGAACGTGCTGTCCCCCTCAAACATTATGCCTATCTACACTCATCACCCGACTAACATAGGGACGCATCTTGCTCGCATACACTAGCTTCTTACCGCCCGCCCTCTTGCATCTGTATGAAATGGGAATGGTCGCGGTACCTTTCAATTGCCGTACCCGGTTCTTTCCATTTTGGGAACATCTTGCCTTGGTGCTGTTGATCGAATATTAAAACAGCCTCCCCTTTTCCGGGCTCTTTCGCGGTCGTTCGCTTGCTAAACTGCGTGGCGTACGCATTTTGCTGCCTTAAGCTCACGGCCTTTGCGGCTTCGGTCGCTCTTTCTAGACAACCTTTCAGGTCTATCATGTACTGAGCCGGCGAGGGCCTGAAGTTTACTGGACACTCACTTTCTCCTATCCAAGGTTTCTTTACTATGCTGAGCGGGCCGTTTGGTTGGCTGCCTCCCATACAGCATCTCAAACGGGGCTACCCCTGTTGTGTCGTGCGGTACCTCGTGGTATGCCCACAACAGGAACAGCACAAACTTGTCCCAGTTTCTGCCTTCTTTCTGAACGACATTATAGAGCATGCTTTGAACGTTCTGTTCCAGCATTGGACAGATCCGTTACTTTCCGGATGACCCGGCGTCGAAAATCTAGGGGAACACCCCAGCTTCATTAAAACTCTGGTTAGCTCTGAGGTAGTTTGTTCCGCAGTCTGACGAGACCATCTCGGGGATTCCTGTCCTACTGAACACCTTTAGAAGGGCGTCGGAAGTAGCCTTAGCGCTCAGCAAACGCAAGCAGACGACCTCTGACCAGCGTGTGCACAAGTCAATGACGCAGCGCATACTTGTGGCCCCTACCTGATGCCGGCTCCAGCGGCCCCATGATATCGACATTTATCTGCTGAAATGGATACCTTGGCCTCGCCAAGAGTTGTATTGGTACGCTGTCTGCTTGGCGCAAGTCTGACCTTGTTTGACAATTGTAACAGCTGTCACTGTGCCGCTTGACTTCGTTTTCTACGCCCAGTCAATAGAAACTGGTTTTTATCCTAGATTTTGTCTTTGTCCTCCCCAGTTTGACTTGTGTGCCAACTGCAGAAGTTCCCTGTGGCAGCAAACAGTCTGTGACACCAGCCTCTCTATCAGTGCACGCAGGACCGGCACGGCCTCTTGGCTGTCGGCAAATGCGCCCGCGTTTCTCTTTAACGTGAGGGGTAGGACCATCAACCTCGCCTGTACTTTTTCCCCGAACGCGGAGATCAAGCTAATCGTCCCGTGAGGTTTCACCAGTTCAGGCGGCACAACACTCTCTCGAACTATGTCCCCAACCTGACACGTAAGCGTTAGCGGCTCACGCTGGTGCTGCGCTGCCGCCTCCTCCCGTATCGCCACGCGTGCGGACAGCCTGTTCCTTTAGTGTGTTTCGTGTGTCCTCCTTTTTAGCGTGTGGACAGCTCGCCTTTTGATGTTCTACTGTTCCGCAGATGAAGCAACAACCCCTTTGTCGTGGTGTGTCCCTTGTGCTCGACCTTGAACGTATCTAGGAGGTTCCCTAACCTGCTTCTTTGCGTCTGTACTTTGCTTATCTGTGCTTTTCTGCTCTACCCCTCTGTCGGCACTGTTTTTTCCCTCTGCATCTTCGAAGGTTCGCCACCCTGTGCCCTCTTGCAGCATCACATACTTTAATGCTGTTTCTGAGAGGTTATTTTTCAATTGGTCTGCCACTAATAGTTCCAGTAGCTGCTCAAAGGTAGTAACATTCCACTCATCTACGTAGAAGCGCAAATAGCTGTGGAGTCGAGTCGCGTATGCTCTCCATCCTTCAGCGTTCCACTTCTTCGCGCCTTGAAACCTGCTGAGATACTGTTCACTCAAAGTTTCAGCTCCTCTAGCACGGCTTTTTTTACGTTGGCGCTAGCCGAGTCGACAGAAACTGCACCTTCTCCGCCATGAGTGAGAAAGTAATTTGGCACCACCGTTCTTTCGGTACATCGTATGCTTCGAATGCGTTCTTCGCCGCCTCGAACCAGACTGGCACTTGCACGTCACTCAGGAACTTTGGGAGTATCCCGCGAGCAATTTTTAATAGTGTCGCAGCTCACTGTGCCTCTCTACCACTACCAAAGCCATCTCCAGCGCTTCCTCGCCGATTCACCTGTGCGAACTCTAGTTGCAATTTCGCTAGCTGACGTTTCTCCTTAGCCAGCAGTAGTTCGGCCTGAATTTTTGGGTTCATACCTTCCATCTCCTACGCCTCTGGGATTACTGAAGTCTCCTCCGTCTCGCTAGACTCGCCTTCACCGAGTAATGTGTCATCTGTGTCACTCATCGCCCTCGCTTTCTGCCTATTAGGGTTTAAATGGGCGAAGTGTGTCTCCATGCAACCTACCCAAGCCTATCTGGACAGCAATGCTCAAGCCGGCACGAAACAAGAAGGTACTCAACCTTTGATGCCTGACACCTGGTCACCTCCGTGCCGCCGTTGGTGTTGAGCCCGCTGCTGTCGTCTTGCTTGTGCCTGTCAATAGCTCAGTCACTGTTCTGATTATCCCAAGCAGTGGTTGCCTTGCGTCGCTGGTCCACCGCCGTGGGCCTTGTTGCTGTCTCTGCTCCGATGACTGGAGCTTGCTTGCCGTCACCTTCAGTCTCCCCGCCGTATTCAAGAACTAAACTTAAACTTAACTTACAAGTTAAGTGACTCATCGGCACTTAACGCGTTTCATGAACAACACTTGCACTTAAGCCACACTTAAAACCGCACTTATCGGCCCCAAAAGTTAACTTTCCAAAAGTAGCTCCCTACCTAGCTTAAGTGCAGCTTTTTCGCATTCAAAATGGCCGACTCCTACCGCTGCTTTTCCGATTTCGTCGACTACTGCGTTCGTGCAACTGATATCGCCGAAGACAGAGCGTACAGGTACGCACGCGCACCGCGGCCAGTGCTCAGGGATCGGCAGAACCCAATGGAGTTATACAACGACGCCGAATTCCTTAGCAGGTACCGCTTTTCCAAAGAAGCGGTACTGGAGCTGCTCGGAAGGCTTCCCCTTCGCGCCAACAGCGACGAACGCTGTCTCCCCGTGCCGCCGCTCCTGCAATTACTTCTGGCCCTGCGGTTCTACGGAGCTGGAACCTTCCAGGTTGTCACCGGTGACCTTGTGAATGTGTCGCAACCAACAGTGTCCCGCATAATAGCACGGATTTCATATATGATCGCCGGCACTTTGTTCCCGACGCTCGTCAAGCTGCCAAGCGCCACCGAAGCCCCGGCGGTAATGCAGCAGTTTTATGCAGTGGCAAACTTTCCCGGTGTCACCGGGTGCATTGACTGCACCCACATCCCGATAAAAAGTCCGGGAGGAGAAGATGCGGAAGTGTTTCGGAACAGGAAAGGCTACTTTTCCATCAATGTTCAGGTATGTCTCCAGCGAAAATATTCAGCGAATCGAGAAAAAAACAAAAAAGGACGCAATATTTTTTGATAGCTCTGGAACTTCATGCTTCATTGATTACCAAGATATGAAAAGAGTGCGAAATGTACCGTTGTTTTTCGATACGTTCATGGTAGCTATAAACCAACTTTAAAGAGGCTTGCGAGCAGGTAGGAGAAGCCAGCTTTTCGTTTTGTTGACTGTGCCAAAAGCAACGAATTTTACAGTAATTGCAGAAAAGTAGGGGTGATAGCTGTGAACTATAGTATGCAAGCATAATTCATGATTTTAAGCATAGCTAAATGTTTTCACCATAACTGCCTGGCAATAAATAAAGTAATCATTAATGTTTACTGTTTCAGATACAAAATGTAACTTATTGCCGTATTTTCTTGGTTTCCATATGTTGTGCATGCTTTCAGCAATACAACAGGCTGTTCACAGTTCGTGTCAGTAGACATCGATATAACAAAACAGTACTATACGAATTTCCCGTGTCGTTGCCACATTTTTGTGCAGTGACCTAAAATGTATATAAATACAGGCAGTACTTGGGCTAGTGTGCAAACGTTTGCACTACGCAAGTAGCCTTAATTTTTATTCATCTGACCACTACTGTTCTCGTATAGGCCATAATTACTGGCAGCAATGCGAGTAGAGTACATGTTGCAAGAGCCAGTTTACTTCTTCTTGCAGGCAATAACAGGGCCCAACCTCCAATTTTTGGACCTGGTAGCCAGCTGGCCTGGTTCGGCTCATGACAGCCGTATTTTCGATAACAGTCGAGCAATGGTCCTGTACGAGCAGGGCAATATTCCTGGTGTCCTTCTTGGTGATATGGGCTATGCGTGCAGGCACTACCTGATGACACCTTTGAGAGATGACGTGCAACAAGGGAGTCCACAGCACAAGTAAGTTGAAGCTGTAGCTTTAACAAAGGCAAGTGCAGTGGCTCAATAAAGAAAAACTTTTATTTTTCTGCAGGTACAACAAGTCACAAACACGGACACGCTGCACCATTGAGAGAACCTTCGGGGTATGGAAGAGAAGGTTTCCATGCCTCGATATGACGCTGCAGATTAAAACAGCTACAGTGCCTATAGTGATCACAGCATGTGCAGCACTGCACAACCTGGGCAGGCTGCTCAGAGACCCCAACCCCCCAGCAGCGCAGTATGATGCCACTTGTGACAACACTCCGCCTATTCCTAACTCTGGAGGAGCTCAGCCATCCCCCTTGGTGCCACTGATGCACACAACAAGTGGTTTCAGAACAAGAGAAAGGATCATTGCGCAGTATTTTCACTGAGCGGAATCAATGTGCTAGACCCATATTCTTTATCTTTGATTAAAGGTGGGAAACACAGACAGGAGGAAGACACGACTGAGCAGCTCACAGCTGCTTTATTTGCAGATAGAACGCACCAACATACAGCCATCATATAAGTAAGGAACACAATCTCATCACTGAACTGAAGCTCTTGCTTGAATCTTTTGTGTTCCTTGCATGTGTGATGACCGCATATTTATGCTTTCTTTCTGCCAATCATGAAGTTCCTTATTAGCTGTTTTGCGACAGGATGTGTAAAGAAATTTTATACGTTTGCTCTCCTAATGCATAATAACCTCTGTACCCCAGCATCATTACAATATTCCAATGTCCTGCTTTGAATATTATTCAGTTTTATAATTTGCTTGGTATTTCAATTTTTTTATGGCAATGTTAGAAGTTTTCTGGTGAATTTAGACCACCTGGGGATTTATTAATGCATTTGGTTTGGTTTGCATTGCCCTAAAGCAACTCAGGTTTTGAGGAACACAGATGTCGAGAACTAGTGCAGCTATTTTTTCATTGCTCTCGTCGACTTGTCTCTCAAGCGTATTGAAGCCTTCCAACTTTTTGTCAATTGCATCAAGCTTTTGGTTAGTCGCTGCTCTACCTTTCTTTATTTCTTGGATACCCAGAAATTTAAACCACCTATGGTTCTCTAACATTGCACAGTATGCCAACATGAATAAAACACCATAAGCATCATACTTCCTTGTTGTATTTGTGCCTTCATTGGCCGTGAAGCAACTAACTTTCTTGTTCCTAGATATATTTCGCTTTGATGGCGTCTTGTGCACAAATTTATCGTGAACAATTGTAGCCATGTTTGACCGGTTTCACACTGTTCCAGATCGTCTTTGTTGCCTCTGGCGACTTTGTCACAATGTATAATTCCTTGCAACCGCTGGACATCGACGACAGTATTTTCACTTTGTTTTTGGCTAACCAGACGCCTCACACACCTGTAACTTTAGAAATTATAGCTCGACTTGAGATAACCAAGTTGCAAGCAAGAGTTCACATGACACAGTAGCATTATGATTGCAATTGATAAAGATGATGTCACGCATTTTCTGTGTTCAGAGTGGCTTGTTGCTATTAACCGTGTCGAGGTGTGCCGCTTGCCCTCAAAGTAGACTGGAAATGGGCCTACAGCAAGGGCACCAGTGTTTCACAAGCAAACACTAGACGTCGGCAACAGTATTTTCACTTTGTTTTCGGCTAACAAGATGCCTCACACACCTATAACTTTAGAAATTATAGCTCGACTTGAGATAACCAAGTTGCAAACAAGAGTTCACATGACACAGTAGCATTATGATTGCAATTGATAAAGATGATGTCACACATTTTCTGTGTTCAGAGTGGCTTGTTGCTATTAACCGTGTCGAGGTGTGCCGCTTGCCCTCAAAGTAGACTGGAAATGGGCCTACAGCAAGGGCACCAGTGTTTCACAAGCAAACACTAGACGTCGACAACAGTATTTTCACTTTGTTTTCGGCTAACCAGATGCCTCACACACCTGTAACTTTAGAAATTATAGCTCGACTTGAGATAACCAAGTTGCAAACAAGAGTCCACATGACACAGTAGCATTATGATTGCAATTGATAAAGATGATGTCACACATTTTCTGTGTTCAGAGAGGCTTGTTGCTATTAACCGTGTCGAGGTGTGCCGCTTGCCCTCAAAGTAGACTGGAAATGGGCCTACAGCAAGGGCACCAGTGTTTCACAAGCAAACACTAGACGTCGACAACAGTATTTTCACTTTGTTTTCGGCTAACCAGATGCCTCACACACCTGTAACTTTAGAAATTATAGCTCGACTTGAGATAACCAAGTTGCAAACAAGAGTTCACATGACACAGTAGCATTATGATTGCAATTGATAAAGATGATGTCACACATTTTCTGTGTTCAGAGTGGCTTGTTGCTATTAACCGTGTCGAGGTGTGCCGCTTGCCCTCAAAGTAGACTGGAAATGGGCCTACAGCAAGGGCACCAGTGTTTCACAAGCAAACACTAGACGTCGACAACAGTATTTTCACTTTGTTTTCGGCTAACCAGATGCCTCACACACCTGTAACTTTAGAAATTATAGCTCGACTTGAGATAACCAAGTTGCAAACAAGAGTCCACATGACACAGTAGCATTATGATTGCAATTGATAAAGATGATGTCACACATTTTCTGTGTTCAGAGAGGCTTGTTGCTATTAACCGTGTCGAGGTGTGCCGCTTGCCCTCAAAGTAGACTGGAAATGGGCCTACAGCAAGGGCACCAGTGTTTCACAAGCAAACACTAGACGTCGACAACAGTATTTTCACTTTGTTTTCGGCTAACCAGATGCCTCACACACCTGTAACTTTAGAAATTATAGCTCGACTTGAGATAACCAAGTTGCAAACAAGAGTTCACATGACACAGTAGCATTATGATTGCAATTGATAAAGATGATGTCACACATTTTCTGTGTTCAGAGTGGCTTGTTGCTATTAACCGTGTCGAGGTGTGCCGCTTGCCCTCAAAGTAGACTGGAAATGGGCCTACAGCAAGGGCACCAGTGTTTCACAAGCAAACACTAGACGTCGACAACAGTATTTTCACTTTGTTTTCGGCTAACAAGATGCCTCACACACCTGTAACTTTAGAAATTATAGCTCGACTTGAGATAACCAAGTTGCAAACAAGAGTTCACATGACACAGTAGCATTATGATTGCAATTGATATAGATGACGTCACACATTTTCTGTGTTCAGAGTGGCTTGTTGCTATTAACCGTGTCGAGGTGTGCCGCTTGCCCTCAAAGTAGACTGGAAATGGGCCTACAGCAAGGGCACCAGTGTTTCACAAGCAAACACTAGACGTCGACAACAAGTAAGCAGACGCTGCAGTGTTCACAAATACAGCACTCATACAAAAAAAAACTTTATTTTCTGCAGATACAATAAATCACAGACAAGGACTCGCTGCACCATTGAAAGAACGTTCGGGGGGTGGAAGCGACGGTTTCCGTGCCTCGACATGACCCTTCAGATTTTATTGTAAAGAACACAAATATACTCTCCATCTACAACCAAGAGCATGCATGAGTAGTACTAACAGCACCGATACCTGAAAACTTGAATCTGAACTATCAAGATACCGCAGTTCACAGTCACGAACGAGAAAAGACGGGGTGCTAATGCATGTGTCGCGGTTTTTAGGAATGCAAAATGGGGGGGGGGGGGGGGCTTCGCTGTTTCTCTGGTTAATCATTGTGGTGCTTGTACAAGATAATATTATCTTTAAAGAGCACGCAGCATGGTTTGTTGTTAGAATTAGGAGTTTTACGGTGGCATTCCCAGTAGTGCAAGGCCAAATTCGAGGGAGGGGCCCCATCCAAAGAAGTATTGTACTCACATATGCGGGTATTCACGCACCTTCCCGTATGACCTATACATCTTTTTCCACACGTGAAGGAAAAATTATACATCGCACCCGCACCAGGCCGCAAATATGGTGTAATGTTTTTTTTTTTTTTTCTGCATCTAATAAGCTAGGCAAACTTTACAACATGGTTGATAGGATATCCAAGGCAGAAAAAGAACAAAGACGAAAAAGAGGAATAACAAAAAAAGCATGCCAGATAAATCAATAATGAAGTTTGTCCCTTGTGCCACAAGTGTGGTGTGAGTACTGCTCATGTTAGTACTGTGATGTTAGTACTGCTCATACGTGTTCTTGGTTGTAGATGGAGTACAATTTGTGCTCTTTCCAATAAAATCTTCAGTTGCTAGTCAGCGCGGGTTCAATATTCTCTCTTGTCTTTATTGTTGCGGTGATATCTTTTTACTAAAAAACTCTTTAGCGGAAAAAAGGGGCTCGTTATGATACAATTAAAATATTCAACAGTCTGCAAGTCCGAAGTCAACAAGGGGATATATTTTTTTATGTTTGTAGTTGATATTTACCTGAATTAGTCATGTGATGATTTTAGGGAGAAAGATTATTAAATGCAAAGTGGAAAGAAAAACAATGCGTCGATTGTAAATGAGCCCACCATTTGCGCATTGTTTTTCCTTATACTTTCAGTGCACGCCAAAGAAGCCCAGGTGGTCAAAATTTTCGGAGTCCTCCACTACGGCGTCTCTCGTAGCCTGAGTCGCTTTGGGACGTTAAACCCCACAAACCAACCAACCAATATTCTCAATATCAACTAGAAAAGCATAAAAAAGGTATCCCCTACATTTACCTTGGGCTTGCAGACTGTTGACTGCTTTCATTGAAAACTTTCTGTATACTTACCCCATTTCTGACCTGATCTTTTCAGTTTTCCTTTCCATTAAGCTTTTTGATTTGTAGGTCAAGGAGGAGTTTTTTTTTTCCTTTTCAATTCCCTATCCAAGTTTAAATTCTCCATTTCAATGTCATGAGCTTGGGCTCTTTTCGCTAACCGATCTTTGTGCTCAGCTTTCAGAAGCCGAACCCTCAAACAGTGTTCTCGCGTCTTTTCTTTTTTTTTCACTTTCAATGGCTGCGAGGCGAGCCATTAGCTCTCGCTCAATCAGTGTTTGCCTTTGTGCATTGGCAGAGCGACTGGTAGCTCCTACCCTCACTTCTGAGGAAGCGGATGCTGATGCTGTCATAGGTGGTGCAGCTAGCGGAGCAGCAGATGTTGCTGGCACGGCCCTTGGGGTAGGTGGGATGGCTGGAAGAATGCTTGATGCAGCCTGGCTCGGTTGCTCGGCAGAAGCAGCAGAGGTACTCGTAGCTGCATCGGCCAGCTCCTCCTCCATTTCTGGCACCTCATCCTGATGGAAATGCCAGGACCAGTGTGGGTCCTCTGCATCATCTTAGGCAGAAGTGCTTGGGATTAGATGTCGCAGTGAGGGTGCATACTTTGGATCAAGAAACACTTCAATTCTCACAGCAGTTCACTAAACCTTTCAATGGTTCATAATAAATGAGTATGTGAAATGCATTGACAGCCTGAGAGATGTGTTTCATGTTTACAATGATGCAGTGTTCTACAGAAGACATTTTATCATTTACATTGTGCAGTAACTCAAGCAATGTTTCAGTTAGAGCCAATTTATACGACATATCAATGGAAATAAACCAGGCATATTGTCTATACTTTGGAGGGAATCAATTCTAGAATACGGTTCTCATATATATATATATATTTATGACCGACAATGGCTTGGCAGATACGTTTATGTAGTGCATCTGCAACTTTCCAAAAACCACTACGGTGCAAAGAAAACAACACAATATGTAGAAGGACATCAAATGCTCTGTTTTGCGTTGTTTTTTTGCGCCGTAATGATTTTCAAGTCATGAACCAGCTCGGACCACAGGCCATTATTGTAAAGCATCTGAAACTTAGATGTATCTTTTGTTATAAAGGTCACACAGGTATACTATAAGACCACACAGATGCCATAGTAAAAATGCTCATGGGTGTGCACTGTGAATGTTAGAGCAGCTTTACACACTTTGATAAGAAAAGTTTATATGCAAAGAAAAAATAAAATGTGAAGCTACAGCAGCAGCTCCCCAGCTCTGAGGAGATCTGGGGAGACACGAAAGGCAGGGATATGCTACAATTTTTTTTTTCTGGATAGCCTATTCTTACTACATAAAGGAAATGGTTGAAAAAGTTATGCATACCAGTGCATGCCCACCAGCTTCGATATCTCAGCAAAAATATATTTCGAATTTTAGTGGTGCATTTATTTTCGGTTCCTGCAGTACGAGTACAAAAAAATGAAAAGGCGTACCACTAGGTCCTGCTAGTGGAGTTTCTTGTGTCTGCGACAGCAAGGCGGCCACAGACGGTGTTACTGCTGTAGATTCAGCCTGCTGGTGGCGCTCCCGGTCGCTGTCGAATGGGTTTGGCACTCGAACTCCCATGTGGGAGGCGACAGCGCCGACCCGCTGAAGTTCGTCTGTCAGCTGGCTCGGTGGTGCTGAACCACCGCCTGGGAAATCGCAGAAACCGCTGTTAGTAGAGTTGGAGCAATTCTACACAGAAAATCATTAAGCGATAAGAAGGTTTAGAAATGAAGCGGTTTTCACAGCGCTTGTACTGTGATGCTGTTACTTTGGGGCACGCTCAAAACATATCAAATCGCAAATTGTTTACTCATGCAAGTTTACTATTCACTTTCTATTCTTTCTCTACAGCAGGCACACGATGCTTGTGTGCGTTTCATAGTAATTCGTGGGGTAAAACACAGCACTCGTTCCAAAAGCGGGTGTGTTGAAGCTTGCTGCAAGCTGCGCCAAAAATTTCAACCCCTATTCAGCTGAGTAAAAGCTAGGATTACAGCTGTTTTCAAACTCTGTGCTACGTTACTGTGCTCACCACTTTAAGCATTACATCGCAGCAAAATAGTTACTCATGTAGGTTGTGAGGTTCCATGCTGTTGCACAACGCCTTTAATACTCTAGCTTCGAGCTTGTGAGATGAAGCAGGAGACTGCATGGCAGCTTTTCGCTGAATGCTAGGCGGGACGTACACGCAGCAAGCAATTGGAGCTGTGGTACAGCAACAAAGACAAAAAAAGAAAACGAAAAAACGCAGGATAAAAGAAAACAGGACTTACCAGTCCGAAAAATTTCTCTTGTATCGTCCGCTTTTCCTTTCCGCCACTTCTCTTTCAAGTTCTCCCAACACTTTTTCAGTTGGAGCCATGTACGTGGGCGCACGTTATGGTGGGAGTTGAACTCTCGTTCTATCATTTCCCACTCTTTTCGCTTTCTCGCCACGCTCACTGCGTCAGTCTTCTTGTTTTCTACTACTGGCCGGTGCTTTTCAATGATGCTCAGGAGGATGGATCGCTCCTCTTCTGAAAAGTTCGCTTTCCTCTTTTCCATCGCGACCACGCGTGACACAGCACAGAACACGAAGCAAACTATGTTAATGAGAAAACATAAAACACACTACAAACGTCAATACACTACCAATGAATACAAAACTCGAAATATATACAATAAAAACAGAAACAGCTACAATAAAAGGGCAGGGGAGCGAGACGAAAGAAGAACGTTGCGAGCGATGAATGCGGGCGAACAAAAAGTATGGTTGCAATTTCGACGGGAGCTTTGCTAGACGCACTACTATTGTGACGGCTCCATTTGTGGCCAGACAAGCAACAATAATTCGGTAAATCTAGCCCAATAAACTTTTTTTTTATTGTCAAATTGCAAGTTAAGACATTTGCTACCTATTTTCGATAATGTCCGACCGTTTACGTTTCTTATTAATTTAAAAACTTATTGTGTATGCAATAATATTTGCTTACCCTCGCTCCCATGGCACTTACGCATTTCTAAAAGGGCTACTTGGATAAGTTGAGTATAAGTGCTGTTTTGGAACGTTCGTCACAGAAAAGTTACACTTACACTTTCCGCGTTCTTAAGAATGCAGCCTTAAGTGGTAGTGTAAGTTCCGTTCTTGAATACGGCGGTCCGCCTCTGCCTCTACTTAACCCGTAGAGACCTCCTGTCCGACTGCGCCAGTAAATTTCTAACCGCCGTTATCCCAACCAGGGGTTGGCATGAACTGCTTCGTTTTCCAGGCAGGGGCCTGCTACACCAGCGGTGCTTCTCTGTCAAGAACGGATGTCTTGGGCGAGACAGAAGGGCCTTGACTGATGAACTGGACTTTTATGTACAATTATTTACATAATGTACATTTATACAAGATTGCAAAGACATCGCAAACACGGGAACTGGTTTCCCTGTCTTCCTGGGAGAGACTCCCAAACTCGGCAGAGCCGATGGTGCAGGGCACCGACCTAAGACGACTCAACCAAGAACAACATATGAACCTTTGGCAACTTCTGTTTACACCTTGGGATCACACCCCTTGGCCTGAACTATCCAATCACTGGCCATAAGTGGCGTGATTGGGCGAAGAAAATTCACCCTCGCCCCGTGCCCGGTCAGCGCTGCTCCCGCACTGAAACAATACAGGCAGGCGACCCATGGCGCTACTCTTTTTTTTTAAGGTTAGTGGCAACTGACCCCATGGGAACTCTCAAAGATGTTTGCTCCCACGCATTTTCACTCCTAACCCGCCTGACCATCCGCTGACAATGCGTCTCCTTCGCTGACCTGATTAAGAAATGGTGCCGTCGCTTCGCGACGCCTTTCTTCGAACGAGACATGGAGGGTCACCCACTTTCTATTCAGGGATTCGAGGGGGATTAACCGAACAATGCCCTACTGTCTGGGCGCTAGGCGCCGGCTTACACCTCAGCCGCGTCGACTCTGTCGTCTTTGCTGACCGATACCAGTTTCCGACCCGGGAGTGGTTAAGGGCTGGTGCCGTCTCTTCGCGGCACCTTTCTTCGAACGCGACACGGAGGGGCACCCACAACCCTTTCAGCCTCGGGTGTTTTATATATGCTATGCTTAGAGCTCTACTTAGTTTAGTGACTTCACATAAAGGGGAAATCGCATAAGGACGTAGAACTTCACTATGAGAAGCGTCATTTCTCTCATACATCCAAGCTTGAAAACCTCTGCACTTTTGCAAAAGCATCGCAAATTCACGCATCCTATTTGCATTAATTTGCCCTAAACTGAAAAAACATTTGAGGCTCTTCCTGCACGTTTCCGAGCTAAGCTCTGCAGACGGATAAAGAAACCTCCATGGTCGAAGTTTGAGATGATTTTGTGTGTGCGACGCGCACGATTTGCGCTCGAAATGAGATACGCAGAATAAGTACTACGTTTTGATTTGAGCTTGAACTTTTGAACCACATACAATGTAAGCTACGAGACTGCTAGAACCATGCCTAGTGACATACTTATGATCACCTGGAGGAAGGGTATTCAAAGTAGGTGCGACGCCATCAAGCCTTCGTCGACCGATCGGTCAAGATCATCAACCGGACTTAAAAGAAGCGGGGTGGGTTTCTCGTTTGTACGGCTAACATGATTTCCCCGCTGCGCAGAAATAGTGCGTCTCGTTAAGGGAAAGGCTCAAATGGGGATATAGACAGCAGAAAGAGCGTGCAATGAGAAAGAAAAAACGAAAAATATGGCATGCAGTAAGGGGGTTTGAAAGCACGACACGAGATATCTATGCACACGTTTTCCTCCGTGACCAATCGTCAACAACACATAGTAGGACAGAACAGCGCAATGGAAGGGAAACATGCAGAACACCAGCCACAGAAGCAGACGCCCCGGACGTTTCCTTTGCGGCGCGCGCGCTTCTGATGTGCTCCTGTACGCTGTTGAAAAAAAAAAGGTTGGAGAATTCACTAACCTTTACTTGTCCCATAGATCACTACCTTCTTAGTAACTTGAGGCAGTGAAAAACAGCTAGGGAAATTTACTGCCCTGGGAAGTTAGTGAACAGTACTAGCGCCAGTTAGTAGTACATTAGTGAACAACACCTTCCTGCATTATAGTTTGCCATTGGAAGGTAGTACGCGATACTACCTCACCTAGAGGTTCATACTACGTAGGTCCTAATGCCTATTAGAATATAGACCTAGTACATAATATTATGGGTTGCCATTGAAAAGGTAGCAGCAGAATGTTCTCATTAGTATAAAGTACTACATGGCATAATGTTCTCACTACGTACGTCTTAGTGGTTACTGCAGCAAATACCTAGTATCAATTACTACCTGTAGGGAGCTAGTATATGCATTGGTAGCTGAAATATTTGTGGGAATATTGGATATTTTAATGAAGTTGTGATAATTTAGAATTATTGTATTATTTGAAATGTGGTCAACTGTCATCGGCTCAAAGTACGGTGCAACTTCAAACTGATATGCAAACAAGGTTTATATCTTGTTTGCACCCGTCTCAAAGCAATAACGACAAAATTTGCGGGCACCAAACACTCGCTTTATTTTTAATTCAAGGCAGTGTGGCTATGCTCTCTTAAATCGCCCTGGCAGCTAATGGACAGAGTGGCGATGAGCTTTTTAGACCGCAGAAATGCTCCAGCACTGCGAAGAAGTCTTTGTTGCGCGGTGAATATTTGACATTGAATATCCAGTAGAGCTCCATTGCATATACAAGTCCCACGATGACATCCAAGCACTCCACCTTGACATCTTCAAATCCCACATATCGTCGTCAGCGTTCGTTTGGATGCGCTTCACTGCTGGATAGAATGCAGCATTCAAAACAATGAAATTAAAGCGCATAAAGGAATCTATAGCAAACAGTTATACTTACTGGCCCCATCAGGAAATGCGCCTTTTCTTTCACAACTAGTGGCAAAGGTTCCACCATATCAAGAGCAAGGTGATCTGCAAGTATTGCAGAATTGACAGATTTTAAAACCACTTCAGTGACAATAAAAGGGAGCAAGAAGACAAAGAGATTAATAAAGAAAAGTTATTACCTTTATGTCATATATTCAGATGATTTCAAATGCTCTTCTTTCCACCTGGTTGCTTAGGTACTTCCCTACAAAACACAAATTTTGTTAGCCATTCACGTTAAAATGGAGAAAGCACACATTGACGAAAAGAAAACTGAAGAAAACCGCGGGAGAAACAATGGACGAAATAATATTACCTTCCATGGCCTCTCTTGAGCTGTACGCCGTTAGAATGTTCTATCAAACTGCAGCTACCATTCTGGGATCCTTCTATTTCGTGGTCTTTAGGTAGTACTTCCATATTTTCGTCGCAGCGTTTAATCGCCAACACTTGTTAGCATACAGTGCCAACAACAGCAGATAGTAATGAATCATAAATATGACAAGTGCAGGGAAACTTGTGTACTCACATTTTCTGGAGTTTCCCTCCAGCTTAGAAAGCTCCTCAAAACACTGCACAGCTGCCTTTCCCGATCACTCTGATTTGCAGAGGTGTAGACACCTTTCCCCGAGCTTATTTATGAAACTCTGGATGTTTTTCTCTAGGTCAACGTTAGTTACCGCCTGGTGCAAGAAGCAGCCGAATTTGCTGAGGCTGTTGCATGGTTTGCAAATGCCTTTGTTAAAAATTCCACCTTGTAAGTGTTATGAATACCTAAATTTTGTTTAGTTTTAAGTTATGCAGTTTGACGTCCCAAAGCAACTCATGCTACGAGAGACACCGTAGCAGAGAGCTCCGGCGATTTCGACTACCTGGGGTTTTTTTACTAGCACTAACATCACACAGCCCACGGGTGCCTTTCTTTTCACCTCCATCGAAAAGCGGCTGCCGCGGCAGGGATTCGATCCCGAATCCTCGGGCATAATAGTCGAGCGCCCTAGCCACTGCAGCGGAATCTGCGTAAAGTCGACAATTCTAGATATACTTACCATTTCTCCAGTCGCTGGGGTTGGATACATATAGCAATGATTTCTCCTACGCTGGGAGCGCACTCGCTAAACCATTTTCTTCTAGCGGCCCGAGTTATGTGCATGGAGTAAGCAAGTTTGCGTAGGTCTGGAACCTGCTTTTTCATTTCATCCTTCATTAAGGCTGTGTACGCAGCCACAGCTGTCTCGTCATCTTGGCTGGGAAAGGACTCATCTGGTGCCTGTACAATACGTTCATCATGGAGGTCCTTTGAAATAATACTGAGCATTTAGAACAAAAATGAAGGGGTGGGAGATGGGGGGATCCTATATCTGCCAATGGAGTTCAATCTGTCCTGAAGATTGATATAAAGTGAAGATATAGTGGAAAAATATACAAATGGGTAAAAATGAATTCTTACGGTGCTGCACTTGCGCTAGTGAAAGCATGGAAATGCAATAAAGCGGCTGGAAAACGTCTAAAATATGGCTTTATACTCGCCACGCGACACTCTTTTCGTGCGAGGGCTCTAAAATGGCTGTATGATACATCGCGCGCCCCTTGTCGATCACAACCAGCGTTCTATACAGTTGAATCCCGCTATAACGAAATTCACGGTGCACGAAAAAAAATTCGTTCTCGCGGAACTTCGTTATCGCAAAAATTTGACGTGAAACGCAGAAAGAATTGCCCAAGCAGCAGCAAAGGCGTTTAATGCCAAAAATCTGTAAGCTTGGTTTGCTTACGCTTCACGGCGAGCAACGCCGTCACGCGATTTTCGCACTCGATCAGCAAACCCATTGCAACATCGTCGTCTCGGACAGCAACGAAATTCCTGATGACATCAAAAGCGTCCATCACCTGTACGGCGGTTGCCGCAGCCGGCGCTTCCTGTACGTCGTCGTCTTCTTCATCGGAAGAGTCCTTATCATTCCGGGCAGCTTTTATGATCTGCTCATCACTCACATCTTCGTGAACAACAACACAAGCATCAGCGCCGATGTATTCGTCGAGCTCGAGATTAGGCGGCACGGTTCCTATTTCTCCCAGCGTTTTCCAGGCGGCCGCGATCCCCGGAGCCGGTGACGCCTCTTCGTCGTCGTCTGTAACGCCTGGTGTTAGGCCAGCAGAGTGTACGGGTCGACCTTCGGCAAATCCGGCGTGCCTGAAACAGTTCACAATTACTGAGCGCCCCAGTGTGCTCCAGGCAGCAGACATAATCTGCAGTGCCACGTACAAGTCCACCTTCGTGTCTCGGCCGGTTTCAGTGTTAAAAAGCAGCCGCTGAATTAACCTCCCGCGGTTATGGCGGGCCTTGAAACGATGTTATGGCGGGCCTTGAAACGGTTTAGCCAGCCAATGCTGGCTTTAAAATCATCAATGCCAAGTAGGCATGCATAGTTCAAGGCTTTCTGCTGGACGATGCTTCCGGACAGGGGGACGTTGCTGGCTCGTGATTCCACAAACCACGCACACTGCTTTGTCCAACTCTTCATGGAGGGGCCGCGTCACCTTTTTGTGCTTCGAGGATGTGCCTGAAGCAAGTGCCATTCTCACGCTGTCCTTATTGCCTAGAATCGTTGACAGCGAACTTGCAGGAATTCCGAAGTCTTCAGCAATTGCCGCTTTCTTCCTTCCGCTTTGTGCTTGGGCGATTATTTGAGCTTTTTGCTCAAGGGAAAGAGTTTTGCGTTTTTTCACTTGCGTTGCCATCGTGTCCTGCGGATGAAAACTCGTCGTTGTCGAAGAGAAAGGCAGCGAGTGAACAACGCGACCACGACACAAAGCCAAAATGGCAGAACTGCAATCACGTGATTTCATGCTTAATGTGGCTTTGGATTTGACTTGGACTTCTCGCCAATAAAACTAGTTTCATGTTCGATTTTGAACGCGAAAATTTCGTTGAAGCGGAAACGCTCTGCAAAAATGGTTCGTTGTGCAGAGAAATTTAGGCCATTAATTCTTATAGGATACTCGCGGGGAATAAAAAATTATTCGTTGTCGCGGAAATTTCGTTGTGGCGGTATTCGTTGTGGCGGGATTCAACTGTAATTGGTTTATAGGAAATGCGCAATATCTGTCACAGTTCTATGCACACCTGGGTCTGTATTTCGAGTTTGTGCTGCAACTCGGTTGCAGTATTTGTGTATATCTCTCCTTTTTTTTCAGTGCCAATGCTCATGCAAAGCTGTCAAATCACAACGCTGCAAGCACATCATTGCAATGTTGCTGTTTATGAAGATGATGTACGGTGGCATCTTCCGTCCATCGGCAGTACAACAAAGCATTACGGTTGAACGTTGCTTCTCGTAGCCCGCAGTACGCATTTTTACTTCTTTTGACCCCTTCTCGGCCACTGTGTACGCCATGGGCATATCGAAGTAAACTGGGGTCTGGTCGGCATTTCCAATTTGCCCAAGTGCGTACCCCTTTTCAAGCCTCTTCTTTATGATGTACCGTTGAAAAGAAATTAATTTCTCTTCAAAATCTCCGGGCAGCTTCTGGCACACTGACGTTCGTCGCCGTAGGCTGAAACCAAAACGCTTCATAAATCTTTGAAGCCAGCCTCTGCTTGCCTTAAACGTAGTGCGCGGGATGCCTCGTGCTTTCGCGACCTCCCGTGCCTTCGCCTGAATAACTTCTGTAGTTACAGGAAGTGCTCCGGCCCTCTGCGTCTTCACAAACTTGGCGACTTCTTCTTCCACCATATGGTGACGGCCTCTGCAGGGTCCGGAAAATGCCATTCGGGTTGCAGCGCAGTTGAACAACTGGTCGCGTTGTTTTCGCCAGCGGCGGATATTTGTTTCGTCCACGCCGTACTCTCGCTGCGCTTGAAGGTTGGACGAGCTTTCCGCCGCAAGCACAACTTTCCGCCTGAAAGCAGCGGTATAATGACACCGCTTATTTGTAGGCGCCATCGCGTCGGGAAACGAAGTTCACGAATCGAAAGAACCACACGGAGAGTCCACGGACACGCTAGCAATTGCAGTAGGCCTGCCTACCCACAGACCAACGCTAGTCACCTGGATGGATGATAGTGGCTCTGCCCTTTGAATCGGGCGGCAGCTTGCGCCGCCTAGCCAAAAAATTAAAAGAAATATATTTATCTCTTCCCCATTTTTAGCTTCTAATTCGCCCGTATCTGCCCTCCTCCCTTTTTTTCCTCTCTTTATTCTCTTGACTTTTTCCACCAATCCTTTAACCTCTCTTTTGTTATAAGAATGCGTTCCTCATCCATTCGTCCATCTTCCCCAGCAAATCCCAGCGCTCTCTCCAGATCTGCCGCTTTTTCCGCGGGAAGGGCAGGACGAAGTTTTTGGCACCTTAGAACAACATGTTCCGTTGTTTCCTCCTCAGTTCCGCACGCTCCTCAGTTCCTGCGCAATACCGCGATGGCGATGGCGATTGTGCAGCCACATCCTCGAATCTAAGCCGACACCTCAGTTTCGTATTCGGAATTTCAGTAAAAACTATCGGCTTAGATTCGAATAAATACGGTATTTCTTTTTTGCGAAAGAGCTGAAGAATGTCCTAGCTTGCGGTAATAAAACCACCTGGTCCCGATGAGATTCATTCTGAGATGCTCGCCCATCTATCAGAAGCGTCTGTAGAAGCACTTCTGAAGTTTTTAACAAAATCTGGCTACTAGTTAAATACCGGAGGCTTGGAAACAGCCATAATTGTGCCATTCCTAAAACCCGGCAAGCCGCCGACCTGTCCTGGGAGTTACAGGCCTATAGCCCTAACTAGTTGTTCAGCGAAATCTTTCGAAAGTATTTTAAACACTAGATTAACCTTTAGAATCATGTAAACTTAATATTCATCAGTGCAATTTTAAAAAAGGATGCTTAACTATAGACCACCTTGTGCACCTCGAAAACACTGTCCGCGAGGCGTTTATGCATAGCATTGTCTTGCTGTTTTATTCAACCTAGAAAAGGCATATGATACTACTTGGAGATTCGGCATCCTATGTGATATAGCAGCTTTGGGCATCCGTGGTCGAATGCTCAGTGTTTTAAGACCTTCACATCTTCATTCCAAGTGCTACATATACTTTCTTAAATTTTTTCCCAGCTCATTATTCATCGCAAATGAATTTTAGGCCCTATACACCACTGTTTTTTATCCCTTCATGAAATGTTACAACTATCACATTACGCAAACTTGAGCTCTTTGGCCCGAGTCGCCCTTGCGCCATTAAAGTCCAACATCATCATCATTCCAAGTTCGTCCCTGTGCCACCTTGTCAAGGAGCTTCGTTCAGGAGAAGGAGGTACCTGAGGGGTGCATTCTAAGCACAATGCTTTTTGTTGTAAAAATACATCAACATGTGAGAGACAAATACAAATAATAAAACTAGTTGCATGGGCCGACAGAAACGGATTTCAGTTTTCCCCACAGAAGACTGGCAGTTATGTTTTCACTCAAACGGGGTATTCAGAACAACCCTGTCTTGCCTTGGGGTTCTGACAGGTGTGGAAAACCAGTTGCCTCCCCTTAGCCGCGACCGATTATCACCGCCCCAGCGAGCGTCGTGGGAGAAGGGGTAAATACCTCCCCTTGGGGAAAGGAGACCAGTGATGGGTGTGCCACCAAGACGTCTACGCGGGTTCCCGCGAGAAGACGAGAGATTCTCGATCCAGCCGGTAACGTGAACGGTCGTCTCTCGCCGCCTTTCCCGGCAAATGCCGGAAGATAGCAGGCATGGATTACACAGCACAACAAGAGGACCCGTCATGCACGACCGCCCGTCTTCTGGTTCCAAACGGCGAAGCGACTGGTAAATACCGCACGCTCTCGCCGCCTCCCGCGGCAAACGCCGGGTTTATGGCTTCGTCCGAAGAATGTGGCGCGCACGGGAAATCCTGGCCGCCATATTCACGGCGCGTGCAAATGTCCGCCGCCGAAATCGCACCCCCCATTCCCCAGCCGGTGAGTCGAAGTCCTTACGTAGCCTTGCCCTTCCAAGGAAAACCTTATTGATGTATAGCTAGCAGCCGGCATGCTCTGTATTATTTGCAAGTGCAATAAACAGCATTCGAGTAGTAACGCTGTGTAGTCCCCGTCCTTTGTCCCTTTGTTCCCCGCTGCGGGCCGCTAGCGAGAACGCTGCACCCTCGGAGTAGGAGTGGGACGGAAGACCGTCTCCCCTCAAGCCCCACGTTGGGCGCCAGTTGTGGGAGTTCTTACTAAGCCGTCGAGCCTCGTCTGAGGTCTTGGCCACGAACACCGCGTTCGCACACCACGAGCAGCCGCTTTCACGGCCGCAAAGTGGTAATGCAAGGTACGACACAACACAGAACAGTACTTTGCCCGGGACCAGATATTTATTGGGTCTTCCCAAAAACGCTGGTGATGACCTTGCTGGCGACCCTATCCTTTTGGATGGGGCCTGACAGTTGAAGGGCTAAATGGCGACGACAAAGAAGTAGAGTGGGGAGGTATTTACATGGCGTCCTTCCGTTGTCTCTCCTCGGCGGTAGCCGGTTCCCGCCGATCTCGGCGCATCTTGCCCTTGGCCCTTTTTCGGCCAATGAGCATCGCATCTGCGACGCCTGGCGGGTGCGCTCCTGCACCCGGCGAGGGCAGAGGGAAACGCGACGCTATTGAGGAACCCGTTTGGGTTACCCGGAGGAGAAGGAATACCTTTGTCCCCCTTCGTCCTCCGCGGCGCGCGGTACGTTCTCAGAATATGGTCAGAGAAAAAACACCTCTGTTATCGAATCGAATTTGCCCCTCTCAATTAATTTTCACAAATAAACCCAAAGCAACAAGACCGCTTGTCATGCGATTCGAAGGCATGTGCACTGAGCTGCATATCCTGGGCACCTTGCCTGATGTCCCACAAAACAGCCCTCTGCCTCCATTTTACAGTCTTTCTGCAATCTGTGACCTCACTCTCACACAGTTTCCAAAAACTGAAACCCCTTCAGGAGCACATTATTCACGAATTCCTTAAACTTCAGGAACAATACAGAAGCTTCACAGAGTTCTATACCGATGGATCGAAAACAGCTGTGTACACGGGAAGTGCAATCGTGCGAGGAGATTCCGAGGAAATAAGACTTCCACACTGCGCATCTATTTTCACTGCTGAATCCCACGCCATTTCTGTTGCCCTAGAGAAAATAAGTGAATGTTACGAACAGCATTATTTACACAGACTCCGTAGCTGTCCTCACAGCTCTAAATCCAAGAAATGCAGCCGCTCCTTTACTCGGCGACATAATACACAATATAACAGCCACAGCTCGAGGATACAACATAAAATTCTGGGTCCCGAGTCACGTGGGCATTAAAGGCAATGAGAGCAGACACGTGCTGCTGAAGCCCGTGACAAGCAAATAGAGTATAAGCATACCTTACAAAGACTATACGGAACTTGTACATCTCAAATTAAAAGAAAAATGGCAGTCTGCCTGGGACAGTGAAGTAGGAAACAAACTAAACTTAGTAAAGCCCATTTTGGGAGAATGGATGTCGTGCCGGCATCGGGAACGTTTCATAGAAGTAATACTATACTGCCTCCACATTGGACACACACACCTGACACACAATTTTCTGCGGACAAAAAGAGACAAACCTCAATGCGAAAAATGTGGAGAACAACTAACTATTAACCACGTCTTATTATCATGCACAGGTCTCGAAACACTAAGAAAAAATATTTTACCCCATTTTACAAACATTCCTTTTCACCCAAAACTGATTTTAGGCGAAGATGGACTTGTAGATTTGTGTTTTCAGTTTTCTAAAAGAAGCAAATGTCTTATGCAAACTGTAGAATAAATCAAGCGTGCACCAGTAAACAAATTAAAACCTCAAGCTTCCCACATCATTGCATTAGCAGCTTATGCGCCATAAAAACCAACACAACCGTTTTGTAAAAGGAGGCTTTCTAAACCAACTCTAGTTAGAACACACGCATTTTCCCCCTTTGTTTCACACACAAAAAATAACCTTGCTCTTGGCGCATGATAGATAGCCTTAGTTGCTTATGCGCCAAAAAAAACCAACACAACAGTTTTTCTCTCCGATTGCTTTGAACAGAACTATTTCAGAATGGGTTTATGGTGCATATCATGTTCGCAACAAACTAGAGCCACTTGCTAAGGAATCTACTTTCAAGTAAAACGGCCTTTGAAGGGCTCAGCACCCTAATCTTTTTTGTAGCTAGGGGTAATGCTCCTTCAGACAGCGCAGCATGGCAGGTTTATCTGCTCCTCTGAGAAGTTGTTGACATTGTCGTGGGCCATAAATCTGGCCGCGACTGCATGGCAATCAGTCTACATACGCCAGTCTCTGAGGCCTGTAAGCGGCACATTCGTTACTTTTTAATAAGGGTGTCCACCCCAGCGCAGCCATAAGGCTACAAAGGAAAGTTATGGAGCTTCGTAAAGAAAAATTCGTCTTGGTCCGGGGATCGAACCCAGGACCACCGCCTTTCCGGGGCAGTCGCTGTAACTGAGCTAACCAGGATGGCCGGCAGACCAGATGGTAGCGTGAGAGCGAAGTGATCAATAACTCGAAGTGGGAATGTTGGTCAAATATTTAGGGGAATATAATAAGACAGCTGTAGCTGATTAGCTAAGTTGGTAGAGCAGTTGCCCCGGAAAGGTGGTGGTCCCGGGTTCTATCCCCAGCCTAGAAGAAATTTTTCATTTTCTTTAACTAGAAAGTTTCTGAGAAATTTGTATAGCTTTCCATTGTATGGTACAGTTCCCGTGGTGTATGGTATACCCAGAAGCTGTAAGAGGTCAGCTACACGACTGAGAAGCGCTTCAGGAAGAAGACACTGCAAAAACATACACAGTGCCCTCTCTGCCGCCACAAAACGGACAAGTTCTTGCATCTATGATTCATTAAGAAACCGTTTTAAATTTCAGTATGTTCACAAGGTTCAGGAAATGCGTTTTAAGCAGATTGAATGCACCAAGTTTAGCTGAGACACACAAACTGTGCATGCAAGAATCTGGTGACATAATTACTCATCCTTTTCCCTTCAGCGCTTTCCACTTCAAAATTGCATATCTTTCTTGGCACGCATGTGTTACTTTATCATAGCCATTCATTTGTAGGGCTTGGCTATGTGCTCAAATGTGACTCGAAGAATATTCGACCGCCGGCGGCTGCGTTTCGATAGGCAAAACGAAGAGGCATCCGTGTGCTATGCGATGTCTCTCCAGGTGGTTGAAATTACTTAATAGCCGTCCACTACGGCTCCCCTATTTTTCCACTTTCACTCTCACCTTCCTCCCTTCCCTTAAACCCCCGCAAACCAAACCAATATATTACCAAAGATAGGATATATATTAGGCAAGGCGGTCACGTTAGTAACCACAACGAGCTAATACAGAACGCCTCTGTGCGGAAATGGCAGCTAGGCCTTGGACACATGTATCTTACAGGCTATGTGGCACGGGTGCTTCCGCCATCAGCGGACGAAAGAACAAGACATTACAAGTCCCATGGTTATTGCCTGCAAGGAGTCAATCGCGCACATGTACGCTGCGCCAAAATCTTACCGCCGCTACCCCTCTTCAGGACATAAAAAGTTAATACGCGCTGGCGCGTTCGCCACATCCGCGAGCGGACGTCCTTCTCGACAGCTCCGAGACCGCGCAATCCGCCCCTCGGCCTGTGGCTTCAGAGTTCCCTCCGAGCACGCATCGGGAGCAGACGCGTTTCGCGAAAGCTCCCGTGCCTCTCGCCGCAAGTCGCGGCCCATCGACCCGAGTGGGGCTCCAGTTTCCTGGAAAAGCGTCTGCGTCTGGCGAACCTCGCGCTGCCGCAGCAGTTCCGGGGCATCGGGTGGCGCAACAACCATGGCGGACTCGCAACCTGAGGTACCAGGCTACGACCCCGACAGCATGGTGTGGACCACCAATCCTGCTACAAGCGGCACGCCGGAGTTGCACCAAATCCCTAAGAGTGCCGCGCTTGCGTTCGCTCGCCGAGCGAGAGGCAGCAATGCTGTACTGGCGCCCACCGCCGACGCGGCCTCCGCGGGTGCCATTGACGCTCGGCACGACAACATCACGCCAAAGCGGTTGATGTCCTAGAGGCCACTTCCGCTACCGAAACCGGCAGACACGGACTTCGTCCTGGTCGTGAAGCCCAAAACACGAGTCTCCTTCTCAACCCTCTTTCCGGAAAACAACCTCGGACTGGCGTTTGTCGCCCACCTCGAGACTGCCGCGGCTCGCGCCATCACTGCTGTTCCGGTAAGTGACCAAAACATCGTCCTCATTTACACCGCACACCCGAAGATTGCCGATGGGGTCATCGGTGATTTCACCATAAACTCCCCATATGGTGTGGTGCCTCTCGTCGGGCACCTCCGTTCGGATGATCGCAACATCTGCTACGGGATGGTCACCATCCGAAGCACCGATACCGAAGCCATGCGTTGTGAGCGCCTCCATTGGCGGGATGGAGAAATCCTGCACATAAGGAAACTGGGCGCTTCAAACAAAGCGCGGCTTACCTTCGCCGGTAAAGTGAAGCCGAAGTATGTGCATTATGATGCATTATTTATTCCGGTCCAAACTTATACTTCTTTAAAAGAACCGTGCCTGCATGTACACTGAGTGGTGCCATCGGACATCGACAGGACGCATGCCCAGGCCCAAAAACTGAAACGTGCGGACTTTGTGGCTCGGCTGCTCAACTCTTCGACGGTGTACGCGCACCGCATGAGTGCACGCCAAAAGGCTTGTTGTGCGCCGGCCCTCGTGTCACAGGGGACCGCACGTGTAAGGCCAGGTACCGTAAACCCGCACTATTGACGCGGGCCCCACCAGGGCCCAACAACAAGGGCAAGAAAAGAAAAATCAAGAGCAAAAAAGAAACCGAAACGCGATGGGGAACGCACCGACGACGTCCCCCCGTCCAACTCGCCCCCAGGACCCACAACCAGGAGCGGGTGCCTAGGAGATGGCCCAACATGGGCCAAATCATCGTGGACCTATCTCCAAGGTGACAGATGGGAAACAGGGTCCACCTCCACCTGCTCAAGGATGAGCGGGTGCCACCAACAAGGCGTCCAATCCGGGGAACCAGCAGTCTTGGGCAGACAGTGCAGCAGGGTTCACGGGTGAGCAGTACGGACAGGGTAGCCCCCCTCTGAACCCCCCCTCAAAATGCCATCCAAAACACTAGAGCAACTTGAAACCGCGACCGTACGCGAACAAGTCGAAATCTTAACCTGCAAACTGGCTTTGACCGAACAACGCCAGACAAAATTCATTTCATCTCCTGCCTCTCGGACGGACGGGACGGGGGAAACCATCCCTTCGGAGCAAGCGGCTCTGCGGCCAGATCAGTGCACTATAGAGACGAGGTTGAGCGCCATAGAAGCCCAGATCACGGCACATTTCAGCGCCTAAGAGGCACAATTCACAGCTGCCCTTCAAACCATAGTAGATAGGATCCCGAGCCTTATAGCAGCTCGCTTCTGAAACCGCCTGCAAAACCTGTCGGCAAGACCCGCAAGCTGGGGTCTGTTAAGCGCCTCTTAACCAACAGCGTGCACAACAAAATCACCAGAATTTAAACTCCCTCGGAGGCCTAGGATTCGTCGATGGAGAATGAGGCCCCACATACGGTAGTGGACCATGGGGCGAACCCTGACGGCTCCCCTCTCCTCCAGGGTGTGTCGCAAAATTTAAGTGAGAAACATGGCGGGCAACAATAGTAAACGCCGGTACTCGTGCAAAAATTCGGTCTCAACCACAATTCTTCAGTGGAACTGTAGTGGTTTCTGCACACGCACTAAGCGGGCCACCCTTCGGTTACTCTTAGCAACACTCCCAGAAATGCCCGCGGTGGTAACCCTCCAGGAGCCGGGAGAGAGCGCCACTGACCAATTATACGGTCAATCAACGGGATGCGCAGACTGCCCTCTGCGTCAACAAATATTTTACGGCTGCCCCGGTCGATTTGGACTGCACTACGGCCTGTTCATACGTATGGTGGCCCTCCTTCCGCTTAGGAAATAGGACCCATCACTACAAGTACTCAACATGTACAGTTCACCTTAACTTCCTAATGTAACATACATCGACATATTCAGCAAAGCCCTCAAAGTGGCAGGAAGGGAACCCCTCATAATAGCTGGGGATTTCAATACACTCGGTCCTCTCTGGGGCTACTGTAGGGAGGAGAAACGCGGACGAAAGCTGGCCGAGCTTATTTCCACGTTGGGCCTAACCCTCCACACGGATCCTGGTCTCCCCACCCGCCCGGATAGGTAACTCAGTGACACGGGACACATGCTCGGATCTTAAGTTTACCAAAAACAAGATGCGGAGTGGCACAACACCGGGGAAACCCTTAGCGACCACTGCATCCTCATCACAACACTGCACGAAACCTCTTACACGCTCTTACCATACACTTCCAGACTCGACACGCTTTCGATCTGAGTATATTAACTCTGAGCCTATAGCTCAACAGGGCTATGAATCCTGGTCTCAAAATTTGGGGGCCCAGCTTCGTAAGGTTGAACAACAGGTTAAACTCTCGGAGGCAACGCCAGCGGTGGACAACCACCTCTTGCACCTCTGGGAGGCCTGGCATAGCCTCATCCGCCGATGGCACCAGCAGAAGTATAACCACCAACTTAAAATTAGAATAACGGCACTCACCCAAGAGGCAGCCGAGTATGCGGCCCAAAGCTCTGACTCAAACTGGGTAGATCGATGCAAAACCACGGCTCGTCATGTCGAATCGGAGCATATGGCGCCTATTCCGCGCATTGATTGATCCGAGCCAAACATGCAACGAAACGCAGAAACGCCATATGGGAAGGGGGCACCTCTCCCAATGGATTGGAAAACCGCATTAGTCATCTTCATACCGAAACCCAGAAAAGCCATCAATGTCGAAAATATTCGACCCATTTCATTGACTTCTTTGTGGGGAAGTTGATGGAAACGATGGTCAGAGACTGACTCTCAATATCTAGAACCTAAACATGCATTTACGTACACCATGTGCGGTTTCCGCCCACACCGGTCCGAGTAGAACATCCTGCTCCAACTTCACAAAGAAGTCTTGGCTCCGGTCGAATACCATAGTAGCGACAAGGTGGTACTCGCCTTGGACCTCAACGGGGTCTTCGACAACGTAACCCATGACATCATGCTCACACATTTATTGCAGACAAACTGTGGACACAACACGTTTAGGTACATCCGACAGTTCCTCGCTGATCGGCAAACCTATTTACATATTCAAGACCAGGAGCATGGCCCTTATCCCTTGGGTACGAGAGGAACTCCACAGGGAGCGGTCCTCTCTCCCCTCGCCATGGCTGACCTCCCCCCATTGCTTAATGATGTCTCAGGCATGCTCTGTATGGCTATGACATCACGCTCTCGGCAGCCATCAATGTCGAACATATCAAGGCCAACCTGCAACAAGTGGCGACTATCGTCGCTGTGGCCTGGAATGCTCTCCGACCAAATCAGAAATCGAATACCTCCGGCCCAACCCGAAGTTTACCACTAAAATTTCCCTCGCCTTTGCTAGCGGCCCCATCCGTGAACGTAATGAGATAAGAGTTGTGGGACTCTTGGGAATTCGGGAAAGTGAAAACAGAGAAAAGCTACTTCGCAACTATTGGCCTGTTTCGGCAATATCACGCTGGAGTGACCGCTCAAGGTAACTGCAGTTGCCTTTGCAGCAGCTTTTATGTCCTTTTCTGTACGAAAATATGTACGCGGGTAGTACCGCAGATGAATGGAACTCACAGCGCGGTTTCCTAGCTGCGTTGGATTAAGATCATACGTGCACGGAATATCACACCTAAACTTCTTATGGTCTCGTAGTATGTACACCAAAACGTGAACGAGCTGCAGGCGTTTGTTATTGCGCTATTCGCCATGTGGCCGAAAGGCAGTCACGACAATTAAGAGTTGCAAAAGAACTGATCAAGTTTCAGAGCAGAAGTGCAATGCACGTTAACTGCCAAGGCAATTTGTCGCCGAAGGGCTACAATTGTTGCGCTCAACGCCTCTGTCATTCGCTCTCATCTTTATCCGACCGCAAGAAAAAAGTGAGAACAGATACCATTTTCTTTTTTGTACCCTGTGGCGCATCAAAACGCACCACACATTGCAGGAATATCGGGAGTTATGCTCGAAAATGCAGCAAGCGCCGTGCATTCAATGCAGACGGCCCATGTTTTTGCCTACCCCACGAAAGTCACTGCTGTCGCCAGCGCCGGCGCATCTCCACTGACGTACGTCACGGGCTGACGCTTGTGTATATTGCATAGTAGGGAAAAAACCATGATTAGGATATAAGACGACTCGGTGAATGACAAGAGGAAATACTGACAGTGAACAAATACTGCGATAACAGACTATAAAGATAACACAACAAGTATTCTAAATATAGTAAGGCCTTTATAGTCTTCTTTTATCGCAGTATTCGTGTTGTGGTGTCATGGATTGTGTCATATTCTTTTTTATTATTATGCAGTGCAATTTGGAGTAATCTCTATAAGTATCTGTGTTTGCAAAAAAAAGTGACTTTGTTGAACTTATTTCTCAATCACAACGCCCTAGCACGTACTTCACTGATTGACCGGCTTACCATTTAACTCTATTCTCAAACCTCATAGATGCACGACTGGTAGCCATATAGAGGATCCCGTCCCTCTGTTCATCGTTAAGGGGGGAGGGGGATGACACTTGGTCCCCATGAAGCTAAGCTGGACACAGAGGCACAGTGCAACATAATACCCCAGAACAAATTGCCAAAAAAAATGGGATGAGACTACACGTGCAACCATCTAAGGTCAGGAGAATATAAACATACACCAAACAAAATCTAAGTGATGACTGAAGTCAGAGGAACCTGTGCTGTAAGAGGTCAAACCATGAAGGTGAAATTCCGAATCGTCGATACTGACGTCACACCTGTACTAAGACAGAATGCAGTCCAAGAAAGTTCAAGAAAAGCTATTATTCAAGGCGTTGGATGCATTAAAAGTTTTGAGTATGATGTGGGCATCAAGGAAGAAGACAGCAAACAGAGAACAAACCACCGAGAATGATTCCCGGTTTCAAGACGAGTGCTCAAGAGCTCGGTGCAGGACGACTGTGTGGTATCATAAGACAGGGCTGTCATACCAGTATCATCTGGAGTGAAGTCCGGAGTGTGCTTCACGAAAGCCACCCAGGAAAGGATAAAACTGGGATGGTTGCAGGAAGCCACATTTGGTGGCCGAGACAGCAGCAGCATGCTCTCAGCATCAAAGCCAACAGTGCAGTCTCTCAAAACAGGCCCCCGGGATCACTGAAGCAGAAGCAGAGCAGTTTATGGAGAAGAGGCGACTGAACTGACAGAAAGCGGATGCCCATAAAATCCTGCCCCGCCAGCGCAGTGCAGTGGTTAGGGCGCTCATCTATAGTGCCCAAGAAGGCGGGATCTAGTCCTGGCCTCGGTGGCCACTGTTTGATGGACACAAAAAGCGAGGCAAGCGTCTGTGTGCTGTACAATGTCAGTGCACGTTAAAGAACCCAAGGTGGTGGAAATTTCTGGAGCCCTCGACTACAGCGTCTTTTATAGCCTGAGTCATTTTGGGACAATAAACCCCACAAGCCAGAACCAAGCCAATCCAAAAGCCAGGTCACACACAAGCTGGTGGGCATGCCACTTACATTGCTACCCCTGCGAAAGTCAACACTAATGGTGATAGATCATCAATGTGAAGGAGTCGGTGTGTGTTTAGAAAACCAGGACCAATGCAGTCACTAGCTCTGCCTTTGACTTCCTTGCTTGATTTAGCTGCACCGTTGACAGCTTTTCAGTGCTCCTTCTCCTGAGTTCAGAGTCTGCCTTCTTGAATGAAGCACACCTGGCACAGTGGTGCAGCATCTCTTCAATGAGCTTGTCCACATAAGCTGCAAAATATGATGTTACTAATGGCACAGTGCAGTTGGCTTTACATACCATAGGTTGCCTTTGTCTTCACTGGGTAGACAACTTAATCTTTTTTTTGCACACTGCATTTTCCTCTTCTATTTGGGCCCACCACTTGCAGTGGTTGCTTGCAGTCGGCCTGCATTTTCATTCTGGTGCAGAGCTGCCAACTGCGTTCTGAAAATTCCATATCACAGTTAACTTCTTTGCACAAGGAAGAAACTTTCCTTGGCCTTTAATGCACGGTGGAATCTTACACCTTTAACATACCTTGCAAACATCATCTCGGGTGTGAAAGCGACGGACTTTGGGCAAATCTGGTTATCAGGCTGTGGTATGACTCGAGGCTCGAAGTTTGCCCAAAAGATGACAGCTGCTCGATATCTTTTAGCAACGATTTGTCCAGAGCGATCGCCACAAGTCGCGAATAAGGTGGGGTACCTGGAAATGTTTGCATTCTTCAGCAGACTGCATAAGTGTGCCACATGTGTAACTTTACCTGGCAGCAGCCACTTCCCTCCCATTCGGTATGTCATGATGCCGGCATCTTCGATAAACATCCCCATGCCCAATGTGCACATTGATAATGGGGTTGAGCATGCCTAAAGAAAGTTTCGGTGGTAAATATTGCCACAACACAAAGGACAGTGACCAAAAAGTGATTTAATGCACGGTGGAATATTACACCTTGAGCATACCTTGCAAACATCATCTCGGGCGTGAAAGCGACGGACTTTGGGGCAAATCTGGTTATCAGGCTGTGGTATGACTTGAGGCTCAAAGTTTGCCCAAAGGATGACAGCTTCTCGATATCTTTTAGCAACGATTTGTCCAGAACGATCGCCACAAGTCGCGAATAAGGTGGGGTACCTGGAAATGTTTGCTTTCTTCAGCAGACTGCATAAGTGTGCCACATGCGTAACTTTACCTGGCAGCAGCCACTTCCCTCCCATTTGGTATGTCATGATGCAGGCACCTTCGATAAACATCCCCATGACCAATGTGCACATTGATAATGGGGTTGAGCATGCCTAAAGAAAGTTTCGGTGGTAAATATTGCCACAACACAAAGGACAGTGACCAAAAAGTGATTTAATGCACAGTGGAATCTTACACCTTGAGCATACCTTGCAAACATCATCTCGGGTGTGAAAGCGACGGACTTTGGGGCAAATCGGGTTATGAGGCTGTGGTATGACTTGAGGTTCAAAGTTTGCCCAAAAGATGGCAGCTTCTCGATATCTTTTAGCAACGATTTGTCCAGAGCGATCGCCACAAGTCGCGAATAAGGTGGGGTACCTGGAAATGTTTGCTTTCTTCAGCAGACTGCATAAGTGTGCCACATGTGTAACTTCACCTGGCAGCTGCCACTTCCCTCCCATTCGGTATGTCATGATGCAGGCACCTTCGATAAACATCCCCATTACCAAGGTGCACATTGATAATGTGGTTGAGCATGCCTAAAGAAAGTTTCGGTGGTAAATATTGCCACAACGCAAAGGACAGTGACCAAAAAGTGATGTTTACATCCTCAATGAGACTTGACAAAAGAAATTTGCCTGATGTATTGGACAATGAAATTTGAAGAGCAGTAGCTATCAAAACAGGTCAAGTGTTGTTTTTGTGAAAGCGTTTTCCGACATGTTTGAAGCCTCTAATGGAAAGTCTCATTACGCTGATGATAACTAGACTGTTACAAAGGCAAAGGCCCCTTCCACATTTCTCTTACTGAGCTTATCACATGCCAGCTTATCACCTCTCGGAAGCGCCCGTGTGACGAACTAAGTGGGATAATTAAATGCGCGTTGAACTGCTGCTGTTGAACGTAATACTAACACGCAACTATCTGGAAAATCGTTCATTTATTTATTTAATATACACCTCGGTCTGGGCTGTATAAGCTTAATTTGAGGTAGTAAGACCACTCAGTCGACAAGAAAGTACTTCACCGAATTAGAGTTGTCGAAGAATTGGCGAGCTTTGATGACGACGCGCACCGGCTGCAGCATTGCTGTTGCTTTTATGGAAAAAAAGAAAGGCTGAAGTTGGCTCTTGCACGACCCTTCGTTTTTTTAGGAGAATACTGCTCCGTGAAGAAGCCAGCATCGTTTCCATCCTTCCAGCTATAGGATCGTTAGCTTCACAAGTGATAAGAACAAATTAAAATGCGCGCACCGTTCTTCCTGCCGCTCACCGATCTGTTTAGCGCTAACTCCATGGACTAAATCTTGCTCGGTGAAATGTCTGCTGCACGCATTAGAATGGCCACTCGCTTCTTTGCCCATTCATTTCTTGATTAGCGAAGATTATGTGAGCTTATTTTGAGGGTAGCAATGGAAGCCTGCGCTAAGTTCTGTCGCTTCCGTCCGGGTACAGAGCAATAACGGACCATAACAAGAGCTTAAATAAACTTCAGCAGCCTCAGCAACTATGCAAGACCAAAAAGTGCAATGCTGGCACTCGTTATCAACCAAAATGCGACTGTTAGCTTTTAAAACACAAATTCAATCGAGCATCTACTCCATCAGCAGTAAGAGGAGTCACGTGATCCCACTTGCTCCCCTAGATCGACACTAGCGCTGTTCGCTCCAGTGGTGGTGCTCACGCCCAATAGTGGAAGTTGTACAGCCTCGTCTTCACAGGAGCTCAAGAAAGAATGGAGTCTGTGCAAGCGCATTATATGGTGGGGACCAGAACATTCATGGGCACCACGAAAAGCAGGAACGCACTTTCAAACACTTGTAAGAATGTGATCAGTGGGTATAAATATGCACTCGAGCACAAAGAGAGTGCTAATTTGCTTGTACAATGTGCGAACACTTCATAATTTGTCTATGGACATTGGCGCATACTTGAAAAGTTTAGAGTGCAGTCAGAAGTATTCCATAAGGTTGCAGAACCCAAGTAAAATTTAAAGTATGCGAAGATCAATGACACAGTCTGCATTGAGAGTCTTGGGGAATATTGAAAAACTATGTAAAACCTATAAATATATACTGACTGTACTAATGCAGCACCTCTAATAAAAAAATTACACATCACAGCAGTGTTCCCACAAAATTTTACTTACTTTTCCGTATGGCTATAAGCAACTCTCCATCACCCGCACTGACAGCTGCACACCAGTACAGGTGGTTCACCACTGGCTGTATCCAGTCAACAAGAGCAGCACAGGCAGTCTTCTTGCTTTCTGCTGTTAGCCGTTTCTTGATCGCAGTAAACAGAATCACATGAGGTAAATGAGTTGACAACTGCAAGATATGATCCCTCGAAATCAGTGTTTCCTTAGCCACCGAGGCACTCTGGCAGATATCACAATGTTCGCAGTGATAGAGGAGCTATACAATGAGCTATACATAAATTATTCAAGGCAATCACGCGAAGTACAGGTGTTGTACTATGTTCCAACATGATCACAACGGCTGCATTGCATTAGATCATCCATACTGGCAAAACTGGACACTCACCTCTACCGCTTCGGTAGGCTGCTCATCAGCAATTCCGGGAACTGCGCCGCAACGAAGCAGTCTTCGTTTCGAAGGATCGGGCGCGCCTTTGAAGGCTTATAACACCTGCAGGCTTATAACAAGACAAGAGAGGTATCGCGGGAAGTCAGAAATTGGTACCGAGTTCGGCCCATACCAAGAAACATGGACCCCCGCCTACACCCGGGAAGGAGGCAGGCAAGGGCAGAGTATTATGAAAAACATTTCGGTCAACAAGACACGTCAAGGTTCACCGACGCAGCCTTATACGAAACCAACGCAAAGAGGGCGATAGCCACGGTCACAGACTGCGAAGGCCGGGAGGTAGTTAGCGCCTCGATCCAAAACTGTACAGTCACGGAGGCAGAGGAAGTGGCTATTGCACTGGCCATTAGGCAAGGAAGAGAAACGGGAGAGAGTCTGACGATACTGTCAGACTCTCAATCCGCGTGCAGAAATTTTCAGCGGGGTAAATTATCTAAGGTAGCGCACCAAATCCTTTTTTCCACAAGCGAGCCAACAAAACAATACACTCAAACACTAGTGTGGATTCCGGGGCATGCAGGGATCACGGGGAATTCGTACGCAGACAGGGTAGCACGAGGACATGCAACCTACCGTGCGCCCAACAGTCTCGCGACAGAGGACCTGATTCCGCTTGACCCTGACTACACCACAATACTACAACACTACAGAGGCTTGCGGAAAGTATATCCGGAGCCGCATAAAAAGCTCAGCAACGAGGAGGCCACAGATTTGAGGCGGCTACAGACTGGCACCTTCATTAATTTACACATATTACACATGATGCATCCCACGACATTCAGAGACGAGTGCCCGTGGTGCGGGAAAACCCCTACCCTGTACCACATAACATGGGAATGCAGCTCACATCAACTACAAAAAATTGAAAACCCAAATGAAAGACAGTGGGAGGCTTTGCTGGCCAGCTCTGACCCGGAGGCTCAGCTCTACCTGGTCACAAGAGCTCGCAAGCTGGCGAAAGCCAGTGGTGCCCTGGACTGGGGGCGCCAACCACTCGTCAGCCTCGGTTGAAGAGGCGAAGAAAAGATCCCAGAGCCGATAATAAAGTTCACTCACTCACTCACTCACTCACTCAAAGTGCAAGGAGCAGACCCTGCGCGCAGTTTGGTTCGGCACACCAAGAGCCTCGAGCCATCGTTTCCGTTGCTCAGCGACGGTCGGGAAGCGATGGAATGTGACTCCCACAGTACCATCGGTGCTCATGCAGCCAAGGACTGCGCACCGCCTCTTTGCCATGAGAGCAACAAACCACGAAGTTAACGTAGCAAACCACGTACTGTACGCACTGTACGCGCAATAAATGCAGCGAAAAGAAACGGCGACGAACGTAACCAGGCTCGCAGCTGTGATGGGCAAAAAGAGCGCAGATAGGGACGGAAGCGTGAGGATACAGATAAACTACCTCAGCTGCTTTGAAATTCATAGAGAAATGTATGCCCTATTTTGAAGGAATGATTTGAAGCAGATAATAGACTAGCGCCTGTCACATCACACGCATTTGATTGATATTAAAATATGTATTGGTGGGCATGAAGTGAGTACGCAGGAAGACAAAAACAGCCTGTATTTATTTTTAGAATATTACTTGCAAAGCAAAGAGTATACGCTCAGCGAATCACCAGACCAGCGCCCTCAAAAATGTGATGTCATATCCGGTGACAAAAATTTCCGTTGGGTGCTGCCCGTGTCAGCGAAAGTGCAACTTCGGGAGCCGGTTAAATTATTAAACGACAATTTCGCCGTTCTCGCTGGCCGTTTGGACATCACCATGCCCCATTCTACGCAAATAAAGAATATAAATAACATGGTTAGCCTATGTCGCGGTGCCCCTTTAAGGCTTGCCCCCCCCCCCACCTTTTTTTTCCCTCTCATGTAAATATTATCAAATAAATGTTTTTCACCACCACCACCGTGGCTTCAAACATACTCGGAAAACCGAAATGAACCGCAAGCCCAGGCGACCGACGTCATTCTGGCAGATATCCAGAATACTGCAGATCCTGGGGGTCTCCACCATCAAAAAAAGGTCGCCCGCAAAGTCTAAGCCGGGTAATCGGCGAATGTTGCCCATGCCAAAGGGAGATTACTTCAGTTGGAATCCGATGCCTGATCAGAGCAATTCTTGCTCAATGTTTGCTGTATACAGGATGTAAAGGAGTGGCGATAGAGGGCACCTGGCCATGCCTCAAGCCCCTCGTAACTGCAATGGGCACCGAGACAGCAGGACCGAACTGAACGACAACCCTATTGTCCTTTTAGAGGCGTTGGATAGTCTTCACCAGCAGCTCCGGAAGCCTCAGTTCTAATAAGCGGCTGAGCTCCTCACGAGGCACGTTATCGTAGGCTTGCTCAACATTAAGAAAGCAACACCACAACGATCGCCCGTCCTTCCTCGCTACCTCCACGCACTCCGTTAGTATGAATGGATTGTCATCCAAGCTGCGACCAGGGTGAAAATGATTTTGGAGCTCAGTCAGGAGGCCAGCCGATTCCACTCAGCCCCGGGAACTGTTGAAGCTGCTGCCATCCTAAGGTGCATCCACACGACGGACCAGACTTGGTCCGTTGTGACATACCACTTCCGATCTGACAGGGCCGCGGACTGGAGCGGACGATAAATTGGGCAACATTTTTTCTAGCGGTGGCCCTCTGACTTTTTGGAGGATTTGCACTCATTGGGTCTTGCAACGGTGCAGCGCTGGCCTGTCTGGCTCGGTAGCTGAATCGACATCGCTAGCATCTCATTCAAAGCAGGCACGGGCGACCAGCTGTTTTTCACGTGCTGCTGCAACCGTGGCATCCTGGTCGGATGACGCCACATTTTACTTTTTGGCGCTCGTGCAACCGTTTCCTACTTTGTGGGACAGCAGCCGAGACGACTCTGAGTTGTCCGAAGAAAGAACTCCTGTGGATGAACATTTGCAAGCAAATGTCATCTGAATACCCTGCGTACGGGCCATACTGAGTGGGTAAGTAAAACATGTCTACCTCTGCGTGCACGGTTAGGCTCAGAAGGATGACGGATGGGGCTAGTTGGTGCAAGTATGGCAATTTTCCTTCTCTATTTTCACGCGTGTTGTTTAGTCTTCTTACGCGAAAACAGCTCTATAAATACAGCGCCATAAATACGTAGAGCATGCTGAGTGCGTGATTTGTGTCCATTTTCCGCATGCCGTGCACGGGCCGCCTTGCTTATAGTGTTTACGTGCCACATCGACGAAAAATCCTATTCACGTAGTGCTATTTCTTTTTTTTTTCTTTACAGAAAGGCTAAAAACAGTCTTCGCGAACAAGCGGCGGACATGCCGTAAAGAGGAAGTGACTAAGCATGAAGGGACAGCTGTAGTGTGAAATGGAAATTCTTTTGCTGTTTAAAGCTTCTTTTTGCTGTGCCACGCCCGGGGCACCGGTATGCCACTAGAGCATTTTCAGAAGAGGCAAGTCATTGAGAGGCACCTCAATGCAGCTGAATGAAGGATGTCATGCTGAATGTTTATTTATTTATAACACTATGTGCTGCAGTTGCTATTATCAGTGACCTTGCTGCCATGGCACTGCACGTCGATGTTGCTCATTAAAAAATGTCATCTGGCTGGATGTTTTCTTTAGCAGACTCTATCTGTGAAGTGGCTTTCGAGGTAGAGCAGAGCCTTGCTGCCATGGTACTGCACCTTTGTCCTTAAAGTATGAGCACAGCTGCTCACACACAGCAGCCCCAAATGCATTGGGGCGTTCACGTGTTGCCTGTTGCAAGCCAAAAAATGTGTGGTCGTAATCACTAGCATCTTGCACACACTGTTCCAGTGGAGCTTGCATCTCATGGCAGAGAAAATTGTGCAGGGCACAAGCTGCAAAGACAAGTACAGCTCTCTCCGGTCTTGCTTCAATTACTGTGTGCAGGCACCGCAAACGATTTGCCAAAATCCCAAAGGCGCTTTCGGCGACCCTCCGAGCTTTGGACAGCCAGTAAAACAAATTATACCATAAAGCAAAATGAAGGTTCACAACCTAAAAAAAAAAAGGTCATGCACTCGTCGTAGAACAGACTTGTGGGCTATTTGGTTCATTTTGATAAAAGAGGACTACCCGGCTAGGGCAGGGTAAGTGGAAGAAATGAAAACGACACCACAGGAAGAGTAATCACACCCACTGTAATCCACACCATGCACGGACAGTCATAGCTGTCTCGAATTAAAGAAAGTTCAGTAACATTTCAGTTGTTTCACTTCCTTAAAACCATCTGCAGGGGGTATTACATACATATATGACGGTCTGTGGTATGCCATGGACATAGACGGAAGAAGCATTCCTATCCTGTGTAATGCTTGAGTTAGAATCAGAGTGCAGCATATTACTCTGGCCAAGAACGTACCCTTTTCCTCTATAAATCAAAATTCAACAGATGAAATACATGACAGCATTCAGCTTTTCACACTAAATGGTTAAAGGCGAGAGAGGCGTCTATTCGGGCACTCGTGCCTGCTACAATTTCATTGACACAAGAAGCACACTCACGCACAAATGCAATAAATATTTTCACCCTTACATAAATGGTTTCACAGTGAAACACACGGTAATCTATTATGTGGTATGTTTATTTCGTTAGTGTGCATTATGTACAGTACCTACTGATTTATTGTGGCTGTAACATTGTGTCGGAGACTCCTGTTTGCCAGATATTTTGACAATTTGCGGCACTGCGAAAATGCCAAGGTTTCTGTTTTAGCTATTTTAGTCTCCAGCTTGGAATACACTGGCGCTCTCAAAAATTCATAGCATGTACTTTGGAGCTTACCTGTAATTAAAGACTCTCTGGTCAGCTGACAGGAGAAGCATCATCACCCACGAAGACAGGTGGCAGACATATATCCGGTGTAGCTGCTACTTTGACCAATTCAGTTAAGTTGGCCCTCTCGTCATTCATTGCTCGTTGGAGTGGTGTCTGCCAAACTCCGATATCACTTTGTGACCCTGGAGCTCTCACGTCAAGATAAATTTATACGCTGCATCCACCACAGCAAACAGGACTATACTTAACGATTTTTTATAGTTGAAATATATGGACCCCTATCGTGGTGGCTTCAGAATGACATGTTTTCCATCCATGGAACCATGGCCAGGCTTCTGTTTTGGGGGTCCTCAGGTAGTCTCCCTTCAGCTCTTGATAAATTGCGTTACAGGTTTCTGGGACAATCTCGTTAACTGTCGAATGTCCCAACCGGAACTGTTGGCTCAGTGAGTAGTGGCTCTCCCCTAGATAATGAAAGGCATTGTTTAGAAAATGTGGAACCTCCATCTAAAGTTATGTATAACACTCAGCTAGAAGAAATGACTGTGTGTGAGTATGTACTGAAACAAGATATTTAATGGTGTTCTACCGCGGATACCTCGAAAAGACCAGTCCGAGGACTTTTACAGTCTGGACAATTGTTGCCTCCTTTTGTGCTTACGTTCCGTTCGCGCCCACTTATGCATCATGAACAGCCTTCAACTATCCTAACTTTCCATTTTGCTGAACTACATTCTCAGTGTACTTTGTAGCTAGCTGCAGGTGTAACTAATGTAAGCGCATGGAGATGACAAGTTTGCTCTTAGTGTTACAAATATATTGGCGTTAAGCTTCCTGCGTGTGTGCCAGAGGATGCGAAGCTTTGTAGACCTAGCAGCACAGCCATGGAATAATTCAGAGTAAACATTACTAACCAGACGCAAGGTAGCGAAGAGCGACTTGCAGTCTTGTCGGCGAAATCGGCGAGCGCATCACAGTCTCCTGTCGCATAATACTGGGTCCGACGCGCGACAACAGCTGCATAAACTGCTCCAGCGTGACGCAGAGAAGCCACCGGTACTCGCCTGGGTTTGAGAACAGCAGCTCTTTGTACAACTGGTTCTGAACGAGACTATTTCGGTATATCCAGTCTTTCTGCCAGCATCGTTGTTTGCGAGCACGCAAGTCTTCTTCGTCGTCAATAGCTATTGCTAGAGCAAACGCAGCAAGCCACCTATTCCAATCGGCCTCCATTTTGGCGAGTACTCTCAAAAGCAGTGCGCAAGGAGATCGGCTGGGGCACATGCTATCGCTAGACATCAAAGCGTCACCTGGCGCCGGTTTCGATCTGCGTCTGCTGAGCGCAAGGTAGGAGTAAGGGTAGAGAGAAGCCTGCGAGGGTAACTGGAGCGGACGGGTGCCGTTAGAAGGCGCAGAACGCAGTTTTGCCACGCTCTCCCACGTCCCGCAATATTGTGATCATGACAGTACACGTTTTGAACTAGTAAAACTTCTCTCGGACACAGAAAATTGCTAAAACACAGTGCCGCTCATACTGAATACCAGAGAAACCTTAACTGTCAAATAATCTGGCCCAAGTGGTCAAATGTAACTGCACTACAGACCCTGCCCACGAAACTGGCAGCATAATGACTAGGTTAAAATGTTTTAAGGACAGATGCATTGTCCCAAATAAGCATTCAAATACTGTCTTGGATTACCAAAGGACAACACTTTTCTCTTCGCTTGCTAAATTATTTCCTCTGCAGAATTCCAAGTTGCATGTAGATTTGAATTGCAGTCCTGCTTCCTGCAAAAACTCAGTTATTGTGTTATGCAATGAAAATTTGGCAGCACAAGAGAAAGAATTGCTTCTCAGAACATCAAGTGTTTTCCACATGCGATTATAGAACCCACAACAGTCCGATGATCTGCAGTTGCGAATAGATGAAGTGGTCATTTGGGGGATTGCTGCCACCCAATCAGCTGTGAGCACAGCCTCTACCATAACGGAGTCAAGAATGTCGGAAGCTCTTACTCTGAACCGCATGATGAAATAGATTTCACCTTGCTTAAACAACATCCATTACCAACTTTCTCTATTACTGCTACAACTCACATGCACATCATCACATCCACTTTCTGCAACAGAATGAAGTGCAACTTAAGTGCTATGAAGTGTGTTGTTGGCTAACTGTACCACATCAAAGGTGCATAAGCAGATTATACAAAAAAAGTTCAACAGTTGGCATCATTTCCCTCTATCCATATTTTTACATTTGTTTATGATTTATACGCATGCGGTAACTTACATATGGCGGCTTCCAGGTACACCAAGTCGAGCACCTTTTTCCCAATGCGATCCTTTTGGATGTTGGTCCACACCCCATACAGGGATTTGGTCTTTAGTTCTTCTGCAGCAAACAAGGTGTAACAGGGGTCTGGTAAATCTTCCAGCACTTGTATGGCCGCAAGGGTGCTCAAGGTGCTCCAAGAGTGCCTTGTCCAGCAGGGCCCCACCTCCAATGTCCACCTGCAAGAGCAGCAATTCAGAAATAAGCGGCATCAGTATAGAAAACAGTGACAATTATCTATGTGGCATGTACATGCCAGATAGATAATTGTCACTTTTACTGGCTAAATGACACAAAGCTCAAAAAAGGCCAAAAATAATGCTTTCACTCCTTTACACAAAGCGCAACACAAGCCATGTAACCCATCTGAATGAGAAGCCATGTAACCCATCTGAATGAGCAAAATTCTAAATATCTTGAAGCTTGGAGTGATTCTGGTCCTCTCCCTCCCAAGCTTGATACTTCCAAGAATGCTGCAAGAGTATCATTATATGGCTAACAAAATCCCTCCACTGGCAAGATTTAGAGAAAAGCTGTGCAAATAACAATGCAAGATTAAATCAGTATTCATTCCCCACTAAGCTGGCAGCACATAAAATGTACAGAATATACTGCAATAAGCAAGATTACGCCGCGCTGAAAGACTAAAGGCAACTTGGGAGGCTAGCGATGAAGATTAACAATCAGGGATAAAAAAACAATGTGAATCAGTAATCTCAATGTATTCATGTATATCAAGGAAAATGACTGGAAAGTATGCAATGCATTGAACATGTGGTCTTTGATGGCACAATCTCAACTAAAGAAAAAATAGTTTGTACGTGGCAAAATATATTGAATTCACAGACCTGGCTTCTCAGTGTAAAGTAATTCCAAAGGAAGAAAATTGGTATATTAAGCTGAATGGCCTAAAGCAATATGAAGGCTATGAGGAGCAGCATAGGTGAGCATCTGGAACAGTTAAGATCCCCTTCAGTTCTTCTAAATTCACTGAAAATGAACAGTTCATAAACATTTTGTATTTTAACTCCACTGAAACACAACCTTGTAGCCAACAGTGGCTTCGTCAAGCAGAGATTATTGCCATTCATTCTCAGGCAATCTGCAATGCTTTCTTTATCTACGATGCATGAATGACGGTCTATTTCACGCAATTACATATAGCAAGAAAAAGGATGTAACGAGCTCAATGAAGGTAGTATAATATGCACACGTTTGCCAATTTATGAAAGGTATTAGCTAACAATTTTTCTAGCAACCTGACAACTGACTGACAGTTAGGACAGGCACAGTGAGAAAAAAATTGTCTCATGCCAATCTGATTTTGGCAATAGTAACTTTATGTTCGTTCATTGCCAATCTTCCGAGCGACTGAAGCCTATCCAAACGTCATTCGGCAGTGAAGAAGCAGTAGACGATGATCAGATGATGGTCAGATGGAGAATTATATTTACAGAAGAAAAATAGTATACATTGGCAAACTGTAAATTACAGTAACAGGAGTCACACAGACAACTGCAACTTAAAGGAATATAGACACCATTTTTTGAAGCGTCAGAAGGAATGCGATTGCTTTCCTGGTTATACAGAGATGCTCCCCAAGCAATCCCAACCTCGCACGTTTCCGCGAAGATATTTTAATTTGATTTTAAAAACAAGCCAGGCAAGTACTCCGTTTTTCAAAACCCATTGGCATCGACATTTCTGTGACGAAAACGTGTACATAGGTAAACAACATGACGTCATCAAACAACTGTGACGTGGAGTCGGCAAAGCAAAGAGCAGTGAAGACACATGGCCAGACTCGAACAGCGCCACCGCCGCTTCCGGCCTTGCCCTGAGAAAGAACTCCGCTTCTGCTCGCTTTACTCGATGGCTTCTTCGTTGGTGCATGTTACAATCTCACCGGTGTACGTATGGAGACTGCCTGCTAAACTCAGGCCCCAACAGCATGCCTGCACAAGTGCAGGGCTTACGGCAACGGTGCCTGTCGATGGCGCGCCGGGAACATAGTGCGCCGCTCCCCGCCTACCCTAGACGTCGCTAGCCCTAGCTAGTTTCACATCGAAGCGCCAGCGAAAGGCGCTTCGGAACGAGCTAACGCTGTAAAAAACGTCGGAGTTTAGCGCCGCTTTACTGGCAAGCCCATCTCGTAAAATAATTTCTTGTTATGCGCGACGCCTTCAGCAGCGGAGCTAGCTGACATCAGGTGCGTCGCACCAGGCAGCAGCTGTTGGAAAAAAAAAAAGTTCGCTTGTATCACTGTAAATATTTCTACCAGGACCTCTGTATTGGCCGAATAATCCTTCCTCGCAATTTAATCGTGACTGATAGTCCTTTGTACAAATAGCTATGTAAGCGAATGAACAGCGATCTGCGATAGCTAGATTACCGATAGCGGATGCTGAGGCAGCTATGACTTGGGAGCTGATCGCGGCGGCCACGGCTTTACGCACCCAGATTGCCTTGACTGCGCCAGATGGCGCCACATGCTTGGACGGCGGCACGCAGGCCTGCCGTGTCGGAACCAATCAGCGCGTGAGCATGGGAGTCATCGGGAGAGCTTACGGGTTACGTGGCTGATCGCATCATTACTAAAACATTTTTTAGAACAGCTTGGCTCACAGCGTTGGCCAACCGCCCAGGTAACGCAAAATGTTGCTTGAACTTTATCTGAATAGTCACAAATGTCGGAGAGTAACGTTGCCTGATTGTTGCTAATGTCACTATTTTTGATCACCAGATATCGTCGTAGAATAATGTTTATGCTACATTCAGGGGACGTTGACGTGATGTTATTATGACGTTATACTAACAAATTATGCTAAAAGTTATGTTGCCTGAATGTTAGTAGAATGTAATCTGATGCAATGCATGCACTAGCTCCTTGAGGAACTTATGGGTAAAAGCTAGAAAAACAGCACCATCCGTTCATACTAAGGAAGGTGTGGCTAATGTATATGCGCTTATACATAGACGAGGCACACACCAAAAAGGTAGTTACACAGTAATTGTGGTCTACAGTAGAATTACTCCAGCACTGCTCATCTGTCACATTGAATGACAGGCACTACAATGCAAAAATTACACCAGGTGCACATGTGCAATCCCTCTACATCATTTATTTTCCATTACAGTTCATTCGGGTCATCCATTCCATGAATGGAACTGTACATCGCTGGGGCATCCCCCTCCACTGGAGTCACTGAATTAAAAGAACAAAAACACAAAAATTACCATTATTCAGCCAAAGTTCAAGAGAGCACTTACAAAGTAATCAGATATCTAAATAATTTGTAGGGTGAGATTTGTGTGTGAAATGTGCCAACATTTATTAGAGAGATGACGCGGAAACCAAGACTAACCCCTTCTGAGTTTCTGCTTTTAAAACCATCAAAATTGCCACTCATGCAACACTGACGAATTTACATTCAACACTGACGTGCTTTCCAGGTTTAACATGTGTAACCAACTCGCCCGAACGCAGCCATTATTTATATTGAAACCTTAATTTTTACTTGCATTTCCCATAGGTTTTGCCTCTTCTGTCCCATATGACGTGCTTCACACTGGAAAGCTAAGTGGCTGTGAAAAGTGAACAGTTTTTGCACAGCTTGACGCACGAGCTTATACTAAACGGTAGTCCAGCTTCCCTACACAAGTATAATAGACTTGCCGTTTTTTGCAGCGTGCTGGCGCATGGCGAAAATGGTCCCCGATATCCCGTCTGAGGTCCACTTCTTTGCCCGATGGGCAAGACCGCCGCAGGGCCACTGCAAAAAAAAACCAATATCACCAACTTACAGCAGTAAATCTAGAAAGAGATATGTGCTACAAATATATCAGCCCCCCCTTACACCTTTTATGAACTGTGAACATGCATACGAACTGTGCACCTGATTCTATTACATGACTCAAAAAATCTACTTTCAAATTGGTAGCTAAAGTAACATACATAAACATAAAGTAACATGGATTTATCACTAAAATAATATATACAAGGCTGCTTGCCCTTGACTTGATCGATATTGTGACTGCAAACTGAGTTTTTTTATCCGTGATGAATTAAAATGACAAATAAAGGTTCCTGCAAAAAAGTGAAAAGAAAATTGATACACACCCATGATTACGCTCATGATATTCAGGTTTGAAAACGGCTTCTTGCCCTTTCAGCCAGTCAGCCAATATTCCTTCGCCATCTCATCTGTGATGCAGCACTTCATCATCTGCCGCACTATATCCTTCTGACACGACCCTCCAATTAAGGCAAGGTGCGAAATCTGAACAGAAAAAAAAGCAAGCAACTGTTAGATGGTGAGCTAAACGCAACTAAAATTGGGTCCCTAGTGAATAATGTATCGATAGCTAATCAGTCCTTGACTCACAAGTATATACCCCAAAATGCTAGCATTATGCATTTTTATGACCTGTTTTAATGGCCCAAAGCAGAGCACAGGCCGAGAGAATCTTAGTAGAGATCTTGATTATTTAAAAGATCTTGGATAATTCCCTGTGCGCTAACAGTGCACGGCATTTGCATTTCTTGCTCCTCTGAATGAGGCTATGGCAGCTAGAATTTCATTCTGCATTTTGACTTTGTAGCTAAGCCCTGCAACTATTAGATCACCACAGTGAGTAAACTGCCTTGTCTCACAAGTGACAGCAATTGATGAAGATAATATAGCATAGCTCTGCAATGCGAAAAAAAAAGCCAACTAGCAAAACTGGCATGAGATAAAATTGCACTTGCCAAGGTTCTTTTGTTTTCTTCATCACCCAGTATGTGTTCCATACTGGCCACTCCTGCATTTTTGAGAGGTAAATACTTGAGGACCTCTACTCTTGCTGCAGGATCCACTGCACTTTCCTGAACATGTGTTATTCTGTTCACCTTTTCTGTCAGAGCATCAGTTTTTTTCCTCTACCTTCGCCACCATTTGTACAAGGTTTTTTAGAAGCCCTAGAATGAGCAAATGCAAAGAATTGAAAAAACAAAAAAAAAACATACCACAACACAAATGGACTGCTGGCCAGAATTTCAAAACTAGCCAAACTTTTATTCGTGCCAAAATGAACACATCTATATAAAGCTAAATGTACACAGCACAATAAAATGCTGCTTACAATTAACTATAGCCCGGTAGAGGCACGAAGTTTTTACCTTGGATTCCGCTTTCTGGTTGTACCAGTGGGCTCGCACATACTTGCGCTGGCCTCAGCGCAGGACGGCCAACAAATGGTAGCTGCTGGAGTGGCTTTGCAGGGACTGCAGATGGATGGCGACAATCATTGCAGCTTTCCTCGCTGTCCTCACTTCCCCCAGCAACAGCCCTTTTCTTTTTTTCTTTGGTGCTTCAAAGCTGTCTTCATCCGGCACTGCATAGTTAAAAATTGTTTCAATGCAATGATTTACAGCATTCAAGTGGCTTGGTAAAGAAGTATTTACAAATTAGCAGCTAAGTTTTAGAAATGCATGATTAATACAAAATATGTGAACATTTCAACAGGAAAACTGGACTCGTACTTTCATAAAGTGCCTTCTCTGTAGGCTTTCTCGGCCTCTTCATTCGTCGTTCTTCATCGGTGGTCAAATCTGAGACCTCTTCTGCTTTTTTTTCCCTTCGTTTTGCCTCAGCATATGTTGCTGCAAGCAAAGAATTCAATATAGAAAGATTTAATGACACAGGCAAAGAAGAACTGTATGAAAAGAGCAAGCAGACTTTTGAAACCAATGTTTACAAGCACCTAGCAACAGTAATAATTTGAAATAAGAGCATAACAATAGCATCACCATAACATGAACCTCGAGACGAGAATAGCCAACATATGATTACTGATGAGAGTCAATGTATCAAGGAGATATCTGAATATTTTGCCATTTTCAGTCAAAAGTTTTCTACTCTGGTCACAACCCAAACCTGCAACAGTGTGCTATAATCACAACACTCTCTTGTGGCACAAAAAAAAAAAAGACGTACTGGCCTCGCCCAAGATTCGGCATTTGTGTGTCGTCCATTCGGTCCCAGGCGCCTCGGAGTTTTTTATTGCATTCCGGCAACGAGATGGATTTCTATATGGTGGCCAAAAAGTTTTGCCATTCTGCACCCAGAGTTTGGGAACGGCAGCGACTCCGTCCCCACTGCTAAATGCAACAATACAGAACATCCTGCAAGAACATAACGCAGTCGGCACACTGACACACTGCTGCCAAGACAAAAGCATTATTTTCTAAGGGCCTTTTTAATGAGACACAACTGATTTGAAGTTTCCACTCTATGAGACCAATTCATATGCAGCGTCTATACTACTCGCAGCTGAGTGGCAGAAAACCATGTTGCTTGCATGCCATGGAGAATAGTTATTTTCTTTGCTATCTCTTTTTTTTTCTTCAGGAAATGAAATCACTCTGAGCACTCTCCTGCTTGACATGTGATGGAAATCTTCAACAAAAAGTTTACGGCCGCTTTCCAATGTAAAAATTGCGCAACACAGTCGTGGTGTGGAATTTCAGTATGTTCATCATAGAACTATTTGCAGTCCACGCAGATGGTACACAGGAGAAAAAGGCGGCAGAAAGCAAAACAAAGACGACAAAAGACGTACAGACACACTGAGCATTGCAATGTTCAGTTAGCATGCATGGCTGGCTGCATGGTGGCTCCAACCAACGGCCTGTGGACCATCAAAGTACACTAGACGAAGTTTCAGTCACATTAGGAGCAAATACCCATTATTAACTCGCACTAATGAATTGCACAGACCTAACTATGTGGCTCACGCCACGTGTGTGACAACTGAGGCTTTATCGTGGCATTGCCGCGGTCGCTACGCCGTTAATAAGTGAAAATAATTTTAGCATTTGTCGCCTGATCAGACCTGCACACAAGCAGCTCTGCTTAACATTATGACCAATCTCCAAGTTTTTATAGCGGGGGCAGCACAGCATCGTTATGCTGCGAATATGCACGGCCAATTGTTAACCAGAAAGAAATGCAAGATTAACAAAGCAGCCAGAAATACACAGAAAAGTAACTAATGTGGCACATTCCAGATGCGCCAGTCAAGTTTACAAGCTAAAATAGAGGTCACCAAATCAGTAGCAACTCACCTGTCAGCGCTGAAAAGTGCAAGGAATCGGGCGATCGAGTTCACAAGTTTTCAAAACGGGGCTCCAAAGTCTGCATCAAAGCACTCGTGGCGCGAGCACATGGCAAGGTGCCTAACAAGGCACAAGAGTCGCAATATAAGGGGCACAGTTCCATTGTCCCGCGCCCTGACAAAAGTTTTGTAGCGCGCCTCGATGCGCGCGCTCATTTTGGACGTTTGGGGCGCCACCTGAGCGCAACAAAATAGTCAAAAAATAAATATTTTTTAAAATTGAACTTTTTAAACAGAGATAAGATACTGCGCAACGGTTCTTTTATTTACTAATAAATTGTTTATTGAGGGTTATGTAGTGTATTGAAGCTTTTCCTAAGCGCTTCCAAGCCAAGCAAAACATGGCAAGCCGAGGGCTGGGGCGAGATGCACTCGAGCCAAGCCTAGCCAGCGTGTGCGTGTGCAAGATAGTTTGGTTTGGTGTGGTGAATGCGGAAGCGCGGCGTTTTCCCCCATATAAGTTAGCTGTGCGCTTGAAATATAAAGACACTTCTGCATAGCTGAAGCAATTACTCGTGCTGCATCTATGTGGATGACCTTCAGTGCACCATTATGAGTACTGCTTGTGTTTCCAAGTAGGACTGCGTCTATTACCGATAGAGAGGACAAAGCGACGCATTACTGATGTTGGAAGACGACAGAAATTCAGGCGCAGAGCAACCAAAACAGCAGCGCTTTACCAATCTGATGGTTCTAACCAGCTGCAGACAAGCCGTGACTTACCTACTGATGAACAGTTTCACGGCAGTGAGTCCAGTGACAGTTCCCAACCTGATGGCTCTACGGTGCAGCCCTCGCAGACAAGCCGCTACTTACATACTGCAGACGAATATTTTGTGAATCAGGTTGTGCATCACGGCAGTGAGTCCAGTGATAGTTATCAGAGCAATGACGATGGAGAATTTGTTTCTCCATTGTGCATCGCTGGTCCGCCACCAACTGGCGAAGTTGCCGAGCCTCCAGAACAAATTCTACAGCAATACTCATGCAGCGGTGAGGTTTATGATAGCTCGTCAAGCGAGAGTGAGGTGGATTTAGCGCCGGCTTTGCACGATCCACTTCGTTCATGGGCTGTGGACAACAACATTTGTGCTGCCCACGTCACTAAGCTTCTGAAAATTCTGCAGCCGCACCATCCAGATCTCCCTTCAGATGCCAGAGCACTGCTGCGGACGCCTCATGCCAGCAAAGTCAACAGCATGGGAAGTGGCGCTTACTGCTTTTTCGGTGTCACTGAAAACCTCATTCAACAACTAGAAAGTGGTGCCATAGCAATGAGCACTTCAGTGATTTCTCTGACGATAAACGTCGATGGCTTGCCCATATTTAGGAGTTCGACAAAACAGTTTTGGCCCGTGCTTGTGCGGGCTGAAGAAAGCTCACGAGATGAGCCTTTCCTTGCAGCTCTCTACATGGGGGACTCCAAACCTGAGAGTGTTGCGAATTTTATGCAAGATGTTTTGAGAGAGCTCACGTCACTTCTAGAGCTCGGATTGCACTATGGCGAAGCTTTGTTCCCAGTCATTGTCCGTGCATTTGTTTGTGATATGCCTGTGCGTGCATTCCTTAAATGTACAAAGGGACATACAGCGTATTTTGCATGTGAAAAGTGCATGCAAAAGGGCTTGTACTCTGCACAGCACAGAAAAGTCATATATCCTGACGTATTGGCCCCTCTGCGCACAGACGAAAACTTTGCCAACATGTCACAGTCTGAGCATCATAATTGCAAATCACCATTGCTCGATCTGGGAATTGGACTGGTTAGTAGGTTCCCACTTGACTACATGCATTTGGTTTGCTTAGGCGTTATGAAGAGGCTTCTGGTGCAATGTTGGACATCAAATGTCCCATCAGCGTCAAAGCTACCTTTGAGTGCGCGTAGGGCAATTTCTGAACACCTGGTGAGTCTGACTGTTAACACGCCACATGAGCTTCAGCGCACTCCGAGGACACTGCGTGTTCTGGAATTTTGGAAGGCATCCGAGTACAGGAACTTCCTTGTTTATTTTGGCCCCATTGTCCTGAAACATCTTGCTCGTCCATTTTACATGCACTTTTTGAAACTAAGTTGTGCCATCACACTACTGGCCTCTCCTGATCTTTGCACGAGTTCGTGCAAATATGCTGAGCAGCTGCTGCTTAGCTTTGTGGCAGAGGCAGGCAAGTTGTATGGCAGCGGTATCTACACTGTCAGCATACACAGCCTCTCACATCTGACAGATAGTGTACGACAGTTTGGCCACCTTGCCCTATTTTCAGCCTTTCCTTTTGAGGCTTTTTTAGGAAAGCTGAAGAGACTAGTCAGAGGCCACGCCCTTCCAACAGAACAAATTTTTATGAGAGTTGCTGAACTAAAGCAGCAGTACAAACAACCAGCGAATCCTGCAATGGGTGGCATCAAGCTGTTTAACAAGCACACAAGTGGACCAGTACCTGAAAACTTTATCGGGCAGCAGTTCAGCAAGGCTATGATCGGCAAAAAAGTGCTTTCTACAAAGCCAAAAGGCAACTGTGTGAGGATAAAAGATGGCAATTTTGTCTTAATTAGAAATTTTCTAGCTGCTGAAGGTGAGATCTTTATTTGTAGGCAGCACTATGCCAATATTAGCAACTTTTATGATGCAACACTGTGCCCTGTTGATACAGGTGTTTACAGAGCTCGAGGGCTCTCACAGTCTCTGAGTATCTATAGCATCAGTGAAATCTGTACAAAATGTGTGTGCTTACCATTCAAGAAAAATTCAGATGCTCTTTTTCCTGTGCTCCCATTGTGAAAATGATACTTTTGCTAAGTAAACTGGCAATGGCAAAGCAACTCTCCCACAACACTGTTTTCACTCATGTGCATGATAAAGTTTTGACTATATGCTAGTCTCTTGGTGTAGAAGCAGCAGTATTGCATATGAATAAAAATTTTCTAGGTCATATTTTTTACCTTGGCGATATGAACCTGAAATTTCTTCAAAAATAATTACAATCTAAAATGTTCCCAACATCATAAAGTTACCATTTATCACTGAGCACGTTTTTGTCCCACCAAGAGTTTTGCATTTCACTCTTAGAGCTTAATTATCTTAATAATATTTAATTCAAGTGTCTACTTAATGTTGCGGTATTAATGTTACCGAAACGTTAGTGAGATGTGTATGCCCAACGTTAGTGCTGTGTTTGCCTATTAACGTTATGGTAACGTAATCACTTAACGTCATGGCAACCTCTGTCAGGCAACGTCGTAGCAATGTGATAGTTTGTGGCATAACGTGTGGAAGTTCATACATACAGGCAACGTTTAGGCAATGTTTTGCGTTACCTGGGCGGACTGATAAAGCAGCATCTTCACGGTTCCTTTGTTCAACATTCCTACCAGTTGACATTTCCTGCGCGTCAACCCACCAAGCTTTCGTGGCTGCTGCTGATTCCTGCTTCGTCGCATGAGTCGCAGGCGAGCGGTCGGATTAAAGTGCCCGGCAATGTTAGTAACATCCACGCTACTGGGCAAAACAATGTCGCAGTACTAATTATGCTACACTGAAGCGCTGCTCGACGACGATATTTTCGTGCACGTGCGACAGCAAGCAGACGAAAAACGCGACCCGAATACGTCATCAGATTTTGTGTTTACGCGATCACCAACCTTGCCAGTAGGAAGCGCTCGTGTGGCGTTCTCGTATCTTTGACGTCATCGAGCGCTCGTGTCCTGAGAGATCGAAACCGAAACTGGCCCTGATAACTGCACTGATAAATTAATTGATCTGTGCTGGGGCTTTTTGGGTCGCAGTCCCTCTGTTTTGGACCACTGTGGATCGATTAAAGCAAGAATACTGGAACAGAAAATGTATGTGTCTATACTCCTTTAAAACAAAATAGACTCTCACACAGAGAAGTCACTCTACAAGCCCTTTTCTACCGAGCATTTCGGTTAAAGCCTAGGGACTGTAAATACGTGCTAAGCACGGAGCCTCAATCTTGACTACCAAACATGGTCCGAGGACCGCTTTTTGATGACAAACATCAACAAAGACCCGAGGGCGGTCACCTTCGGTGATCCGCCCCGAAAATAAAGCAGCCAATCAAATTATTGAAAAACATGCCACAACCACCCCCGTGGGTTGGGAATAATCTTAATTACGCCAAATAAAAATACAACATTCAAAACACACTCTCTCCACTCGTTGGTCCCCAAACCCTCTCACACGGCGCCTGTCTTTCCTTCCTCTCCCTGGCGTGTTTGCGACGCGACCTTGCAGCTGACGCCTTTGTGAAAGAAACGCCGCGGGGGATCTGGAGACTAGGCCACCCAGCCGTCCCGTTCGAGGAAAAGGGGGGGGGGGGGGGGCACTGTCCCAGAGCAGTGTACAGTCGCCGTTGCTCGCATCCGATGTCTGGCGGCGCAGCGGCAGGCCGCTGGGCTGATTTCCCACTTGGGAGGCCAAGGGTCGCGCCTATTGTCGCTTTCTGCAGGAGTAACGCCCATTTTTTAAACTGTTTTAAGGATATCTGTTCGGCTAGTGTACAGGTGTTCTTAACTAATTTCTTAACTTTAAAAAGCAATAACAGAACTATGTTGAAATTTTCACTTCCTCTTAAAATCTGCCATTGAAACCACAACTTCACGCATGTCATGTCGTTTCATCATGCATATTTGGCATGTAATTAGGTCTAGGCTGTCAATTGACACACATGGTCATGCATGTTCCATGAAGTTCACCATTCTACTGCCGTATATATAAATGCAATAGTAAAGGCAGAAATCAATTTATTTCCAGTTTATGTGCACGGTCCTTTGCCGCAGCGCTCCTTTCGAAGCCATTCTCCGATTTGCATATCCACGTCCTCGTGGGTGGCACTTGCATGGGAGCGTGTCTTCTTCACTGCACCTGAGCATAATAGAGTACAAAAATGTGAGAACGCGTCACTGTAGTTATGCATCCGATTTGTACTGTGAAACCTTAAGGAGTAGCAACTTCCAAAAATGTCTATAATACTTGCCAAAAATGGCTTTCCGAAATCTAAGGTCACGAAAGACCCTCTTGCCCTTTCTCCCATACATAGAGAATTGGGTTGCAGCGTAATCATTCATAACGAGCGCAAGCATCAAGCCCACTGTGGTTTCATGGTGCGCGCACCATATGAACTTAGGTCAACAGCCCGGAAAGAGAAATGATACCAAATAGGGTACTTTAAATCAACAGCTGCATAAAATAAGACATAAAATAGAAAACAAGAATTTGAATGCATATAAGGAAAAGGTTGGATAATACGGTGTTTGCAGCTACACTTGCACTCTGGACTGCTGCACTGCTACAGTTAAGGTCAACAACATGAACATATAACTGCTAAATGTAGGTTGGCGCTTACCAAAGCTTCGCTGCTCTCAATAGTCAGTTCAGCATCAAAACCTTCGGCCGCTGCTGCTGAATTAAGGGGGCTTTGCAGAGCTGGCTGGAGGTTCTCCGATGTGTCGTCAGCCTTTACGCCCCTCTAGCAGTGTTTCCACAGTCTAAAATTTCGGACTGCGTATGCCGAATAATATTTAATGCGTTCATTACTCAGCGCTGAAAATCTGCAACAACAAAAAATGTCACAAGCTTTGATAACTTACTGCAAGCAAAGTGGAACTCACCAGCACAGGTGAGGATTCAATTGCAGCACTGCTGTGCACCTGAAAGTAAATATATTGCAGCATTTTAGTGCTCTGGGAGCTCAAAGCAACAGTGCAAACACGGGGGCTAGTTGGTTGATCATGCTGGGGAATACTGTGCTACTTGATAGACAGAGACAAGTGAAAGCCGACACACGAATGAAGCGCAAACTTACAACTGTTTATTTTTGTCGACAAAACACGTGCATATATGCATATGTACAAGCTCAAAAGCACATTTCTGACAGCAAAATTTCCTGCAACTGCTCTTTTCCTATGAAGCCTGTGTGCCCAGAAGGGCTGAAACGAATTATATGTACTACATGTATACTTATGCTGTAAAATGATGACATAAAGACGCAGCGGTGCTTACCTTGAGTATCCCAGACAACATTGAAATATCCTGAGGACATACACAGGATATATTTTTAGGACATTCTTTATCCTCAGGACATCCTCAAATGATCCTCAATAGGCATTCAAAAGGTCCTCATGTCCGGCCTCAGGACATCCTCAGGAAAGCCTCAAAAGGGGAATTATTGATGTTTTCAGTACATTATGAGGAGCTTTCAGCCAGTCCAGCTTCATAAAAAAAAACTAAAAATTCACAAAAACCATTTATTTCTGTGAATGTATGTATTCTTGACTGCTGCCTCTAGAGCTCCTCCGAGCTGCTGTCTTGAGCTGTGCCTAAAAAATATAAAGAAAAAACAAGCAGCTGACTCAAGTGTATAGTTGAGTTAAAAGATGTGTAAATTATTTAAGCTACTAATGCAATAAGGTGCTGCATGATTTTCACTATGGTTATAATTGACAATTTAGAATGCAATAATGCTCTTGGCATGAGCAATTGCCATAAAAATAAACCACCGAAACAAGGTTTTCTCATCAGCAAAATATTCGTGCAGCATGATGTTACAACACAAGAGATTTAGTGCCGAATATTAAGGAAAAATCCTCTATTCAAAGGCCTATATCAGTTGCTCTTAGTCACCTTGGTGGAGGACTTTTGCAGCTTTTGCGGCTTCTTTCTTCAGTTTTTCTGCTGAATGGTGAAGCCACACCTTCACAACATTAATCACATCGCACTGTTTTGACTCTGGAAAGTTCCGTTTCACAGCCTCTGAAAAAAATATGTTGGCCATTATATGCACTGCAATGCACTCACCAGTCACATAAGACATGGACTTCATACATATTGTTCCCTAAACATCAATAAGCACAGGTATCATCTGTCAAACATGATGGATATGAATAGTATTTAATGTGCGGTTAATCTACTAAACCCAACAGAAATATTGTCATGATCAATGCCATTATATTGGCAGTGGGCATGACAAGTTCAACTTATGGTCGACTGAACTGGAGCTGCAAATTCCCATGTAAGATGGCTGCCAGTACACAGACTGAATCAATAAATTAGCTTACTCAGAATCACGTCTGCTACATTAAGGCTGCAAAACTTTTTTTTCCCTTTTGGCCCAGCCAGCTATAATTTACGGCCACTTCGGGGTCATGAGGGCCTCCAACACATTTCTCGTGGCTTGTGGCGCAGCTGTTCCACCAATGCCATACAGCTGCTGCACCTAGAAAAAGAAAAAGTACATCATTTAAACCTGTGCAGAATGTCTAAGTATAGATAAAGATGAAAAAATTTTCTTACAAGTCGTGTCAACATGCCTTCGTTAATCCCTAACTGGGCATCAAAGTTTTTGAAGTCACTGATTTCACTGAATGGGCGTTTTATCACTTCCGAGCTCACGGCTTCTGTGAAGCCGCCGTGCAGGCGTTGCATAACAGTGTCCAGTTGTCTGCCCTGTTGCTCAACTCGCATCTCTATGGAGTGAAGAACTTTCATGATTTGCTCAAACTCTGAAAATATAAAGACCAAAATATTCATATGTACTGCATAGTGCGAAGAATATCCCTTCACATCCTTCCTAATTTTTGAAGCATTAAATCTGGCAGTGGAAATAAGGCTTAGTAACCAATTACAAAAATAAATAATCATATGCTATGGCTCAAATATTCACTATGATCATGTCTAATGCTGCTTACCTGTAGGTTTAAAGGCCCTCACAGCTGAGGGTGCCATACATGATCCTCTGTCAGGCCATGATGTATGTGCTGAAAGTTAGGATGCAAGTTATGCAACCACAATAGCAATTCACTGTTTACTTAAAAACATGCCCACCTTCAGGCCTTGCACGAGTCATGGCTGGTGACTCACCGCCTAAAGCAGGCAATCGGCTTTCGGACCGCTGCCTTTTGTGCTGCGGAACAGAAAGATATGAGGAGTAAAACCAACATAACAGCTCTCAATTCCTTACCAGGCCAGGGGTGAGGAATTTCTGGCTGTTGGTGAGCCATGTGTGTAGGCCAGGCATTTGCAGGTATAAGGTTCTGGTTCCGGGATCTTTGCCCTATTAAGAGAGAGTCAAACAGTGCAATCCCTATCATAAGTTTCAAAATGTGCCTGTGGCACCACATACTTACATTGCTCTCCCCCACCATGTGGTGACAACTGCCTATGCAGTTGAGTACTCTGGCTCAGAGTATACCCTGTCAAAGAAGCAAAATATAACCTTCCTGCTCTGTGCAAATAATTCCCTATGCTACTTATGACGTACGTGAGCTGAGCATATCTCGCTCATCACTTTCAGGTGTGGGCTCATTGCCTGTGAAGTCATCTTCATCTGCAAATAAAAAATTCAATTATTTCACTTCTGAAATGGAAAAAGGATGACTTAAATTTCACTTACCAAAATTCTGAGAATGAATGTTTCTACCCAAAGGGTGACTCCAAGCACCTGGCATTTCATTCCTGCCAGCTGCAAGAAAACATACCAAAAGGTTTTCTTATATTTTTATATTTTCCAACATGCAGAATGAAAACAAGTTGTCATTAAAGCATATAAACAGTAGTTTGTAGTAATGTAGATTCATCATTACGCTTACAAGCAGCTGCGAGTGTAGGAAAACTATTCCTCTTTCTTGCGGCAAAGATTATGTTGGGCAGACAGGTATAAACAAGACTACAGGAGGATAACTTAAGCATAAAAGAGAAAAATCGAGCAACTTGTCCATCCATTCTTTTGCTGCTCACCCTGCGAGAGCCACCCTTCAAACTTTGTGAATACCTGAATCTTGGCAAAAAGCATGAACCAGCTGATGCTGGAAATAATTGAAGCATAATAATGATAACCTGAAAGGAGGTTGCATCAGCATGCCTCAAGTCACCCCCTTGGAAAAAGAGATCACATTCTTGCCCAGGCCAATATGATTGCTCTGCATTGCAAGCTATATTAAAAAATATTTCTGTACCCCTCTCATTTTTTTTTACCTGTTTATTGTCGCCTTACGTCATCCCTTGACCTGGTTTTAGCTATACTCATTGTGTTTTTTGGCTGTTAATCATTGCCTCATTTATTAGTTTCTTCTACCTGCTTTTATTGAAGTTTTTGGAGTGTTGTTTGTTGGCCTACATTCTTTTTATGTGTCTTCACCTCTTCATGAATTTTGCCTTGTCAATTGTTAGCTCATCTTTGCCTTTCCTCACTGGTTATCATGCCTTGTCTTTTTTCTTGTCTTTATGCATCGTTTTTAGCCTCATTAATGTTTTGTGCGGCATTGGTGTTGTGGACTCAGCCTTTGGCATTTCTTCCTGCTTTTTTTGGGCTGGTTTTTATGGCTACTGAGATTGTCATATCTGCCTTGTTGGTGTGCTTGTGTGTTGATGCCTTCATGTTAAATATAAAGTGTAAATGAAAACATGCCCAAAAATAAAGTTCAAAGTTCAGCGCAGTTGTGTTTGTGTATTCTCCCTTTGGCCTCGTCTGCCAGCACTGCAATTCCATGATGAATGTAGGCAAATAGCTAAAAAGACCATTTAGACCTAACTTTTTCTGAACCAAAGAAAGCACCTGCAAAGTTAGTCACATACAAGGAGAATCAAATAAAAAAGCTAAATGGCCAGAAAGTACAAATCAAAGCCAGGAGGCAAATTTGGGAGCAGCCATCAGTAGAAATAAAGATCATGTGTATGCTGCAGATCTGGCAATTACAGACCGCTCGTATGCAAGCACATCAACACGTGTTAAAAGTGCACTAGAACAGGCTATTTGAAAAGGTTGTTTTGCAGTGACAATGGAAAGAAGTAGTGCAGTCAACTGGTAAGCCATATTAGTACTTGCACTTTTGCAGTCTCCCCTGAACCAAGCACCACACAGAGGAAAACACTGTACGCTGTACCTGTGGGCACCTGGTGATCAAACATAGCACCTCTCAAATTTAAGGCAGATGCTTAGTTGGGTGCAATGATTGTAAAAGGATCTCATGCCTCTCTTCTTATCTTATCACATCAGATGCGACCCATGTGCCTGATGGCTGTATACTTTATTAGCTCACTGTACGGTTCTCAAGGTATCCTCTAAAGCCACTGGTTTGCTTGACAGTTACAAGAAAGTTATGAAGAAAAAAGTCTGCATTAGGTTAGCCATAATCAGGTATCTGTTAGCATTATATTGCTTGCAATGCATTAGGTATTGCTTGCTTGCTTGCAATACCTAATTGCAATACAATTGATTGCTTGCAATGCATTAGGTAAACCTACTGACATGAGCCAGTTTTTAGTGTTACATGCTTCACACACTACTTGCCATGTTAAAGCTTTGTCCCAATCATAGGTGACAAGCACTGGCAAGCATATATTTAGTGAAGAGAAAGGAGTCCTAGCCCTGACTGCTTCAGCATTGCTCAGTCGAACTTAAAGCTAAAGTTTACTCATTTGGAGTAAACTGCTCACTGAACACCAGCCAGGATCCTTTAAAAGAAATGCAGGTGCCATGAGCAGGTTAAACTGAAAGTAGCCTCACAGATCGAGCAAAACCATAGGAATTGTTCAAGTCAATCTCAATCTGCAAAGGCTAGCAATGTCTAAAGCAAATGCGAAAGTACATAAAGGCAATCAAGCGGTAAGAGAAGTGCGGCAGTGGATAAAAGATGGATGGCCACTGAGTTTACGAGACAATGCTTTCCAGCCATTCTGGTAAAAAGATGATGAGCTCAGGATGGACAAGAATTGTCTGTAATGGAGAAACTGAATCGCTGTAGCACATCCTGCTCAGAATATCTCAGATCAGTCACATGAAATGCTCTAGGTGGATGGCTGCTGTTAAATGTATGGCAAGGATTTTGGTTTGCAGCACAATAATCATGCTTGCTTACATTGTAGTACTGTTGAAGGACAGGTCAGGAGTAGGCTGTGAAGTGCCGGAGGCCATGGACAAGGTTTCCTGAAAAGTAAATTTACTCTGAGACAGTTGGCTTATAATGTTATGTCCTGCACAGCCGTCATGAATAGCAGTAAACACTACTTATTTGAGTTTCATAATGATACAGCACAAAATTTAATACACAAGAGAAACGAGGACACAGAACCCTGTTTTGCCCTGTTTCATTATGAATGCATATGAACCCCAAATCACATATCACAGCGGGGGCATAGAGGACTAGTTTTCCTTATAATGAGAACTCCGCACTTCGTTTCGTCTCCAGATTAAAGCTCCTCAGTACAGCACGTTTTGCCGACCAGATGAGAAAATGTACCCTGATGATGGTGGCTGAGAGAAGCCTTAATAGTCGCATGGCATAGACCAATTTTCCGAGTGCTGGCCTGACCCTGCAGGCGGATATCGCCTGCTTACAAAGCACTGAGAAGACAAGTTCAAAAATATCAAACTGCCAGCAAGCATACAAATGGTTTGTCAAGACTATTCGCCTAAGTGAGTGGCAAGCTTCACCATATTTCACGTTGAAAAGCAACTTTTGAACATCAAATTATTGAATACCAAACTGTGAAATTTGAAAGCTTCATTTTGTTCCAACATTGCTATACAAAACTTCGTACTTATGCATTACAAGGGGAGACCAACAACAGTATAAGCAAATTTCAGTAATAGCAACATGAATACAGCCTCAGTTAATATTGAATAACCACAAAGAGAATAAAGCTCAACCGACAGGCCCCATGTTTACGGCTAATTATGCAAGAACAGTGCAAAAAGGACCGTGGCATAAGGAAGGACTATCATCACCTTTGGGTACTTTTCTGTTGCTGCTTCCTTCATACATTGGCAAAATAGCGTAGGTATAAATTCTGTTTTCTTATGCTGTAATTTCTTCAATAGGTGAACCTGCAGTCTTTGCTCATCTTGCAATGTTCTAACATGGTCTACCAATATCAACTTGACTCCTCTTCTTATCCTGCTATATTGACCTCTCCTTTCATGCCATTGTATATTTGGCCTTCTTTAGTTATAATACAGAGATCCCGCTTTTTGTCATGTTCACAAGAATTCATCAGTAACAAGTGTATAGCAATGCATAAGCCTTCAGACACCATCTGAAGATCGGAAGAAGAAAACATTGATACTGTGACATAATATCACATGCAGCTCTATGAGTATGGGATATTAAATACTTTAACAAGAAAAACACAATGCATTAGCACACTTTCTACCAGCACAGCAGGAAATATTACACACCTCCAAGTCCTCAGTTGATGGAAAGCATGACCGCTTTAGAACACGAATTACAGACATGTCTGGGATGTCATTGCCATCTAACACATCTATATATTCCTTGAAGTCATTGTCCAGAATCTGCACAAAATAAAAAAGAAAAGATGAAGCACTGTCTAAAATTTCATAATGTACAGCACAGGCAGGGTTGTGAACAGTATTAAAACAAGGGCTAAACTAACAAATAAATAGATTATTTCATAAATTTTTCTCTGTTACACAAGGCACATAAAAATAATTATAATGCTCAATCATTTAGTGACCTGTACGCATTTAAAGCAGATCGCTGTGCAGGCGGGATCATTTAAAGGCACTGCAATGAGGTGGTTGAAAAGCCATGGCGCCAATATTTAACCTGTCCTCTCCAGCCGTTTTATCGGAGTTTCGCGCGTAGCAATCCACGCATCATCTTGAGGGCGCAGAGACAGCCGCTTGCATTTTGCGTCGCATATATCCATTGGCCGTTTGCCGCTAATCGGTTTGCTTATCGCCCGACAGCAAGTGCGTCGGATCTATTGCGTTACTTGAGCGCGAACTGGCATTCACAGATCCTAAGCTGGCCTCGCACATGCACGCGTGGTACGCGAAGCGCCGAGCCGCCTGATGCGCGCCGCCCGCATTCTTTTCTCCACTTGCTCGCTGCTGCTCCAGCAGCGCTCATCTCTTCACTGTCAAGTCCCCTCCCTCTTTGCCATTTATGCCAACAATAGCTTTCCCTCCCGCCTTCTCGCCGCATTCAACGTGCAGCTATTCCTTCGCCCTTTGTTCTCCCTCTCACTTTTGGGGGTTCCAGACACACATGAAAAGCCCGCTCGGTTTAAATACGGACCTTCAGCACACTGTGTACCCACTTGTCAGTTCGTTCACTAATTACTACGGACCCGAATGCTCATGCAGTTTGCACCTGATTAAAAAAAAAGAAACAGGACGGGACGGGATTGACTGTCATTTTAGTGTAATAGCATAGCTTGTACTAAGCATCCGCTTTTTCCCCAACAACCTGACTCGAGAACAAACTAAACTAAGAAATGTTGCAGTGCCATGCTTATTTCATTTCAGAATTTTTGCAGGCATGAAGTACGAGGCAAAGTGCTATGATATGTGGTGTGGTTTCTACGTGGACATAGGCCACCAACCACCGCGGGTTCGAGCGTCGCGCGAGCCGAAGCCCCGATCAGCCGTCACCACGCGCACACTGAAACACCGCAGCGCGCACTCAACCTCCACCGGGAGTAGAGCACTGCACTGCAAGGACACAAACCTCCACGTTCACAAAGGAGACGTTTATTGAAACGCCATCCTCCAGCAGCACACACACACACGCACACACATACACATATATACAAAACGCACATACTCAGTCACCGTGTCAAGGGAGCGCGCGAGGAGCAAGGCTCCCCAGCGCGTGTGAAGTGACACGGAGTGCGCGCCGCAAGCACGCAAAGGTGTGCTGTGATCTCTCTCTCGCAGTGACCAGAGGGTTCCTTTGAGAGAGAGTGGGCAACCACCGCAAGGTACGCCTGTCGCGGATCGTTGGATCACGATCGACAGGCTCGAGCTTCGCTCTCAGGTACGACCCGGAGCAGACGAACTCGAGTACACACTGGTCTGCGCGGACAAAGGCCGGCAGACAAGAACAGTTGCGTACGCACCTTGCGATGTCTCGGAGGGGTCTCTCCCTGAGCTCCGCTCGGAGGGTCGCGCAAGCGCGGCCCTCGAAGCGGTGCCGTGTTCCCGCCAAAAGGCGCCAATGAGAACAGCCACTGGGACGCCAGGGCGGAGCTGTGGCCCGAACGACAGTGACAAGTCGTCCGAGCCTCTCTCCGCCGCCTCAGGCGGGAGAAAGGGAACGAGGGGAACAACTGGGAAGCGGGCGGCGGCCGCGCAAAGGGCAGCCGCAGCAAGCCCGAATCCCACATCCTCCTCTCCTTAATTGCCCTCCTACCCATCAGTGAAAGCACGCGGCATGTCCCCAGCATGAAGAAAAGAATGCTATCACGCAACAGTCAACTACACTTCAGTTCCAGCAAGAAAAGGTCTCGAAAAGACAGACACTCAAGAAAGACAAACATTAGCAAGGCGCACAAAAAAATGAACAAGATGACATGAAAAATAATGTACAGAGTTCCGGAGGCTAAGTAACAACGACTATGTACAGAACGCAACTATGTACAGAACAACTATGTACAAACACATATGTACAGACGCTCCAAAGTTCGTCGGTGCAGCTCAGGGAGCCTGCGGTGACTCACCGCTCGTTGACTTCTGGGTGGCCAACGTTCATCCTTGGCTGCAAACGATCTCGGTCGGTGGTGGTACAGGTTAGGTGCAGGGACAGCGAACACGCTGAAGAGGCCCCGGGTGTGGAAAGTCCGTGACTCCGTGGCGATCCAAGGCGCACATGGGAAGACCGCGCGGGGCTTCCTTTCCATCGCGCTCCGCACACGCCGGCAACACACATGGCGCGACGTCGTCGCCTCCACGCCCAGGCACGCACACGCACAGCCACTCACACACCAAACGGCCCCAACTTCATCTCCACACACACCGGAAAAGCCGCGCGTCGGGGCTGCCTAATGAGCAACCCTGGCAATTTCAAAAAAAGAAGAGAGATGACGCGCTGTATAAAAGAAGGCACTCACTGTACAATATTTACAAGATAAGAAAGCAAGAATGGAAACAGAAGAAAGCAAAAAATGGGAACAGAGGCACACACACAAAAAAATAATAAAGCACACAGGCTGGAACTGAGCGAGCCAGAAAAGGGGGAGACCAACCTTGCTTCCGGGTAGGGTTGAACGAGCAAGTTCGCTCGGTGAGGCGGTATGCCTTCGGTTGCGGAAAAGGCCCGCCGTCCGGCATCAATCACACAAGTGAACGTCGCCTCACCTTGTACCGGTGCGGGGCACGGCTGCGTTCCACCGCATCGGGTGTGCCTTGGCGCTTGCCTGTGGTGACAATGGGCACCAGCGCAAGCTCGTCAGACCGTTACGCATCCCAGTCGAAAAAAACAACAGAAAATTTCTGATGGTCTGTAGTCTTGTCGTATTTTTGACCTGTTGTCTGACGTTCGTTGTTTGTAGTTTTGTATTGTGACGTTCATTGTCTGTAGTTCTGTATTGTGACGTTCACTGTCTGTAGTTCTATATTGTGACGTTCATTGTTTGTAGTTCTATATTGTGACGTTCATTGTCTGTAGTTCTGTATTTTGACGTTTTGTAGTCGGTTGTTCTATACTGTGACGGCATGCATTCTGATGTCCCGCAATCTGACATTCCGTACTCTGATGTTCTGTAGTCCGAGGGCGCATGTTCATTTCACATACTGTTGTGACATTCTTCTCTCCTATTGTGAGAATATTCACACGTGCAAAATGCAACCACAGCCAAGTGGGAAAAATTAGTCTCATGGGATCATAGTCATTAATTGGGCTATTTTGCAGGCATAGACCTAGCAGCTCTGCACAAAAAAAGTGTGCAAGCATGCCGAAGACATGCGAAACAACACCTGTGAGAAGCCGCCTTTATTTGGAATCCATAAAGCTGTATTTCCAAAAGGCGCTTGGACGGGAACACCTGAATGACAAAAAGATGCAGATTTCAATTAAACACCTATTTAAAATGCATTTTTAAACAAAAAAAAAGTGGTTTCGATGAAGAAAAATTGATGCTGGTTATTTTGAAGGTAACTGAAAAATGAAAGAATTATTTTGTGGTTTTCCATAGACATTGGCAATGGAGAATGTTGTAGTGACAGGCACAAGAATATTTTAAACCTCATTGTGCTCATTATGTGGACCGGAAATGGACAACACAAGGCCATTTTTTATTACCATTTTATCAAATCATAGCCCGTCTCTCCTACATAAAGCCCACAACTCTAACGTAAGTGGTAGAATGCCAAAGTAGTAAGCCTTCATATCGAGCAATAAATAAATGTTTAAAGAGTTTAACAAGGCTCATTTAAAATGACTGAAAGATTATACGTGTTTAGCCTAACCATTACTGCACACAGATATCCTCAGGACAGCCAGTATGTAATGCCCTTATAACTGTGGCCCATGCAAATCTTTCTCTGCTAGAAAAATCTCCTGAAATTGCAATAGCTTTTATTGCCTACTATAAGCCTATAAGCTTTTATGTTAGAGAACTGAGCAACATGTGACACCCGCTGATTAGCTACACCTTGAAAGCAATCATAACTCCGCTGCAAAAAAAAAAAAAAAAGAAATCCTGTGCATACATTACTCTGTCACCCACCGGAAGGAATACACTATAAATCTTACCCTAGAGAAAAAGGCGCAGACATTTCTGTGCCAGGTACTGCGGCATCATCTTGTAGCGCTTGACCACATCTTCTTCGCTGCAGCTCACCTCCTTCAGCAATAGCCAGGTGTCTGCACAAATAAAATCATTAATTATTTTCTATTCAATCATTCATTTGATTTTGCAAAAACGACAAAATCACAATTTGGATGAAAACTTTACATATTTTCCAGAAAATTATTGCTCAGCTGGAAGCATTGCTTTACTACTGAAATACTGGTTAGCATAAAATAGAACATTGCTAGGGTTAGCATGCTGAAATACAACTACTGCTCTGACCATGGTCAAGCAACTGCTGTATACATTTCCAAACGAGCAACACATGTTGTTTAGTGTTGTTAAATTTTGCAGCAAATATGGCTTATTTTTTCGTGCTAGCCAAGTTTAGCTATGAAAGTGACTCAAAACTGCTAGCATAATTGTTGCTGCCTAACAACCAACACGCACATTGAGCCAGTCATCCATTGAGAATGATTAAAACCGTTTTGTGTGATCTCATCAGCCTTCCCCTGCACTGTATTTCAAACAGCAGCCATGCTCCTTAAGCAGCATGGTTTGCAGCTTGTTGATAGCCACAGTTAAACCATCACCAGCTTCAGTTTCTGAAATACCAAAAACAATACAATTACAATTATATTGTATACAGCCACCAGAAAACCAAATGAAATCTCTTCTGCAGTTCATGGAAAGATGTTTTCGTTTACCTGACAACTGATGCCACTCCAAAAGGGTAAGGTGGAGGGAACACTCTTGAGATGGCTCTGCTACGAAGGCTTCCTGTCACGCTCCTTGTACTTCAGTCCCCCCGAGGTAAACGGACATCAGCTTGCAGAAGTCGGAATCCGATCGGAGACTGAATTGGTTCATACAATTTCCATGGCCAAGGTGGACCTGTAAAAACACGAAGGTAAATGTAATTGATGTGGCTGATTCTTTAAATAAATAAGACTATGCATCATTCAAAAGAAGCACACATTTTGTTATAGTTGTTGAAGAGACAAAAGTACTTGACTGGATAAAGTTTGAAGCAACCAAGTGCAAGTTATTTAGAATATACTTTAATCGTGAATCAACGGAAACGCGAAACGGCGACGACGCTCTGTGTATACTGGTATAGTACACCGCAAACTATTTGCATATGCAGGTCACAATTGCAAGAATTGAAGTGTTTTGCGATAGCATGCCATAAAATTGATTTACACTTGCGCTATAAGAGTATACTAACTTGACCTTTTATTTATTTATTTTTTGTTGCGATTATACATTCGTAGAATCCTTGCCCATTCACCATTATTCGTACAAAGCGAGAAATTTACGCGGAAATGCACAATCACGATGCAACACTGCAAAAAAAAAAAAAAATATGAGAGAGAGAGAGAGAGAGAGCGCGTGCGAATAGAACGGCAGTAACGTATGCTTCGCGTTCATGCTGTTAGCTGATTGTGCATGCGATTGCTAGGAAGGAGCAAAATTTTCTATTTCGGCAGGTCGGAGTGACGAGCCAATGGACACATGCATTTCTGTTCGCGCGAAGGCTTCGCGCGATGTGTGTCGTCGTCGCGTTCGCGTGAGTTTTCGCGTACATGTAGCTCAGCCAAAGAAGCGCGTTTCGCGATAAGCATGAACAAAAATACAGAATTGATCCGTGCTCTACAAGGCGTTATCATTGAAGATCTGAAAGGTTGGCGACAATATTTTGACACATAGCACAGCTCGAGTTCTCCAGACAAGACTAATAACGCCCGTACTTGGCTGCTGCTCGCGAACTGTAGTCTGGCGCCTTTGTGCTTTTCATGCTAGGAGGCTAGAGGCAGTGCTCAAGATCAAGGTGGTTGCTTAGGGTAAGAGTGAGGGTTTAGAAACTTCATCCGTCATCGTAGCTACTAAAAGTAGAAAAGAAAGACAAACATCACATTACGTACCTTCTTCCGCGCATCACGCTCGTCATGGCGTTTCCGGTTCAGCCTGCTAAGCTCCCTGCTCCGTCCCTCCATTTCTTCGTCTGCGGTTAAGTGCAGCGTTACGATTCATTTCACGCTTCAGAATACAATTCAAAACACATCGTAGCAAAGAGACGCTTACCTGTAATATCAAAATATATGTGCAATGTGGTGGGCGCCGCGCGGATTTTCTTCGCCTTCCCAAAATCTTCAACATCGTTCTGTCGAAGTTTCCAATGTCCCGCGGTGAGGACTTTCGCACTGTGTCTTCTCAGATGATATAGCACTTGTGCTCGTTCTCGTGTTAAATGAGTACGAACAGAAACGTCGCAGATCAGCATAAAGTCACCGAAGGAGAAAGACTGCACGGGCAGCACTGGCGTGATCCGCGAGACGAACAACGCGGCATCTTGCTAACTTGAGTGGACGAGGAGGAAGCGGAGAAAGAAACAAAAAAGGGAGGGAGGGGGGGGGGGGTGGCTGTGGACTGCCGGCGGAAACGACACTGACACTGTAAGCGTGCGGATAGTGGGAGAAGGAAGAGGGGAGGAGAAAGAAGAGAATGCAGATGGTCGCTCGCGTCCCGCTGCCGCCAACGCGGCATCCATCTTGGCCAACTGGTTTTTCGTGGAGAGGGAAGAGAGCTATGAAGGGTGGAGGGGAAATGGCTGCCTTGCACTCCCAGCAACAGAAGAAGACAGGGAAGCCTCCCCCGGGCTTGTGACAATGGGAGCCGGGCACGGGCGCAACAGGCTCTCTCATGGTCGGATTCGAGAGCGGCGGCGGCGGCTCTACTGGCGGCCCATACACACTTAGCTAGCGCTGGTGAATTGTGACACATTCGAGAATATTTCCTTCCGGAGTGAATGGAGTTAAAATTGTTGTACTTTAATTATCGTAAGGAGCACGAAAGAATTGTGAAAAAGGCTAAGCTTCGCTTCTGAATACGCAATTCACTTTTATCGGGGTCTTTAAATATCACATCGTGAATGAGCTCTATTTGGAAGGTCTTATTTGTGCTTCTTTTTACTATTGCAATCATGATGCATCGCCAAGTAAACAATTCAACATATTTTAGGCAGTTGGAAATAGTTAGGCAAGCAAAATGAGGAAGTAAAAATTGATGTTTGTCGGTAACATACACCTGTGTTGCCTTAAATCATTGAGCCGTGCATGCTCAGCCATCCTTTTATAAAGCACAAATTCCTGCGGTAATTTCGCTTGACTCGCTCGATGCCTTTATTTAATCACGTGATTTTTCTAACTACTGTCAATTTTACTGCGCGTGCATTTCAGAGAATTTTGCCTTTTTCCAGATGAGGGTTCATTTTTGTTCGCGTAACATCCACATACACACAGCCGCTGAAGAGCAGGGACATAATGCAATTGTAAAGACCAAATTCGATGCGGTGCAGCACGTATCTACTATCAGGAGCTTGTAAATTCTGCCGCTGGTATTGCGGTGAAGGGGCGTCACTAAACCTTCGGAATGACAGGTGCACAGCTCAGATATAAATCAAAATCAGCCACGCCTTTGCAGCACTTGTACGCAAACGTTATGTTATCGCCTGTGGTGCTAGCGCACATTCGTCTTCAACGTTTTTCTCACCGTTCGTGATGTACACTTTCATCTCATAACTGGCGAAAGCTTCTACTCACCATTCTAATGGAACCTTACTTCCAACATACCGACGCTTCAATCGATATTTTTATGCGGGAAGTTTCCTCAGTTTAACATTTTGGTAAAAGGGGCCGGGTGGTTTTCTTTGACATGGATTTTGAGGTAAAACTTCGTAGTGTGCTTTTTTAACAATATCAAACACTTCGAATTCAGCGTGCAACATCGTGATGTAGGCAAACGAATTTGACAAGAGAGCAAGATGAACTGTAGAGAACACCCGCTTATGATTCAAGGTGGTTGGAACCTACATTCACGGGAGCTCAGAACGATTCCCAAAAGGAGTCCCAGCAGAATTCAACATGCGGGAAAAATAAAGGAAAAACCCTGCTCACCGAAACTCATCGCAGTGCACAAGGTCATTCAACAACATGGACGAAATTATGTCTACACAACGCCGGGATGAAAACAGCCTCAGCTGTTACAAATATCGATCTTTGCATCATTTACCTATGGGAATTAGCCTAGGAAAGTGTGCATAGAAGAGAAGGCGTATTCATCGGCTTCTGTACCGACCAAGTCAGCAATGATTTAGTGCTGACCTTTAACGACAGGAGGTCATTGACCACCACAGCCTGCCAGGACTCTTAGTGATTTCCGGCGTAATGATTTTTACTTGCTAATCTTAAGGAAGCGAATCGTTTCATCTGTAAATTCAAGAAAATCGAATTTTCACCGCCTACTTTATCCTGCCTCCGCAGTACCTACAAGATGCTGGTATGCAATATTATAAGCTTTATACCTCATTGAAATCAAAAAGGAAGAGGCTTTTTATTTCCCTTTCTTTCTTTCTTTCTTTCTTTCTTTCTTTCTTTCTTTCTTTCTTTCTTTCTTTCTTTCTTTCTTTCTTTCTTTCTGCTAACTCTTAAATTGTCAAAAAGGGTCTCAGTATTGCTGTGCTTAGGAGGTCCCCCTTCAGGTCATGCTGCAATTAAATCCACCGAAGTTTAAATTGACGACTGGGAATGTGGAAAACAAATGCTATCGCGTTATTATTTCTAGTGACTGAGACCGAAAAGAAATTCGTTAAGACTATGAGTTAGCGTCCGTCCTATTTAATTTCGGCGCTAGTTCCCGCCTAGCAGCAGCCATCCTTTTATCACGCGCATCTCGGTTATCTCGACCTTAGATCTCGATCGCGATGTTCGTCTGAGGCCATCCGCCAGCCGGGAGCATGTGCGCGTCCAGAGGAATCGGACTCCCTCCCTCTGTACCCGGCGCCATTTAGGCTTTTTTTTTTTTTTTTTTTTTTTAGCGTGTGGTGTTTTTGAACGTTCGCGCGTAGCGTCTGCAGTGGCGATAGTGTGAGCTTAATAACTAGTTGAAAGTGTGCACTGCGCCAGCGAAGTGTTGTGAAACTGCGATCCTTTCGAGTGAAGTGCGTCAATGAAAGAGTTTGTATTCTGTATTTTGTAATTTACTTTTTTGTTAAAAAGTTCATAATTCTTTTACAGTCTGTTTTTTCCGCCGTCATGTATATTCTTTAAAACCCTCTTTTTTGCAACAATCGATTCTGCAGTACTTCGGAAGCCGCACCACTCCTACTTTTGTGGGCTATGCCAATGACTCAATCAAACAACAAACCGGAGTGATAATTCTCTTCCTGGGGCAGGACTGTCACAAAGGTCTTTACAGGAAGGTAAATTTATATCAGATTCCGCTAGACCACTGCTCCCGACACATCAGAGCCCTTTGACTGACTGTGGCCTGAATGTGATCAACAGCATAACTGTAAGCTATGGCAATCTTATAATGGGGGAGCTGTATTAGGAGGCACGTGAACGATCTATTTCGCCTAAGGGTACCCGAGAAAAGCAATAAGTTAAGTTATTGCCTGAGGCTGAATTTTCATCACACGTTGCCTTGATCTTGTTGGGCGATCGTTTGTTCAACAACATTTATTTTCGCATGGGCTACGCGTATCTAAAGATTCATTCTCAGGGCGACCATGATGAAGGCACAGCAGAACTTCTACATAGTGTAGCGACCATTTCATCAACCTTGCTCACAGCGATTTTATATATCTGGAGATTTGATTTCTTCCATGCCTTAGTTATAACTCTCCTTTTCTCTTCTTCCATCTTTATTTCGCTTTTTTTTTTTTATCTTCAGCCTAGTTCGCTCGAGCTCCGGCCAGTTTTTCTACTGCCCACTTTACCAGTAACGCTGCTTGTCGTTTAACCCCACTCACCTTTGTGGGGGTGCCCAGGTAAAGAAAATACACAGCAGAAAACAGCTTTGTCTGCCGCCCCGCAACTATCCTTTTCCTTTCCTTTCTGGGGCCATCAGTCCCCTTCCATGTCCCTACCTCGTTTGTCACGTTCCCCAGCCTTCACTCGGCCGGCAGCGTCTTTTGCTTAGTGCCGCCGTCGACGCTCGTTTTGAGCAGGCCCGGAGTGTCGGGTCGGCGGGTATCTTGTGCCATTGATCACCGTGTCTGTACAGGTTTTTGGCCATTTGGCTCATTTTAAAGTTTTTCTCCTTTTTTTGCTCTTTTCAGCCACCTTTTATCCTTCAAATTTTGCTCTATGCGGAATAAGCGATCAGGTTTTAGTCGGCGCATTTTGGGTCTTCTCCTGATTGCTTCGTTTGAACAAGCGGACTTTTTTCTTTTTTTACTTTGATGCACCGCTTAAAAGGTCCTTATTTTCTTCAGAGTGCCCCGCAGACGACCGTGTCGCCTTGCTGTCTTGCAGTCCTGTCTCGTACCTCCCTGCCAGCAGTAAACGTGGCTTGGAATGCCGGTAGCTATTTTTTTTTTTCCTATTTGAGCTGCCTCTTCTAAGCAAATATTGTAAACGCGCGAGGGGTACAGCGATGGGTGCGCACACAGCCACCGCGTCACATGTACTGCATGCAGTTGTGGTCCTTGAGATTTGATGGTTCATGGATCCATTGAGCTGTGCCGTCGAACGGTTTCTGACACAAGAGGCTAAACGCGCGCTTCTATGAGTTCGCCTAGCATTGTTCGCAAATGTCGCAAATGGCCTTTGGACGTGAGCGCGTATGAGAGTTAGGGATGACTCGCAGATAGAGATAAAGCGATTAAGACACCCTCGCTGCTCTATTGAGTGTTTCATTTTCACGCCGTGTGGGCAAGGGTGAAATGCATCGCGTACGTGCACTTAATGCTAATTTAATACGAATCCATAGTGTAATTTGTGCTTCGTGCTGTTTAGGGATGTAATTTCGTTACGAGATATGTGGTGCTAGGCGCTGCCTCTGGGTGGTCTATCTTCCTTGCATGCTTTCTTGTCTCTTGCATGCTGGTTGTTTCTCGTAGCGAGTAGTTTAATTTTTTCTTTCAGAATGCCGAGGTCTGCTGCCTCAACCGGCAGCGTCTCGTTGCGTGACGGATGATGATGTTAGTCAAATTTAGTGCCGTTTCTGCTGCCCTATCGATCATGGTTCGCTTTCGCCGAGTGCTAAAATCTTCGACGATCATTCATTACACCTTAATCCTAATTGACTTCTTCATATCAATACATCGTTTTATTATTTGGCCATAAAGAAAGTGTCTGACAGCGCAGTCGCGAAGTCCAATCAAATCTGAGGCTCTGAACCGATATAAAGATGCAATATCGAATCATTTTAAGTCAAAACAGACAGAGAAGGGTCCAGACAGTAAATTCGACCGAAAATGTCATAATTGTAACATCAGCGTGGTTCGACGAACACGGTAAGGTGAAGGAGCAAGCGGTTCAACGTTTTCACAGCCCCGCATGTAACCATCACACGCACTGCCTGTCGCGAGGCCGTAGTTAACTATTAAATAGTACAAAAACAAATCGACTTTTGCCAGCCATGGTATCTGCCATCAAATGCAGCGGCGCCCGAGCTGCGGTAAGGAATAGAAAGGACAACGAGGACAGGGATCGGAAATAAAAGAAGGGACATACGAAAGAAAGGACAGGGCAGGTTATAATGGTATAAAATCAGTCAGTCACGTCGAAAGTGTACAATAGCATGATGCCCGCCGCCCATTGTCTCAACTTATCAAAGCTTGCCAATACGGATAGGTATCAAATGGCGGCACAGCACCGCCACAAACGCCACACAGGCTGCCGCATACAAGGAACACTCAGCCGGAGCGAAGACCCATCCTCTCTCCTAGCAGCGAAGAGACCTATCCAGCCATCTGGTCGGAAGGGGAAGTGGGGGGAGGCGTGCGCGTGAGAGGGGCGGAAACCGGTTGCTGGCCAGTTCCCGAATCCGATCCTCCAGAGAAGCGGTTTGCCTGCAAGCACTCCCAAACGCAGTTTGCAAAACTTGTCTCTTCGTCCCGTTGTCCACCGCGGAGGAATGGGTGTCTTGTAGCGAGCTAATGCGTGTAGGTGGGCAGGCTACAGTGGAAAATCAATTCCCTTCAAACGCCGTACCATTATCGTACTGAAATTAGCGTGTCCTTCTACCGCACTAAAATATACAGAAAGCCCCATTTTTCCCTGAGACTGCCCGTGCATCTGCCGTGTGTGTAGCGTCGGTCCCGCCGAGCTGGGCGCGAGCCAGCAAGGACTGCGCGCGAGTGCTGGAGACGTGCGGGGAAGTTACTTGTGCAAGCATATGCCGTCCTCGTTTTTGGCCAAGAACGTGTGATATCAGGTTGCTCCACGAGAGTCAAATCTTTTGTTGTGCATAAAGGATGGAATTTATCATCGACGTGAGAACAAGGATAGATCATTTGAAGAGATCGCTACAAATTTGGAAGCAGATTTCACAGGTGAGAAAGATTTATTCATCCGGTTGTCTTAAGGATTGAGATAAAAGAGAAGTAGCTTTGCGATTGTTCCTGTGAAACTTATTCGCACTCATCGAGAAGCTAATCCCTGCATGGAACGAAACATGAGTGTTGCGGTCGCGACTGCGCCGGCAATCGCCCGTGATGCTACTTGATGTGCGCGCGAATGGCGCAATTAGCGGTATGCATGCACGGCAGCAGATAGACACTCAAGGCGCGCTCTGTTTTGGCACAATGAGTTGATTTTAAGGTTGTTCGAAGGCGGCTGAGGGCAGAGAGGTAGTCGCGCAGAAAAAAAAAATACGGCTGGTAAAAAATTAGCCTCTACATGGAACTGTCTGTAACACTGTTCAGTGTCTTATTACGAATTTTGTATTTTGAACTGAAATAAACATGTTGATACGCAACAAAGAAAAACCTAATGTTTTATTTGGGACAAGAAAAATATGGGCGGTTCTACACGCGCGAAAAAAAAAAATTGCTTGCCACTGCAGAACACATTATAGAATTTTTCTTGTAACCTCGCTACCTGACCCCGCTATTACCTACATACCTTGGGTTGTCGCGACAATTACGTCAGAAGGTTGTGTTACGTTAGAACATTTTGTTGTTGCGACAGAACGTTGTGATGGTACGTCAAAACATTGTGTTGTCTGCGGCGACATCACAAAGTTTTGTTGTCGCAACAGACAGAACGTTGTGTCGTTACGTCAAAACTTTCCGTTGTCTGTTGCGACAACACAAAGTTTTGACGTAACAACGCAACGTTCTGTCGCAACAACAAAACGCTCTGACGTAACAACACAACGTTCTGTTGTTACAACACAATGTTTTGTCGTAACGACACAAAGTTCTGACGTAACAACAAAAGTTCTGTTGTCGCGACAGAAATATCTGTAGTAACATCAAACATTTCTGTAGCGCGATAGAAATTTCTGTAGTACTACAGAAATTTCTGTCGTCTTTTTCGACTGGGATAGGCCTTCAGGTCTGCAATGAAAGCACGGCTGGCTTTCCCCATAGGGGGATTCTCCAGCAATGAGCCCCTGCTTGTTACTGGGGAAATGCCCCATGAAATCGCAGCTGGCCATCTGCCACGGACGCTCACTGTCAGTTGGTGTCGTCATGCCCGGTGGCTTGCCACCCCTCAACTTCTCCATTTGACAGACATGGCAGGAACGGCAACAGCGGAAAATGTCGCGCTTCATGCCGGGCTGCAGTCACCGATTGACTCAGTTTCTTGAAACCTTGGAGCCACTCAGATGACCAGCCAGTGAGAGAAACGCAACAGAGCGCCGCTCAGACATTGGGGAATAGCCACTTCAAATGGTTCATGGACTCATCATCCGTGGCTATGTATTTCAGCGCGAACCCGTCATGGCCCAGCAAACATGAATCCCCGAGGCACGCCGCGACACACGCTGGCTCGTGCCCCCCTGCGCCCGCTCAATACAATTGTAGCGTAACGGCGCTGCGCCCGCTGCAATACAAGCTGCGTAACGGCGCTTCGTCTCCCAGAGACCGTCGCTGACATCGCGACAATTTCTGCTGGACCGTCGTAGCTCTTCATGGCTGAAAACGATCCCAGACATCCCAAAGGAGAGCCTGGTTTCGTCCCCCCGCAGGTTCGCAGCAAAACTTCCGCTGGCATCGGCGTTTCAGATGTGCTCACAAAGAGCTTTCACCCTCGCCTGCTTTGCGAAGCGCTGCTTACCCGGATAGCGGAATGGGGAACCCGTCTGCGGGCGTAACCTCCGTGCCGACCTGCGGCTCGTCCGCTGTTTCGCCCCCTTCGCCAGCCGGCGTAAAGACGCCGCCGCGGGCGAGTGGGGCATGGGATAGCGCGTCAGCTACCACGTTCGTTCTCGCCTGTAGATACTGCACCGAAAAGTCGAAATGCTGTACCAAGAGAGAATGGCGCGCCAGCCGGCTCGCAAGCTCACGGAGCCGCATCAGCCAACTGAGCGCGCTGTCGGTGCGGTTTCTAGAGGGAGCCCGGCCGACGCCTCGCCGTTCCCCGAACAGAAATGACTGCAAGCGGGGTACGGGTGCTGTTGTGCGGAGATGCCGGCAGCGGCGGCGTCGCGCACATTGCTTCCGCAACGGCGTAAAGCTGAAACAGCAGAGGCATATGGTCAACGGTCACACCGCAGGGTGGTCCGAAGAACCGTGTTCGTGTTTCAGTGCCTTTGCCGAGTGCCGCGCAGGGGGCGGCAGGCATGGCGCATGAGCTTGATCGTCAAGGCGACCGGCTCGGCCGATATGTGCTGTCCAACGACTCATGGAGCCAGGGACAATTCACGTTGGGCGCCAGTTGTGGTTTCTACGTGGACATAGGCCACAAACCACCGCGGGTTCGAGCGTCGCGCGAGCCGAAACCCCGATCAGCCGTCACCACGCGCACACTGAAACACCGCAGCGCGCACTCAACCTCCACAGGGAGGAGAGCACTTCGCTGCAAGGACACAAACCTCCAAGTTCACAAAGGAGACGTTTATTGAAACGCCATCCTCCAGCGGCACACACACACACGCACACACATACACATATTTACAAACGCACATACGCACACACATACACATATTTACAAACGCACATACACACACATATGCAGTCACCGTGTCAAGGGAGCGCGCGAGGAGCAAGGCTCCCCTGCGCGCACGAAGTGACACGGAGTGCGTGCCGCAAGCCCGCAAGGGCGTGCTGTGATCTCTCTCTCGCAGTGACCAAAGGGTTCCTTTGAGAGAGAGTGCGCAACCACCGCAAGGTACGCCTGTCGCGGATCGTTGGATCACGATCGACAGGCTCGAGTTGCGCTCTCAGGTACGACCCGGAGCAGACGAACTCGAGTGCACACTGGTCTGCGCGGACAAAGGCCGGCAGACAAGAACAGTTGCGTACGCACCTTGCGATGTCTCGGAGGGGTCTCTCCCTGAGCTCCGCTCGGACAGTCGCGCGAGCGCGGCTGTCGAAGCGGTGCCGTGTTCCCGCCAAAAGGCGCCAATGAGAACAGCCACTGGGACGCCAGGGCGGAGTTGTGGCCCGAACGACAGTGACAAGTCGTCCGAGCCTCTCTCCGCCGCCTCAGGCGGGAGAAAGGGAACGAGGAGAACAACTGGGAAGCGGGCGGCGGCCGCGCAAAGGGCAGCCGCAGCAAGCCCGAATCCCACAGTGGAAAGGACATATATAGTGTCCCCAGGCTTAATTCCCACTCAGCTTATCGTAGCGTCATTAGCCTAGGTGAATGACTCTGCGCACCCAGAATTTCAGACCCACTGAAAGTGTGTTGGCAGGGGAGACTGCACGGCAAAACACATCTGCAATATTTAAGGTCTTCAAAATTCACCCAGGCCAACTAACCGATGAACGCGCGTGAACCAAGCTGCAAACAGAACCTCCAAGTGCTCAAAATAAAGTCAATATTCCATATCTTTGCTCTGAACCCTGTCTAAAAATTTTACGGCACTGTCCGCGACCTTATGTCGAACAGGAGGACCATTCACAGCACGTCGTGCTGATAAAATGACAGGACGTAACAATCCTTAGGCGAAATTTACTACGATATATACAATTCCCAGCAGAAAGTTCAGTTTTCATTGTTTAGCGCCAAGCAGACATGCATTGGGTAAACTGCAAGCTGCCATCATTGCAGCAGCTGTTACACTTCACTGTCTCGAATGGCGGGCAGTGAGCCTGCTGGTGCGTGATACCAAATAAAAGCCGCTTCTCATGCTCCCAGCCCTAGGAGACAACATGCCGAACTATAACGACAAGAAAACAAAGTGCTGAACTAATTTGCTAGCAGGCAACAGTGCGCACTGTGATTCCGCTACCAGAATCGAAATTATGCGCTCGTGTGATTACCTAACAAAAAAAAAAGTTCTGTCAAACTCCGTAAACAAAACAAACAACGCGCGCATAACAATGCACTATGCGCGAACGCACTGCAGGACTTGTCAAATTATCAAGAGTTATAGGAAAGAAATTTACCTGAACTCTGTCACTCCAGGCGTCAACTTCCGATGACAGGACTGCACATTTGCTTATGGACGCTCGTAGACCTCGCAAGTTCGGCTCCGCAAGCGATAACTTTCGCTTAGCGCCATTCACACCCGCCGTCACCAGGCAGGTAACCGCTGACGCCTGAGCGGACGACATCTCAGTGTCGCCGCACGCACTTATGTAAATGTTAATAGACAATTAACAAAGACAAAGTTCCCGCAAGCGCAGCTCTGACCGTTGCAATGCCGTTATGGAGATGTATCACGTGGTCCCTATGAACCGCGAAGCGCGCGAAATGCCATGGTTGCCAGTGAAGATGCTATGAGTCACGTGATTAGAAACCGAATTCGAAACTATAAAAAGGGGCAGGAACCGATATATATCGTGAGCACTTGGCTTGCGAAGGGGTGCCGCGTGATGTCGTGCTGTTGTTAGCTTTTTTTTGGTTCTTATATAGCTGTTTGGAAACAGCGCGTGGTTCGAAAATATGAGAATTAATACATTGATACGGGTGCCGACAGCGCCACCCCTTCGGCTTCTACGCGGTACAAGCCAGCACAGAAGGATCACGTGGTCGTTTCATCGTGGCTACAGAATGAGAATGGCTGCTCTGAGCACGAAGGCACAGGTAGAGTGAACTAGACTAGAGTTCACTCTAGCATAGGGCACGGCATAGGGTTTTCGAGGTACGACAAGGAGTTCTGTGGTTATCGCACTTTTCCTGTAAGAGCGGGCGTGTGATGACGTTGCGAAGGGAGGAAAGGACCAAACTCACTTCGCCGAACTGAAGGTAAGTCAGCTTTGGTGCAACTATAACGGTGCTTTAAAGGGACGGGTTGCTCAGCATACTTTCCTCTCGTCTGAGCGTTGGGCTGGTGAAAACAGAAATAAAAGTAGCCTCCGATGGCACAAATAGTGAGTTTTCTGGCATGCATTTGTCGGTGTATTTCTAGAACTTTGTCGAAAGCAGTGTGGCCAATATATTGGTCGTCATGTTGCACCCACCGACGCGCTCACATGCTACTCGCGGCTTGTGGATTTACGCTGGCAATTTCCATCGGCCACGCGAAAGGCAAATTTTTCACATAGTATGCGGCGCTAGGCAATGTGTATTCGTGCCGAATCATAAGTTGTCAGTTGCAGGAACTTGTGCCTCTCTTGTCAATTCGGCCGGTACGCTTAACATCTTGCATCACGGTAAGATACCCCGACTCCAAAGCAGCGAGCAAAAGCATTCAAACAGAGGAGTGCGCACACTACTCGCACTGTAGACGTTCATCGCGATTGATGCAGTAATGTTTTAAGCGATAAGTTATACACCTCGTTCGGTAGAAAAGCAGTCGGCACCTCGTGCAATCGGGAGCTGAGTAGAAAGAAAAAAAAAAGCATTGGGGGACAATTAAGCTCTGCCGCTAGGGGTATGACGCGATAGCGTTTCACACACACGAACGATGTGGTTTTTGCCTGGTTCAGTTTTTTAATTCAAAAGCATTACTTCGCTATGTTCACAGATTTCTGTCCGCAGAACGCGTCAGCAAAATTGTCTGCAGCAGTTGTAATTGAGAAGTGGTACAGGTTAATTAGTGATTTCAATCGATAATGGGTGACGTAATGTTGCGTCCGAAAAAATTAGGTCAATAAGTTAGTTAGGTAATTAGATGCAAAACCGTGTCTGCAGCAGTTGTGAGTAATTGAGAAGTGGTAAAGGTTAATTAGTGGTGCCACTCGGTAGGGGGTGACGTAATGTTGTATCCAAAAACAATTAGGCCAATAAGTTAATTAGGTAATATTATAGAGGTACAAAAAAGGTAAAAATAAAGGCAAAAATGATCTCAGTCAATGGCTTGGTGCCACATTCGAATGTATCAAATACTTAAATCAGTTAATTGCGGTGGCGTCAAGGATGTGATGTCACGCAACTGGAAGTAGAGCTGAAAAAGGGCATAGGAAGGGATTGGCGCATAATTTGAAAGTACCAAAGACTAAAATGGGTAAACAATTGAATTAAGCTAAAGCAACCAACAGCAGCATCCGTGCTTTCACATTACTCCAATGCAGATTCTGCAGTGCTCTCTAACATTTTTTTTATATGCCAGTATGTTCAAAGGTGTCAAAATACACGGGACCCTTATGTTAATGTTGCCCCTTTGATGTTATTGAAAAAATCGATAGTGTACATTGATTATTTAATTGATATAACTGAAAAAAGAAATGAAAAATGCTTGCAAAGATGTCAAGCTGCTTAGAATGAAAAGACAATGTTTGCTGATGCTAAATATAGGTGTAAAAATAAAATGAGAAAAAGAAAAGCTACGACGAAAAATATCTGCGAAAAGCATCAACTGTGTGTGCAAAGCATTATCACAGTATTCCCTTAGCGGCAGAGCTCAACTGTCCCCCCTAATTATTGCTTCACTGTGTAAGCTACCAATGATAATGTATGCCTCTGTGCTTTCACTTATTCCGATTGACTTTTACCCTTTTTTTTCATTTTTGTTTACTTTCCTGGCTTATTTTGTACATACTTATTTCTTAGTGCTACATTTGCAATGGCGTTGAACATAGTTTGCATCCCATTATCAGCTTCCTCATCTATGATGTGTGTATTTTGTTTTTGCAGATGCCTGGGGTCCGCTTCTTCCTGTGCCACAGATGTGGGAAAAGAGTTGTGACGTTGAAATGTTTATTTCGTCACTTACATGCTGCCCATGGCTGTGAGAAGAACTGGTTGTGTGGTCTTTGTGGATGTATGAAAACATTTGTTTCTTACGGCACCTACCGCAAGCATGTTTCTAGATGCCATTCTGAAATCTTCAACAACACAAGGTCTGCATTCAGTGTGCAAATGTGTGAAGACAACATTGAAATGACTGATGATGCCCAATCTAATCACCCTGACAGCTTGGAAGAAGGCAACCAAAGTGAACCCTTCTCTTCAAGCCTACAACCGAATTTGATGAAGCAGTTTGCACTCTTACAGTTGAAGTGGAAGGAGGGGAAACGACTTCCAGATGCTACGCTTCAGGACATATCAGCTGATGTATTAATGTATCTGGAGCAATTTTCAAGGCATTTTCTTTCACCTGATGCCACCAGTGACAATGCTATTTCCTTTGTTGAGAAAGGCCTGTCAAAGCTGCTAAGTCAGTTTGAGCGTGAAAGCTATTGGAAATACTCCTTCCCCTTTGTTGAACCAAAAAGCATCTGCCTTGGTGTTACGCGAAATGGAAAGAAAGAGACTTACTGCTATGTACCAGTGGTAAAGGTTCTAGAGCAGTTTTTTGAGGGTTCCTTCATTGATTTGCCATTGAGAAATATGGAGGAACTGGGAGACTATCTTTTAGATGTTTTTGATGGCTCGAAATTCCAGATTCATGACTACTTTCAAGGAGATGTCACGAAGATTTGCCTGCAGCTTTATAGTGATGAATTTGAACTGTGTGATCCCCTTGGAAGTAGGCGAGGTAAAAATAAGATAATGGCAGTTTACTACACAGTTTTGAACCGTCCAGTTGACAATAGGTCAAAGCTCTCATCAATTCATTTAGCTGTTCTTGCAAAAGAACGTCATGTGAACAAATATGGGCTAAAAAAAGTGCTTGAACCCCTAGTTCATGATATAGCCTGTCTTGAAAGCACAGGAATCACTGTCAATGGCTATATCCTAAGAGGATCGGTTTTCTTTGTCACAGGGGATAACCTATCCTTGCATCGGCTTGGAGGGTTCAAATGTAATTTCACTCATGGCAGGATATGCCGACACTGCATGGCACTTCGGTGTGAGACTGCAGCCAAGCACCGTTCATCAGATTTTACTGAGAGAACTCCTGATCTACACACCCAGCACCTCAACTTACTTGCTCGTGGCGTTAGCTCCTTGTCACTCTATGGTGTACGAGGTGAATGCAGTGTAAAATTCTCTGGATTTCATCCTACTCGTCACCTTCCTCCAGACATTATGCATGACCTACACGAAGGTGTAATTCCATTCTTGCTACACCATGTAATTAGGCAACTCGTGAAAGACAGTGTATTCACTCTAGAATCCCACAGTGCAATTGCTGAGCATGTCTACTTAGGAAATGACACAAGGAATAAACCAGAACAACTGTCTAATGCAATACTGCAAAAGGGTTCTGCCCTTAAAGGGGTAATGCAATGCCTAAAACGGGGTAAAGCAAATCGGTCGAGAGATAGGTACTCCCTCACAGGTCAATTCACCGCAAGAATTTTTTAGCTAGCTTCATTAACACCAGAGATATCGGCGATTAAAAATGGCGCTCCTCTTCGCTCCCTTCAACTCAACACTCCGAGACACCAGAAAAAAAGAAACGAAGAAAACAGCTCGGGAACTCCGCCCCTCTAGCCCCGCCCACGAAGAGTCATCGGGTGACGCTCGGTCCTCAGACTTCCGGTCGTCGCGCCTTTTTTCCCCCGAGCGTCGCCCATGCATTCACGGTCTCTGCCTTTCCCGTCCCGTCTGCGTTTGCTTAGCTTTCAACCTTGTCTGCTGTCTTCCTCGGCCGTCGGTGTCTTCAGTTTCTTGACCTCTCGGAATTGTGTGCGACAGCAGCCCGAACGACTCGGGTCGTTCGCGAGCGCATACCTGCAGGTGGGAGTCCACACATACCGGCGGCCGCGGTGGAGGGAGCACTTTCCTTCATATCCCTGTCCCATTCAGCGCAAATTAACGTGCACTCCTGCCGAGCACGGCTTTCTACAAGACCGCTTTCTTCTCTCGCGCTGCCTGGGTCAGTCTCTTTGGTACCGTCTTCTGTGGTTTGACCAACGGCGGCCGGTGACCCCTCGCGGAGTGGACGCGATAGCATGGACTCTGCATGGGTGCTGGCAGATGATCGAGTGTGCGAGTTGCCCGCGTGCAAACATATGTCCTCGTCGCTTTTAGTCCGGAGCTGCTTTCATTATGGTCGGCGAGAGGCATCTCTTGTGCATAACGAATGGAATGTATACGCGTACGTATCACCGACGAAAGCACGGACTGATGATCGCTACAGAGTTTGGATATCGGATGACAGGTGAGCACGAATTATTCGTCCGCGAATCTTAAAATTGAGATGAACAAAAAGGATAGTGTAGTGTTTTTTTTTTTTTTGACGTCCTTTCTCACATCGTTTTGGAAGTGCCAATGTGCAACGTGTACGCTTTTTTTTTCTCATGTGTACGCATCGTCCGAGCCAGAATCGACGGCGCAAAACATCAGCAAAGCAGCTCGGCACATTCAATTCGGCAGCGCAGGTTGTCACTGATTTTCGCACCGAGCTGTCCTGTTATTTTGGTGTTCTTTCCTATCTCTGCTAATGAGATGATTACCCAAGATATCTTTTCCTCTGGTATCCACTTGCTTTTGCAACACTGTGTACAGAGTTGGCAATGTTATGGTAATGGACATTTCTGCTGGCCAGCCAGACTTTGTCGTCATCACGAATATTTATTCAGTAAACAGGAACATTTTGATGTACACTCAAAAGCTTGAAACAGTGGAGTTTGACGAACATTTTCATGCTTATGTGGTAAGAAGACTCTCAGCGTGTGTAGTTGTGCCTGCAACTGTAGGTCTTCCAGTGGACGATGCAGCCTTGTACGTAGTGGGAAACAGAAGTCTGGTGCTCACAAGACATGCTTTAATGCAGATTTTTGTAGCCAATTCGGACATTATTCCTTTTACTCCCACTTGCACATGCACCAGCATTCCATAGTTCTCTTGCAAACTTGAAAATAAATCTAACTGCAAACTTTGGCTGATCTTGTGACTCCTTTTTGTTGCTGTGCTTAAAATGCAAACTATTTGTGTAATAAATAACAGGTGACTAGTACAGTGGCATTATCTTGGGCTGCACATACATACTAAATATAACAATTTCTGCAAAATAAAGTAAATTATGAAAGGCAGGTGAGGGAAAGCAGTTATACATCGCTCTCTACTGAAAAAACTGCATGAGTTGTACAAGATGTAAGAATCTGAATGTATAAGAATGTGTTCTTGTGAGTTTGAACATGAATTATGAGAGCCTGTAGAGCCACTGTGCAGGAATGCATGAGAATATGCATGCAAGCTTTGTGGGACTGGATACGCATTTGTGAGAGCTTGTAGAGGCACATAAAGCCAGCGAATGTGAGCTGCCATAAACCTTTGTGCACATCTGCGCACCCAGTGAGGGTTCGCAGAGGCTACGCATGCTCTGCAAGAGCATGCCAACTATATGGTCATCTACATGCTTGAGTGCTAAAAAATTACTTGTCGAGAGAGTGAAGGCCCTTCAAATATGGAAGAGATCAAAGTGGGAGCTTTCATTTAATAATTCATGATTATATGCGACAGGCACACTTTTTCATGGTTTGCAATTTTGGTCTTGGAATACAGTATATTTTCAACATTAGCAGAAAACTACTTGCTTCCTTTCATTATGCTGAAATTTTTATATTACAACATGCATGTTGACGAACTAGTCAACATATCAAGCTCACTGTAAGACAATTTCAAAAGTGAGTTACTGCAACTACATCTGATAGCATCATTTGCTTCTTTTTCAACTGTTTGTTTCTGAAAGTTACATGCATACCATAGATGCATGACAAAGGCTGTGTGCACTGCGTTCATGTGTTGCCTGCCATGTAGTTGACAGTCAAACTGGCGACGAAAATCGCCCTAATATTATGTTGCATATGAATGGAGGTGACACAGTAAAACTGCACAATATTACCACTATCAGTTAGGCATCACAAGTTTGTATGAGGTATTTGCTTGGAGTTTCTGTAGAAGGAAAAATAAATGTGACAGCAGAAATGTCAGTCGACTCCAGTAGTGAACTTTACGAGCTCATATCCACTTGTAAAGACCACAGAAAGACGATCCTCAAATGACTGAACAGCAATAACAGATATGATGGGAGATAAGATGACAATTCTGCTTCTTTCTATCCCATCCTATCTTAAAGCACTGTTCACTCATTTCACTCATTATGAACCAACCGGCCTGACTCTCTTTTTCTGCACAATTCAGCTGCACGTACAACTCTTGCTGTGCAGTTTCCACCAGCAGTGCTGCATGGAAACGGCAGCTTGGTTGCCTTAGCTTCTTTATATGCTGTAGGCCACACAGACACGACGAAATATTTCTATGGCTAGTTTCATGAAGGCTTAATTAAAGTAACGTGCACGCAAACACCCTACACTTCCTGCACTTGGAGCTTGACCGGTAAGCTATTTTTGTATGTCGCATATCTTGCCTGACTTGACACGTCACATTTTCACACAACAGTTCTTGCAACAGCCCTTGCTTTTGCTATAAGCTAGCATTAAGAATTTCGTCACCATTGAAGAGTTAAACACTGGAAGTAGTGAGGCACACATCACAAAAGTATCTCTCGCAGGTAATCAGTTTAAGCTGACAGCCATAGATGACTACCAGCCATAACGGAACAGTGGTCGAGCCCTTCGGCGTCTTCGGTTTCTAAACAAATCACTCGATTTGTAGAAGGCCATACATAGTCTTCTAATCTAAACATACAACAGAATGGCCACTGCCGCTGTTTCTGATCAGGAATTTTAGCAAGGAACTTGGCGATGCATGTGGGCCAAAGCTCCGGTGGCTCCGGTTGGCCAAACCACAGCACCGCATTTTTGACCTCAATGCCGCGGTCAACCGGACGTTCATGACAAGCACGCGGATAGTTTGTCCAGCGTCGCGAGAAAAGAATCGAAATTCATGGTGGTCTTTCGCTAGCACCGCCACATTTCTGAATGCGCAAACAAACAGGCGCGCATACATGACAAACATGCCGATACCACCCGATACCGTGTTTGCCGCTGTTAATCGAGGCGAGTGGCAAAGTATTGAAGACACAAAACTACGCAGGAGACCGGACACAGAAAGGAGGTAAACTGGAATAGATCAGACCTTTCTGTGCCCCGTCTCCTGCGTAGCTTTATGTCTTATCAACGTAGCCCCTCATCTACTCCTCGAATAGCAAAAACCGAAACAAGTCGGAACCAGCCGAAGCCGGTCGAAGTGCCAGCCATAACCATACCATAACCAAAATGAGTGGGTGTTTGGGCCAAGGAGGTTATATAAAAACTGCTGGAGCGGAGGACGCCAATACCGGCCAATGGGTTCGGGTGAAGCCGACGGCAGCCATCTTGCGGGGGGCAAGAAGCAGCCTGCCAAGCGCTTCGCAGCGCTGTTCGCCGACATTAACAGTGGTTTTTAATTGTTTAACGGGTTTTCAAGCTCTAATGCAACACTCTAGACTATGAGGCGAGCCATATAGGTGATCACAGGATCGATTTTAAACACCTGCGCTTTTTTAAAGCTGAGATATCCGAGTAGTGGGGAGTTTTTTTTTTTTTGTTCATTTTATCGGCACCAATCTTGGCAACAATATGCGCTGTATGCAGCTGCCGCAAAGCAGAAAAGTAAAGTAGGACAAAACGAGTTCAGCAATTATCGTTTATTCATTTTCTTAAATGCACTCTCTTTAAATACAGAAATTGATCAGTCATGGAAGATGTCAGAACAAAAATCAATTCAAAGACATACTGGAGTAAGCAAGAAACCTGACTGTCACTCTGACACAGCCAACTTGATAAGCATGCAAACAACCGATGCAATTACGTTAATAGCATTTGTGCCCAGTTAACACGTGAAGGAACAGCAAAGGATCGAATGACCAACATCATTCTGGTAGGTTACACAACGGGATTACACAAAATTGCCAGCAACATGAACTACAAATATGAAATAGTTTCTATTTTGGCACGCATATAGTGTTTGTTCGCTGAAGAAGACTGACTTATGGCTAAACGTAGCAAACAGATACAACACACTGTCACACAGCTAAAGAAAGAAAGTAGAAATCATGAAGTGCTGCAAACACATTCAAATGTTCTAAATGACACATCCTCAGTACCAACATTTTTTTTTTCTTTCAAATACAAAGAGTGGCACTAGTTGGTTTTATTTCCATGACTGATTCTACACACTGCATCTTCACTGGTTCCTAAATATGATCAGTCTTGTGAGGACGGACCTTACTTTGTCCTTTGTGATGCACCTATTCCTCTCTTTTGTTATGTGATGGATCCTGACTTTAATGTACAGCTCCACTATATCCTTGCATAGCTTGTAGACATGATTGTCAAATGCATCGCAGTCCATGAGGTGCTGATTCAACTGAGAAAACCAATTTTTCTCTGGCGACGTGCTCAACACCTCCAGCACTAGGTGCTTTGTTTTCAGATGAACTGTCTGAATGCTTTCATATTGTGCTTGCAACCGACGGAGTCCCTTCTCTGCCATTTCACACAGCGAAATCACATCTTTTGAAGGTGATACAAGTCCTCCTCGGGTTTTTTGTTTGACCAACGCCGGTTGTTCTTCAGCATAAGCAGCTGCAACACACTGGTCACAAGTACTTTTTGCAGCAATTTTTCGAGCGACAAATCCTGCAACTTACGGTACAATAGAACTAACAAATGGAGAGAGGCTTTCTGGGTAGTCAACTCTATGCGTGTAGTCGTGGTCCTCAGCTTGCAGTATGGAACACCTTCGCATCGTGGTGACAGCCGTAGTTGCGCTCTCCTCAGAAGCAATAAGAGATGCGCCCAAGACAGACACCATGTCTTGTGAACAGTTTCCAGATTCGGAGGACTTCACCTCCGTCTGCACGAGCAGACGCTTGTAGGCAGCCATAAACTGAGCTGCTGTTGGATTATTATTGAATCCACCTCGCCCTCTTGTGCAGCCAAAAAATGTCTCCGCATGATCTTGGCTCATCTTGTGAGTCAGCAAGTACTCCAAAGGGCCCCTGTGAATAAGCTCATGAAAAATCTCCTCGGCGCTTTGCATGCATATTAGAAAGCCCAGAAATCCTGTTTTCTTGACACCTTCCAAAACGGGCCGTCTAGCTGGCTCCTTGAGAGCGCTTATATACGCTCGAGCATCAGAAAAAAACGTCCTCCAGCAGGATTCATTTTGTGTTCGCAAAGGCGCCTTGTAAGATTTCGCCAAAGGATTCCTTGAATTCAAAATGTCGAACAAATGGTCGAACAAATAACCTCACAAATCTGGCCGTGGCAGCAGCGCCTCTGAACTGTGGGAGCTTCAATACCTGCTCACAAAAATCGAGAGCGTCAGCTACCGAAGAACTCGGTGCTTGGACTGCCAGCCGGACCTTCATTTTTTGTTTTGCCCACTTTATGTGCATTTTTGTTAGCTTATTTCCAAGTCTCAGACCTTCCTCACGCTGCAAGGCATCTAGCGCTTGTATGTAAGACCACTTCACAAATTGCCCGTCAACATCGACAAGATGGCTTACAGTCGCTAATGAGTTTCTTATCAGCTTGATCATATGGCATGCATCTAACATGATATGCACTTTTTTTTTAGGAATCATTTGGTTTTTCAAAGCATGTGCAAAGGTTTTCACCTCCACTGCGAAGCTCAGCCCGCAAACTTGCAGACATGCTAACATTAGACGATGCACCATCAAATGTCAGTGAGATGACCTCGACTCCTACAGAAGCCAATTTTCGATGCACTGCTTTGTGAGTTCAGCTCTCTCTGAGCCCGTGAGAGAGTCAATCAGAAAATACCCTACAGGAATTTTAAGCCGCATGTTGACTCCAACGAGCACGTAGACACAAACGTTCCTTGCCTCAGGAAGGCTGTCATCTTCCCTGTGCCAAAATCAACATAGCCGACCACCCTGTCGCCGACCAGCTCAACATGCTTTCGTAGCGTCATGTCATCCACAATGAGTGCACAGTAGAGTATTTCTGATCGTGTTTGCACAAGATTCTCCAGAAAAGCAAATGCTTCAGCTGTGAAACCTGGACGTCCATCAAGGGATCGATAGCACTCGCGGATTGTGCATTGCGATGGTAGAGCATCATTGAACTTCGAGCGAACGTATTCATAGGCTGCTGGTGAATAAAAATGTAGTGTAAGAGCGAAGGTGCGCAATGCTGGAGGGAATTTCCCTTTCTTTGCAGCTCCTGCCCTTTCCAGCAGCTGCTGTATGTCATCTGAGAACGCTGCTCTAAACACTTCAGCTCCTTCATCGGATAGAAGCTTCCTTTCTTTTATTGTTTTAATAATTTCTAGGGCTGTCTCATTTCTTTTCTGCAGCCTTCGCTTGGTTTGCTGTAGAACTTTGATATTTTTCTTTAGGTGCATTGTTTCTTCTTCAGTGGCGTGGAGTCTATTCTTATACCATTCCTTGCTAGGTGAAGGTAAGGCAGCCTCCTCATAATTAGCAGGAGTTTCTGGTGCTTTAGCATCCTCATTAAATGGAGGGTCTCGGGACTTTGGTGGCGGACGCTTCCTTTTAGCCTGAAATATAAAATTTTGTTTATTCAAGTGCATGGAAAGACAAGTCAGCAACCGGATTTAAATGAGAGGGATAACGCCAGCACTTTGACTGCTTGCACGTAAACGTTCCTAAAAGCACACACGCGCGCTAGCACACCTCGCCAAGAGCACAGCACTGCGCACGGCAATATGCGATGACCCGAAATTTCTAAGCTAACGACACTGAACGCCTATCAGGATCTAGGCACGAGGTTTCGAGACAAGTTCAGTAATGTTCAGCATACAACATTAGAATAATAATCATGCGCGGCTCCGTCAGCCGTCTGTGTTTTAATGCAAATCAGCAACTGTCTTGAACATCTTACTTACCGGCGCTTGCAGTCGCTCCGGGAATGCAGGAAACACTGCCGGCACTGTGCCTGGGCGCAGCCGCGTAGTCTGGCCGGTCCGGTCAAAGCATTCCGGAGTAAAGTGAACCGAACATAAGCGGTCACCGTCTTTTGCGTGCCAGTCTTCGCGACGAACAGCTTGTTCCCAAAGTCTTCGCGCCTCAGCATCCTTCGGAAACTTAGCAGTAAAGAAATTGTTGGTTGTGGGCACGCACGTGCTGCGCGGCGCAATACAAGAAGCACAGCAGTCCGGAATAAACTTTCACGAGTTCAATGGATGGATGGATGGATGGATGGAATATAGGAGCGTCCCCTTTGAAACGGGGTGGTAGCAGTAGCTATCATGCTCATTTTTCTCCCTATATCTTAATTATTGATTTAGAATGGTTAACTAAACCACCATTCTATTTATTCAATTTTGTTCCTACATTACTAACATTATGTCACTTCTCTGCTTTTAAGCCACCAATCTTCCAGTCGTCTTTTGCTAGTTTCCACCGCCGGTTTATTCACCCGGCCACTGTTATCTCTAAAGCCCAGAGCTTCAGGAACAGTGATTGCGCCTGCACCAACTTCCGGATGGATACCATTACATTCCAGTATAATATGATCAATTGTTTCACTGGAGTTTCCACATACAGCACATGCGTCATCTCCATTGTTAAATTTCTTTTTGTAGCTGCGTGTTCTAAGGCACCCTGATCTAGCTTCAAAAAGTAGGGTACTGCCTCTTGAGTTATCAGAGAAATCTTCCTTCCTGATCTGCATTTTCCACTTTCGGTATAATTCCACACTCTGTTTCTTTTCCATCGAATTTGTCCAATTTTTACCTTCTGTGTTTTTCACCTGTTGCTTAATGCTCTTTATTACTCCGTCCTTGTTACTAGCATACTTACTAGTTAGTTTCCTAGTTCTTTTCCTCCATTGTGAGTCAACGCTTTTTAGGTACAGGTATTTAAATACTTTAGCTGCCCATCTGTTACTGTCCAATTTCCTCAGGCGTTCCTCATATAATATTTTACTCTGAGCTTCCCGTACTTCGAAAGATGCCCAGCCCATATCGCCCTGTACAGCCTCATTTGTAGTTTTGCCATGGGCACCTAGTGCTAATCGTCCAACGGATCTCTGATTTGTTTCTAATGTCGACTGTACCTCTGATTTTAGGCACAAAACCGCATTTCCGAAAGTAAGTCCGGGCACCATAATTCCTTTCCAAATACCCCTCAAAACCTCATACCTATTGTATCCCCACAATGCCTTATTTATTTATTTATTTATTTATTTATTTATTTATTTATTTATTTATTTATTTATTTATTTATTTATTTATTTATTTATTTATTTATTTATTTATTTATTGAACCCTCAGGGCCGGAGGCATTAAAGAGGGGAGTGGTTACAAACTATAACATAGAAAAAATACAGAAACAAGAACAGTGAGTGTTACAAAATTATTCTGCTATTCATACAATGTTAGCTAAAGCGTTGCGGAAGTGTTGGTTATCAGTGATGTCGGTGATTTCAGCGGGAAGGTTGTTCCATTCGCGTGAAGTACGAGGCACGAAAGACTGAAATGCAGACACAGTGTTAAATGTTTCAATTCCAACCTTGTAGCGATGATCGGTGCGGTGTGATATGTAGTGGGGAGGAGAAATGAGCGCGTTTAGTAGAGCGGAATGATGGTACAGTTTATGAGAAAGACTGAGACGAGTAATTTTTCGGCGGCATGCTAAAGATTGTAAGGAGAGGAACGATTTCATGCTGGTTACGCTTGCACCACGGTTAAAGTTAGACAAAATAAAACGAGCGGCATTATTTTGGACCAATTCAAGCGAAGTAATTAATTTATCGTGATGGGGATCCCATATAGCAGCTGCATATTCCAGTTTAGAACGAATTAGTGTTTTGTAAAGCAATAATTTAAGAGATGACGGAGTTTTCATGAAATTTCGGCGTACGTAGCCCAACATGCGGTTAGCGTTGTTAATAATGTACTCGATATGGTGTGACCAGGTGAGGTCTGCAGAAATGTGGACAACCAAGTATTTGTATGTAGTAACAGACTCTAGGGGTACGTTATTTAGGTAGTATCTGAAGGGGGTGTTAGTGTGTCGGGATACTCTCATAACTTTACATTTGCCAATGTTTAGGTCCATGCGCCAAGCGTTGCACCAAGAAGAAATGTTAGAAAGATCGCTCTGAAGAAGGTTAGCATCGTCAGGGGATTTTATTTCACAAAAAAACAACGCAATCGTCAGCGAACAGATGGATGTTAGATTGCACTTTGGAAGGAAGATCATTAATGTAGATGAGAAACAAAAGCGGTCCAATAACTGAGCCTTGAGGCACTCCCGAATAAACATCACTGAAAGGTGAATTATAATTGTTAGCGCAAACAAACTGAGATCGGTTAAGAAGGAAGTATTCAATCCATTTAAGAATATTAGGATCAATGTTCAACTGATTTAGTTTAAAAAGTAATAAGCGGTGACATACCTTGTCGAATGCTTTAGAGAAATCAAGAAAAATGCAATCAGCCTGCGATGCTTTGTCTAAGATAACATGAAGTTTGTTAGTGAAGCAGGCAAGTTGCGTATCACATGAATATGATTTTCGTGAACCGTGTTGTGCGGGTGTGAAGAAGGAATTGGACTCGGGAAAATTAACAAGGTGTGTGAATATTATGTGTTCCAGTAATTTGCAGCATGTGCTGGTAAGAGAGGTGGGACGATAATTCGCAGGTGAGGTTCGACTGCCTGACTTGTGCAATGGGACAACCTTCCCGATTTTCCATTGTATGGGCAATGTTGAGGTATCGAGTGATTGCTGAAAAATTCTGGTTAGTATTTCAGAACAGCAGGGAAAGGTGTTTTTCAAAAACTTGGCATTAATACAGTCATAACCGGGAGATGAGTGAAATTTCAAATCGTTAATAAGTTTGGCAATACCTGATGTGTCGATGCGTATAGGAGGCATAACTACATAACTGTATTGGTGAGTGGTAGGTAGATTCAAGTTTGAAGAATAAGAAAAATTTTCCGCAAAGGTTTCGTTAAGGATAGAAGCACATAAGTTGCTGGGAACGGAGTCCCCTGACTCATCTAACAAAGTGATAGAATCATCGGATGGTGGGTTAATAATGCGCCAGAATTTTTTAATGTTTGTTGATAGCATGGAAGGTAGAGTGGAAGAAAGAAAATTTTGTTTTGCATCTTTTAGGGCTGTTACGTAGGCATTGGCCGCATCCTTATATGCCTCCCAATGCACGTTGCTGTTAGATAGTTTAGCAATGCGATAGCGGCGCTTTTTTCTGTTAGATAAGCGTTTGATATGGACTGTGTACCAGGGGGCCTGCGAATTGGAAGTTATGGTTCGGGTAGGAATGTATTTGTCTGTTAGTTCGTGAATTCTTGTTGCGAACATATCCCAGTTGGCTTGAACAGATCGATCACTGAAGTTAGTGAAGAAGACTGCCATAAATGCCGATAGTTCATTATTAATCGCATCGAAGTTAGCTCTGTTATAGTCATGTATAATCTTTTTCTTTTTGGTACCCTTGGGACTATTTGCTTTAATGACGAAGGTTAGCAAAGAGTGATCACTTAAACTGGGCAAGTAAGTAATGGCGGAAGCAACATCGGGGCAATTGGTTAAAATCAAATCCAAGGTGTTAGCGGTATTAACAGATGTTCTTGTAGCTTGAGTAACTAATTGCGTAAGAGAAAAAATTGAGCATAAATCTAGAAATTCACTGGCATCGGAAGAGAAGGGAAACAGAGAGGGTGGCTGGGAATTCCATTTTATGTTTGGAAAGTTGAAATCTCCAAGTAAAAGCAATGGAGCTGAAGGAAATCTGGAGCTTACTATGTTAATTTCATCATGTAGGTCATTATTGAATGAGCGCTCAGCAGAAGGTGGACGATAACATACTCCGATTATAAATTTCTTATAGTCAAGAGTGACTGAAACCCAAACAGTTTCCAAAACGCTATTAGTATAAACGCAAGATGATGGAATATTTTTCGATATTGCTATGAGTACGCCCCCACCACGCCTGTTCGTTCGGTCACAACGATATAATGCAAACTGGTGAGCGTTAGGAAAGATTTCATTATCAGTGATCTGTGATGACAACCAAGTTTCAGTTAGTGCAATGATTTGTGCAGAACATGTGTCGATTGCCGAGGAAAGAGTTGTACGCTTACTTGAGATACTTCTGATGTTAGTGTACAGAACTGATACGCCAAATGATGATGTATGACCACTGCCCCTCACGCCTCCCTAGGATACAGTGTGCGGGGGTGAATCATAAGCCGATGTAACTCGATCGCCTCGTGGCGTGACTTCTTCGACCATGTCAGTAGCTCGGTTGTACATGAATGATTTTTTGTTTAAAACTAATTTGTTGTAACGTAGACGAAACTTAGGTGACCCCGGTTGACTGTTGCCAAACTCGATAAGTTTTCTACGTGCCAACCGAGTGGAGGGCGAGAAATCTTCGCTTATTGTGACCTGGTGCTCCTGGAAGTCACTGCGATGCGACAAGATTAGTTCTCTGATTTTATAATTACTAAATTTTGCTATTATGGGTCTGTTTTTGTAAGGGGAAAGGGCACCTATACGGTGAGCACGCTGGATTTGGTTGTTGGGAAGTGGGTCAACGACTTTGCTTAGGAGGGTTGTGAGCGCGGTTTCTGTTTGTTCCCAGGTTTCTGCAGAATCAGGTAAGCCATGGAAAAGTAAATTATCCCGTCGTGACCTGTCCTCAAGCTCGTCCAGCCGCGACTGTAACATGTGATTCTGAGAAGTTAAGGTTTCAATCGACTCCTGCATGCTTGCAAATTCGTGGCTATAATTGTCAAGGATCTTCGACTTTTCCTCTAACTCATTTAGGCGTTGCTGAACGTCAGTTATCTTTGTTTCGATAGTTTTTTGTCCAGCTTTAATAGATTTAACGTCAGACACCAGTTCGTCCTGCGTTTTCGAGCTCTGTAATGACCGCGTGTGTACGTCCTTCAGAAATCGAAAGAGAACAGACATTTGTTCAGCGTCGGGGAGGGATTCAATTTCTGAGAGGGATTCGGATCGGGTAGTAGGGCCAGGATTAGTTTCAATGTCGCCAGAGCGTAACAACAAAAGGGCACTAGAAAAGCATTCACACACTATCATATAGCACTTCGGGGCACGGGAACAGCAATAAACATATGTCATCGCTTTTTCTGGCGTACAAAGAAAATGTACACACCTGCACCGGAGGAAAGCAGAACTTAGACGACATGATTCCTGCAGTGTTCCGGTGCCCACTAAAGCCGAAGACCATGAAGTCGTCGCTTTTATGCTTGGCGCGTGATGATGCTGTAGTCGATTGGGCTGGCTGGCCGAATGCAGGAGGATCCAGGAAAAACGCAAAGGTAGATTCCTTGTTGTGGTAATCGCTGGCTGATGACGACATTGGTCGCAACACCGTGAAAGCGCATGCCCGGGGTGTCGACGAGATAAGCAGCTGGTTCAGCAAAAACACGAGAGCAACCTGCACCGGAGGAAAGCAGAACTTGGACGACATGATTCCTGCGGTGTTCCCGTTCCCGTGCTCATGCTTCATTATCCCGGCATTCCTTCGCCCTTTGGCCTTAAGTGATTGCTCATGCTTTTCAATGTATGCCAATCCTTCGTTTACCCATACCCCCAGGTATTTATATTCTGTTACTCTAGGTATTTCAAGGCCTTGTATTTTAAGAACCTGATCAGTTGAGCCGTTGAAAATCATCAGACCCGACTTAACGGCGCTGAAACTGAAGCCTAGAGCGTCCCCTTCGTCTCTGCAATACTTAACGAGTTTGCAATTCTTCCAGGCTCTCAGCTAGCAGCACAATATCGTCTGCATACATCAAACCGCTGCTCTACCGCCTTTCCACCTAATCTATATGACAGGTTAAAACCTAAATTACTATCTTGTATCCTCCGTTCCAGGTTTATCATATAAAGCATGAACAGCACCGGTGATAGAGGACAGCCTTGTCTTAATCCTTTGCATACTTTGACATCCTCCGTACTTCTTATCCCTTCCCACGTAATTTCTACTTTGTTATCCCGGTATATTTCCTGTAGGAACTCTATTATCTCATAACCGATACCTTCTTTTAATATGTTCCACAGGAGTTCCCTGCTTACGTTGTCGTACGCCCCGTTTATGTCCAGGAAGGCCAAATACAAAGGTCTATTTTCCACTCTAGATATTTCGATGCATTGGGTAAGCACGAACATGCTATCATCTAAGCGCCTACCTTTTCTAAAGCTGTTCTGAAGTTCTCCGAGTATCTTGTTACTTTCAACCCATGCCTGCACCTTTAATTTCACCGCCTGCATGGCTAACCTGTACATAACAGATGTTATGGTAATCGGCCTGTAGGATTTTATGTGCATCCTGTCTCCTTTCCCTTTATAAATCAAATTCATTTTACTCTGCCGCCAGCTGTCCGGAATTTGCTTATTCGTTATGACTGTTTCCAGAGCTTTTAACAACGTTTCCTTACTTTTTGGACCGAGTTCATTAATCAGCTTGATCGAAATTCCATCTATTCCTGTAGATGTGTTTTTAGGAATATTTTTTTTCTGCCTTTTTCCAGTTTAGATTGTTCAGTTCTAAGCTGCTTTGTATTCTGCTACCTTGTGTTGCTTCCTGATTTGCGGAGATTGCCCTATCGTCGCTCTTAAATCACTCGGCTACAACTGATGTAATGTAGTTCACTGCGTTATCTCCCTTTAAACAATTTCCCTCGTTATCCTGAATCCGATCCTGCTTTCTTTGATTATTCTTCCCTAGCCAGCTTATATGGTTCCAAAATTTTCTTGCTCCGCCTCTAGAGGCATCGTGTATATCAGCTATCCAGCGATCAGTGGACTGTCTTATTTTACTTTGGACGAGGGCCTGCACTTGAAGTTTCTTTTGTCGATATGATTCCCATTTTTGGTCGATTTCCCCCTGAGATACCTGTGCCTTCTTTGCCATCCGGTGTTCCCTTGAAGCAGCCCGTCGTTGTTCAATAGCTTCCCTGATTTCTTTATTCCACCAGCTCTGTGGCTTCCTCTTTCCATTCCAGCGGCTTGCTACTTTAACCTCCTGAATTTTCCTCCTTATGAGTAGTTCTGCCTGTTCATAATTCCAGTCATCCATGGGGCTTTTTTCTATTGCTTCCTCTATGTCTGCTGCTATCTGTGCTATTTGATCGTCGTTTAATTTTGTGTTTACGTTTTGTCTAAGTTCCATTTCTCTTTTCATCAAGGGCCCCATCTGCAGACTAATACGTTTATGATCACTTCCCAGACTACACTCCCCTTCTTCGTCTATTTCCATTTTTGTGACCTTGCTATAAATTTTCTGTGACATTAGATAATAGTCAATGGTCGTCTGCCTGTTGCGGAATTCCCATGTGATTTGGCCTTCACATTTTGTTTCTCTATTTACTATAACTAGATCGTGTCGCTCACAGAAATTTAGCATTAGCTTGCCGTTACAATGCGTGTATCCATCCAGATCGTCGATGTGGCCGTTCATGTCCCCCAGTAGAATAATATTGGCCCCGTTTCCAAACTGGCTTATATCGTCACTGAGACATTCAGCAAGATCCCTGTTTTCTTGCCTGCATTGATGTCCTGTTCCTAAATAAACTACCCCTAGCCATGTCCTTATGCCGGCAATTGTTCCTGAAACCCAGATATGTTCTTTACAAGATGATTTAATTCTTTTCCAATTTGTTTCCTGGTGTATCAACATACCTACCCCTCCACCTTTTTTTCCGTTCTCGTTCTGTTGCACCCTTCCCAGACGTAGCCTTCTGTAAACGGCGGATCTTCTATATCCCTGAGATGAGTCTCGCAAAGAGCGTACACACCTATTTTGTCATCCTTCAACTGCTGTTCTATCTCTAGCCATTTCGGTCTTTTTCTACCTGCTTGCATGTTTATGTAGCTGATCCTAGTGTTAAATTTCTTTTTTGTACTTTTCTTTCTCGACCTACTCTTTGCCATTTTGGGGGGCTCAGCCTCCATTATTACACTTTCTTCTGCTTCACTTCTAACTACCTCTGTGCACGGAGTCCTCGCGGACTCCCTAAAAAAAGCTACAGCCCTGCCTGCCAGGCGCCAGCTGATCTCTGCTCCCACCCCTCTGTTAAAATGAATGCCATCTCGCTGAAAAGCCCTACCAAAACCTGCTTTATGTACCTCCCTGTTTACCTCAACCACTTCGAAACGCTTCTCCAGGCTTAACTTTCTTATTTCCTGATTAACTGTCACCACGTCCTTTTCCATCTTTCCGTTCAATCCTAGCACCTCTGGTACTGTGCATACAACTATCTGCGTCTGCTGTGCTATCTCCCTGATCTCGTCAACTCCCTTAGCTAAACTTTCCACCACCTGCAGCGTCACCATTTAGGACATCATTTAGCCCCGCGGCTACTATTACCATACTGCGCTCTGCGGAATTCTTTAACAGCCTATTTTTACTCTCTTTTAGCACTGCCCTCATTGTTCTCCCTGGGAAGGCTCCAACCAACACTCTCTTTCACCCCTTACACGTTCCAAGATATCTCGCTTGCACCTGTCCATGTTAGAATCTCCGGCGATAAGCACCTGGGCCTTCTCTCTCCCTCTCCCAACTGTTGGCTCCTGCTTTCGGTTATCTGTGTCCTTATCTCTGGGATTTTCATTCTGCCTTACTTCTTCCTTTTTTTCCGGCGTCTTAGCTGCTTCTAAATAACTCTGACGGTTCGGATCCGCCTGACCTACTTTGCTTATGCCTTCCATGCCAGTGCTGGCCCCAGCCACGTGGCCCGCACTGGAATGTTCGTCCTCGTTGGTTCCAAGGACAAAGTCGGCCCTTTTTTTTTTTTTCAATTTGAGTAAGCTGTCCAAGCAGTTTCTGATTTTCCGCTCTTAACAAACGTACTTCATTTTCTAAATCATCCACACGAGACACTGAACTGCCCCTTTCTTGATCAAATCTATCCAGACGCGCACTCAGTACGCAACACCGACACAAAAAGTCGCTGCCTTCCGCTTCACCTACAGAGTCAAAACGCGTTTCCTTTAGATTAACCTGCGCCTCACACTGAGTACACTTTACCTTCTTTTGATTGCACATCTTAAGCGCTCATCGACTGGACTGTATCTATTACGAATTCTCAGAATATACAAATTGCCAAAAGAAGACACAAGAAACGAATAGCAAACACGCGTTAAAAACTGCGAATGCCAATAGCCTAGAAAAAAATTATTTATCTAAACAATATAGCTATATAATGAACGCCAAGAAAACCTAGCTGCCGGCACGAAAAAACCAGGCCGCTAGGACCAAGAGCTAAAATCTATTCTTTAGGCTGCACCTAACCTGACTAGCTGAAAACGAAATTAAGTTAAAAGAAAGAACTCATCTATTTGACGCTTCGGAAGCTCCCGCTGTCGCCAGTCCGTCCGTTTCCGGTAGCCACGTGCAATCGGAGGAGCGATGGAACACGTGTCCGCACCACACGGCTGTCAACTGTCAACTGTTCAACTTACTTGTGAAATGTGACACCTGGCGTCGTCTTCACGCGGTTTGTACAACCGTAAGCTACGCACGAGCCAACCATGCTTGTTCTGGCCGTGTTACATGCCGCGCAAGTGAAGCAGCACCACTTGTCCGTGTACACACTCGGCGCGCGCTGCGGCGACAGGCGTGCTTTCTGCCCCCCGCAAGATGGCGGCGCGGCGGCTTCACTTGACGGGCGCCCCCTCCGCTCCAGCAGTTTCTATATAACCTCCTTGGTTTGAGCACGACCGCTCACTGAAGGCGCACTTGGGTGCGGCCCGTCGCGTCGCCCAGAACAGGGTTGCCAGATTTGGCTACTTTACGCCAAATTGGCTACTTTCTGAGCCGCCTGGCGACAAAAATTTTGGGTTGGCTACTTGGCTACTTTCTGGCTACTTTGAAAAATTTTCGCCTATTCCAACGAGCCCGTTTGCGCGCTGTTCAGGATGCTCATTTTTATAGATAGACAGAGAGCAAATAACGGTAGCGCTGCAATACAACCAACTGTGCATGGTAACGGCTGTCCCCATCCAGTTTCAAAGGGGACGCTCTTAACATCCATCCACTAAAACCCCTTGATAATTTGAAAGTAGCGACACTCTCCCCCGCGCCGCGCTTTCCTCCTCAATTCTCCTAGCGCGGGGCGGCTGCTAGCTCTGCGCACGACACGCTTTTTCTACCTGGTACCCGCCGGCCGGCCGCAGCAGTCAGTGAAGCGCGCGTTTTTGGTCCAAGTCTGCGCTCCAGGATCTAGTACTGCCTCTGACTTTGTCCGTTTGTTTTTTTTTTTGTTGTTTTTTTTTAGCGTGAACTCTGTCACCGCGGTAAAACTTCGCAAAACGAGAAAACGACCCAGGCTGGTGCTTTGAACTTTAAGATCAGAGAAAGTCAAAGCGGCTGCTTAGTCAATTTCGCTTTCTTTTTTTTTTTTCTCAAAACGAGAAAACGACCCAGGCTGGTGCTTTGAACTTTAAGATCAGAGAAAGTCAAAGCGGCCGCTTAGTCTATTTCGCTACTTTCAAGCTATCTTGGCTAAGCATAATATATGTCACGTAATAAACCTTTAGTTTGGATCATTGGTAAATATACACTTACTTTGACCAACTACGGGCCAAATTAAATGATATTTTGTAAACCGCACTTGAAACCCACATTTGCACTGCAGCATCGAGTCATATACCGTTGGAAAGCTTAGGCCAAGTGTAATGACACTGTGGTAGTTAGCGATCCTCATTAATCTGCGTTAAATATTTATTTTGTATAAAACCTAACTTTGAGCTAGACGATCAAGTCATACCATTGAAAAGCTTGGGATGAATCTAAATGCTCTGAATTAGCGATCCATATTAGCGTTAGTGAGCTATATGCAATCAAAACCGTATACCTTTCATATACCGAGTCATAGACCTTTCGAAATCTTAGGTTGAATGCAAATGAGTTGTGCTAGTTATCGAACCGAATTAATTAGTGTTAATTATTTAACTGCACTTAAAGGCAAATTTTGCATTACAGATGGCCAGCAAAGGGCAAGTGTAAACGCATTATGCTAGCTAGCCAAACTTAGATAAACATCACAACAGAGCTAACACACTAACTAGGCTTACCACGAACTGCTTCGAAATGTTTTTCTTTGCCCGTGCATATTTGCGTGCAGTAGGTCTTATTTAGCGTGCACCCGCTGACAATAAATTAGTCATGAGTGCATCTTCCGTCCATGGGTTTGTCGCATCAGTGTGAAACTGGCTTTTGCACTCTAGTTTGTTCAGTGAATAAAACAGTTGCGCACTTTCAATGCGATCAAGCAGCGCGGACAACATTCTGACCGCAATTCGCCGAACATTATTAGGCACTGGTGTCAAGAAAGCTTACGAATATACTTTATGTCTAGGCAAGGTAAACGCCTCCCGATAATGTAATATTATACTTGAGAAACCGAAGGTTCCCGTCCAACGCCTAGTAGTCATGATCAAAAAGAAGTGTGTGTAAACATGTGAACACCCCCTGCACATTGGCCGTATCCTTGATAATCCCAAACCATGATTGAGAAGGTCAACTCAATTATTTACGGCAGGCCTGAACATCGCACCTGAGTGGTTGCAGTTTCGTTTCGTCATGTTCTCCTTTTGTAGTCATTGTTTGAGACGTCCAACTCCACTAACATTTTATACTTACATTTTCGTGGACATAATTTTATGCATTTTATACTGTTTCTATAATCATCACAGAGAAGTTTCTGATAACATGTGTGTTTATCTGGTCAGTTTAGTTTTATGTCTGTTTATATAATATCGCAATATTATATAATGTTTATATAATACGCAGCCAGTTTTTTTTTTTTCGGAAAACTTTTCTATGGGATTTAGTTGCTATAAGACGCAACTGGCATTTGTTTCTTCACGAGCGTTGGAATAAAACGACTATTAAACGAATGTTTTTGGTTGTCTTTTTGCAGTGAGCGCTCTATTTACTGCCCCATGCATAGCCCCATGGTACCCATGGCTCCTTTTTGGCTACTTTTTATTGCTCTTCCTCTGGTTGGCTACTTTCTAGCTACTTTTTCCATTTTTGTGGCGACTTTTCGTTTTTTGGACCTGGCAACCCTGGCCCAGAAGAGCCGTATTGCGCCTAGTTCTCATCGCCACCGCTGCGGCGCCACCGCTCCGGGACGAGTTGGGGCGGAGAGCCATGGGAGAGCTGCGCGCAGCGGCCGTGGCTGTGCTTTCGTTTCGGCGTCCGCGTGGTCGGCGCTTGCTCAATTTAGGATTATGAGCGGCGTTTCACACATATTAGGTGATGCTACGTGCAAGTTTACTATTGATAAGGTGATAGCGGCAAGTCATCATTACTAGGCTTTTCCAAGTCATTCGTGGTCTTCCGTTTACAAGAACGAGGCAGTCGTGTGCTTCGCTGAGAGCGCACCCATTTAGTTGCGTTTCAACCACTGTAATAACGTATTAGATATTACAATCTTGAAATCGGGACACGGTTTGGGGCCATTTATTCAGCGTGCACTTTTCTAGAAACTTACAATTCAGGACGTAGCGTTCAACATTATTGTTCAGCTTGTTCCTGCGTTTTCACTAGAAATAATATTCAAGTGGGTGCCACCACCAAAACATACTAGCTAACACAAACTGTTGCAAAAGAAACAACACAAGACAGCCAGTTCAACGACACGCCCGCAGGCTCAGGCAATTTTTTTCTCATTTGATTATGAAGCCGCGTGATGCACAGAAGACACGCAAGCTTATTTTACAAGCGAAGAACTTTCCTCTAAAAAGGTTTATGTGCAAGCGTGATTTTTTCCCCCTGTCTGATTGATGTTACCTGTCCAGTTGGTCAGCAGTGGTCGCACTAGTTTGGTTAGGGCCTTAGTGTGATTGCGGTCTTCTCTCTCGCAAATCAACTCCGGAAATTGCACAAAATAGGGAAAAAGGATGAAACTAACATGTGGTATAGCTTGCTGCTTCTTATGACCTGCAGGCACTCCATCACCTTGATAACAAAGGTGCATGGTGATTTTCAGATACCTTAGGCGTCCATCATCAAGAATTTTGATAAGTCCAGGGTTTTGCAGGAATCACAAGGCACAAAGTTGATAAATGGATGGGGACTAATAAAATAAAATTATTGACACACTAAAGTAAGCACTAGAAGTTATTTAAACTTTGGTAATATATAAATGATGAAAACACGGGCAGGCACTGAAAACAGAATAAATAAAAATGTTTCATGAGATTCTGTAAAAATATTCATACTTTCTCCTCAAATGGTCGTGCAAGGTAACCAGCCAAGAATTCATTCGGTGCTAACTCTATGTCAGCTGCTGGTTCACACCACACATGAATGAATTCAAGCTGACTCGAAAACTCTCTCGCAGCAGACGTGATATGGCAGTTGGCAAGGTACGACTTTCATAATCACGAATGCCAAGATTTATAGCTGCCTAATTCTTGATAGGTGCATTTGCAAACTGATGCTTGCAAGATGCCAACCTGCACAAAGCATGGCAAAATGTGTATAATCTAAGTCGATATATATATATATATATATATATATATATTTCGCTAGTGGTACCTTCAGTATTTTCTCCGAGGTGAAAACTGCAGCCCTTGCGTCAACTTTGTCGTTCCCGCCTTTGAATTGCCTTAGGCTGCTAAAAAGCGATACTATAGACCCGCTTTCAGAGCCTGCTTTAGGGCGTATCGGAAGCTGAAAACAAGATTCGGTTAAATGCAATGCACTAGTAAGACACGCAGAAGACATCGATGTAAGATACTTGATGTGATCAAGAGGGTACTTAATTTGCGCCAATGTGGATCTGGTTGTCATGATTGTTGCTTCGTACGTTTCTTTGGTTAGCCTTTGCTTCGACGTGCCTCCTTGGACCTGAATGTCTTCGATATGGCAAAGTCCAACTCTAACCAAGAGAGTCGCTCGTCATCTGACAAATAGAGCGGCTCCTCTTGGTGTCTCCATGGCTGCACTTATGCGATGTTGGGCAAAGCATACCATTTTGATATCATCGTCATAAAAGTGATCGTGGCGGAGCTATCTTGAAACAGACATGCTTCAGGATGACATGGGGGGTTGTCCAGGAGGAAATGAAGTGTAGCTATAACAAGTGGGGAAAATAAAGCTATTGACCTGCGCACATTAATTTTTACAAGGTTGTTTGGCTCAACATGAGCCCGCGTGAGTAACTTAACTTGTAATGTGGGCAGTTCAGGAACACGGAGGGGACAGCTGAAGGAAGCAGGATCTTCAGTGTTATGTTCTTCCTGTAATCGTCATCTGTGAAGTGCAGTGAGTATACCAGTGAATTGTCACTCGGCTCCCACCGGCTTCCTTTTCCATCCTAGCTCTCCCGAGATAAGTTTTTCAGCCATGCAGCCACACAGCAGTTGCCTGGCATGGTGCTGCATACGCTTAGGACTCTGTTGACACAGGCACAGATGACACGCATGCAGAACTATCAGAATCACGCGGTTATGTCGTAGTCAAAACGATAACACGCGCCAACCCAACCAGCGCGCTCCTTCCGCGTCGTCTGCTCGTCCGTGCCGGCGGCGCCCTGTCATGGAGTGGTGGCGCCCCCGCGGAGAATGACGACGGAAACTAACTTCTCCCAATACGCGCTTCCTCAGCCATTGAGGCGCGACGCGACGGGCCGCACCAAGTGCGCCTCCATTGAGCGGCCGTGGTTTGGGTCGTGCCTTTTTATTGCGCTGCTGGCGACATCATGCTCTCGAGATATACGAAGCACAGTGGCACAGAGTGCAATAAAATAGCCCGTGTGATGTGCAGAGGCGTGGTCAGGTTCTTTGTAAACGTGTGCAAAAAGTGTCCCCGCGTACCCGACAGATAGTGCATCTTTGTGCGCTTTTACTGGAAACAACGCTGACGGGACTATTGAAGGGCGGCCACCACCCGGGAAACATTTGGCATCTCAGAGGTAAGTTAATTTCCTTCTTTCCTTTACATTATCCCGAAAACTTTGCTCAGAACTCGTCATGCATGCCAACACAGCCCTAGCTCGTAAACACCAAGACGCGCATGTCATTATAACAAACGGATGTTTGGTTTTGAGTACAAAAAGGGGGGTGACTGTGCTTGCAGTGTCTTGGAAAGGAGACAGTGGCAGGAGCTAACCGATCGTAGGAACATATGCCTTACAAATCAGCACTCGTAAGCCCATTGCGGGATGCACGGTGCAGACTCCGTACTGCGATTCGGCCTTCGGCAAGAATTTAGAATGGGCCACTTCGTAGTGCCTCGACCCGGGCCTTATGTTGCGCTGCAGTTGAAGTTCCAGCGCTTGCGCAGTTGAAACTACACGGACTTAATAAGCGGTAAAACCTACCTGCATTACGACAGGGCTTGTTCATTATTTTTATGTTCGATTAAATTTTGCATATCATGAGGTATGGAGCCGGCGAACACGCGACGACACTGTTTCAACTTCAACCGTACTTAAAGCTCCATTGTCGAGCCTTTATAATAGAAGGGACAGCAAAAAAAGTTTTTGAGCTATTTTTCGGCAGTATTGGCTTGGCAGTTTTTTTTTTTATACTTTCTGTCTTGACTGAAGTAATCCACAAAACCTACAAAGTGCACATAAAATATAAAGCTCACAGAAATGATTTTTCTGGTCGGCTCTAGCAGCTGGAAAAAATTATTGTATAACTAGACCACTTACTCACCACGTCAGCTTCAGCAAAAAAAAGAAAAGTTTGGATAATAGAGGCAGTTGCACTGCAGTCCTGATAAATATGGTGAAGTTGTTGAAGCAAAACTTGAGTATTGAATGCAAAATGAATTCCACCTAGATCAGCCAGAGCACAAGTTGAAAGGTGAAAACGGGCGCTTGACTAAATTCTCTTGTGAAAATTCATATTTCTGGCCTGACTCTGCGCATTCTTCAGAGTTGGCATAATGGGAGCTGAGGACGAACTTTTGCCTTTGTTGGTGCACTGCTCCTGCTTCCTTCAAGGAGCCATTGTGCGTAACCCGAGTTGGGGTGCGATCATTGCATGTTCACAGGGTGGTTGGGGAACAAACTTGGTGGCACAGTGAAAGTCATTGACAATATGCTGATGACAGGCTGCCTTTGGCTTGTATTTCTCTGTGTGTTTCGTATGTGCGAGGGTTTCATAAGCTGCCACATTTCATGTTAAGGTGATTGGCATCATCAAAAAGTCAGTGTGATGATTGAAGTCCTCAGAATATGTCGTGATTTTATTTCTGGACAGACATTGCAGACATTGTTTACTGAACATACCTTTGGGTGAAAATCTAGTAGGTGAAGCTACAGGCAGAGTGCTTGCTTAGTATTCCAACATAACTACCCAAACAATGTCTCTGTTTACTGGAAACAGATATTGTTCAAGCTTCCAGCCTTCGAGTTGTTCACTCGTGCATTCCAGGTGAAGCACATTTACGCCTTGGCACATGCCAGGGTCAGGGGTCTGTTCATCACCACTGTACTAGGTTAGACTTCCAGTGGACTCAAAATGCCTTTTGCCATTGCCACGAGGTAGGATCTAAAAAAAGGTTTGATGATGAACATACCGTTCGCTCTGTTAGCAAGTAAAGAAGAGTTAACATAACTTTTCTTACTGGTTACATTATCTGGCACCTCTAGATGCGTGTTGTGCCTGCTACGGGCACTGAATCCTTGGTGTGAGACCGGAGGTCCTAGCAGGATCACAGACTTTTATAATGCTACTTAAATTATGAGCAGATCAAGGTGATAGATAACAATACTTTACTAATAGTGAATCCCAATCGCAAAGTTTGGTTACTTACAGAACAATGTTTTCTGCTCTTTTTTGGAGCAACTGTATTCGAAATGCAGATCTGGAACACAGGTCCCATCATCCAAATGCAGATGGGGAGCGATTGCTGAGCCAAGATCGCTCCATGGAGCAGTCTGGATTGCTCTGCCAAAACCTACAGAACCGGCTGGAAGTTGAGTATTTGTTCAGCTGCACCCTCTATGAATGCAGATTGCTGTCATGAACTAGTGCTCACTCTTGAGGACAGCAAGTCTTAGAGCAGCAGTAGTATGTAATGTTTTTTATAAACCTCACCTCGGAGTGCGACTCAAACTATGCGCAGAAACCATCTTTATGTGCTATTTTTCCTCTGTTCCTCTGAAACTGCGAAAACGGTGGACTGCAACCCAGGCAGCACACCAACATCGCACCAACCCCGGCCCAACGTCGACAAAAATTGGTACCAACATTGGCGTAACACTGGTTTTTTGAGAAATTACTACATTTTTATATATTGGTCCGGCTTATATGCCAACATTGCACCAGTCTTGGCACTGCCAACATAGGCTATCAGCTGGCCGTACCCCTTGTGTCACGTATTGGCATGCCACTAGTATCCATTGGCACATTTTGCATTGGCAATAAACCGGCCGTGCCGCTAGTATCACGTATTGGTATTTATTGGCATGCAACAAGTATTCATCGGCACACGTGGCACTGGCACTGCCACTGTTAAGCCACCTTTAGCCATGCAGTTATTTCACCCTTGCCCTTACTGCTGCCATTTGCTTAACTGTCACTCTGACAATTGTGGCTTTCTTATGCAGTCATTTCCCAATACCTTGCATTGCATGTCATCTCCCTAAGGAGCCATAAAATCCATGCAATTAAATGAGGCAAGCAAAATATTTTCCGAAAACATTTTATTGAGAGCTCATATACATGTACATGCCACAAGGACATCAGAGGGCCAAAATGCAGTGCAGGAGGCATTCGGTACAGGGCTAATATGGGAGATGCTAGTAGGTGTAATTGGAAACAGGGCACTAAGCAGCACATGACCAGGTAGTGCAGGTAGAGGTGATGAGGTGCAGTGTGCATTGCTCATGATGGAAGGGGCTGGACATGTTGAGCAGGGTTGATGCACTATAGCCTTGTAGTGCAAGAGGTGTTGCAGGAATAGGAGGCTGAGCATGGGTGCACTCCAGGGCAGTGTCCACCATGGATGGGAAATGGCAGTGGACTGTGTTGAACATGATAGTTGGCAGTGAAGGGTCAATGGATCAAGTGATGAGGTTGAGGGGGCGGGGGAAGCACATGGCCCAGGTAGTAAGCTGGGCACCCCGCAGGAAACAACCATTCAGGAACAGTTTGTTGAGGAGATTGGCCCGTGGGTGTTACAAATGACATCTGCACAGAAGACAAGCATATATCACCATAAGATTTAAACTCACCTTCTCAACACTTATTCAAACACATATTTGAAATCTGGGTGCTCTATACAATTGAGTACAAAATACAGAACCCCGCTATATTGAAGCCTGATAAAGTAAAGTGAAACTGAAGTCCCAGTTCATCTTCCATAGGCAACTGTACATTTTTCCCCTTTACAGTGAAGATGTTTTTGGTAAAAAACGGTTAAAGTGCTTCTGGCCATGGCGACGACTCCCGCGCACTACCTAGAGTTGCGAGGCCAAGACTTTTTGTATTTGAAAACAGAACAATAACCCCGAGTGTTCGTTTAGGTGGCTTTACTACTATCCGTAGCAGCAGTCAGAAGAAGCCTACTTTACAGAAGCCTTGGAGCCGTGAGGAAAAGCGCGCAGCGCGAAAAAGAAAAAAGTAAACCTGTCTACAAACATAGCAAGGAGGCGGCGTGTTCCATTCAGAAAGTAAAGAAGTAAACGTACAGCACGAAATAGGGAAGGGAAAGAAATGGGTCAACATTCACTGCAATCTGCAGTACAAATAATGAGGCAGTGGTGGCAGAAAGTGGAGGTGCAGCGAGTAAGGTCTTACAGCACTTGAGTGCCATGCGAATTTATCATTTATTGCCTTTTAAAAGACAGAAAGAGCAAAAAGAGACACCATGTTCATGCAAGGCTTTAGTTTTTACATGAAATCGAACTTGGTTGCATTCGTAATCACGTCTTCATGCTTCAGAGGTACTTCCACAAGATGTAGAGACATTTTATAATGAAAAAATCACACAAAGAGATGATAAAAGCGAGATGGAAGGTATTTAGGCTTTTTTTTCATTAAGCAACAAGACGTGTTCAGTAAGTGCCTATTTAACTACTAGACAGCACTTTCAGGACCATGTCATCACTGACCACTGATACAGTAAAGACCATAATATAGTAAATATTTTCGCTGGCCTCAGTGGCTTTACTATAAAGGGGTTCTACTGTATATATTGAAGGCCTATTGCCACACATTCTTCTTTTAGAGCACATTGCGACAGGTTTCTGGGCCTGCAAGGGCATGCAGCATCTTATAACGTAGGGATAATAAACATATATGCAAAATAATATCCATTCCAGATACAAAAGAAAGATATTTGGAAGATAAAACCTGCTTCCGGCAAACCGATAACTTCAGGTGGATGCTTAGTGTGCATATAGAATTACATTTCCTGAAAATATGACGGTTCAGGCTCCAGAACGTTCAATTTTTAAAAACTTCTTAAACATTCCTGCAATAGACAATATGGATTACTAAGCATGCAAAACTGAATATTAAAGAACACATTAAAGAATATTTTTATGGAGTACACCAGTTACAGACACGCATACATTACTGCGGCCAGAATGAAGAAATAATTGCCCTGACAGAACCGATCAAGCTATCTTCAATCAGCTGAGAGAGATGTGTACATCGAAGATATTCTCTAGGCTGCGCACACATATAATATTCTCAAGATAACAGTACCATTTCAAGTTCCAGCTTTTTAGTTTTCACAGCTTTATTGCTTGCTGCATTCTACTATAAACAATGGCCTCATTTGTAATGTACCAAAAAATAGTTTTCATACAGTGCTCATTATAAATTAAAGACACCAGAACAACATGCACACAAACAAGAAAAGAAGAACGGGACAGAGCGCCATTCAAAACTGATTTATTGAGCAGAATAATGTACATATATATCTCACTGCCGGCATATGCGCAAGGAACCCATTCAGCGTCATGTAGTTTAAGATAAGATATGTTCAGAAGCCCATGCCTGGTACCATAGCCTCTTTCTCTGAGAAATCATTCTTGAACATAGCTTATCCTAAACTACAAGATGCTGAATGTGATGTAGCTGAATGTGTTCCTTGCACATGTGCCGGCAGTGAGATATATATGTACTTGTTCTGCACAATAAATCAGTTGTGAGTGGAACTCTGTCCCGTTCTTTTCTTGTGTGCGTGCATTGTTTTGGCGCCTTCAGTTTATAATAAATAAGCAAGAAAAAGCCCAACAAGAAGTTCTAGTAATCATACAGTGCATGCTTGTTCAGCTAAAATTATTACAGTCATCCTGCAATGAGCAATTGAGCAAGTACTAGAAATTTACTTTGCATAGGCAGGAAAATGTTATGCTAGATCTGATTACAATGATATCGTACTTCCTTATCAGCTAGCAGCCTATCAGGTATGCATTTTCCCTCATCGCAGCTAATCATATGGCCATACCATCGGCAACCTTCCACGTGCAAGATTATATTCAGTTAGGCATACCTGGGTGATTTTATGTCCAGGTACCAGGTGTGGTGCTCGGGCATCTGATTTCTTCAAACCAATTCATAGTAGTTGTTGGTATAGAGAATAGTAATCTGCCTGAATATCTAAGGCCAAATATTATTTCATTGCTTAAGCACACCTTAAAATACAATGCATGATGTGACTTTGGGATCATAAAAAAACGATACATCTAGCATGACAGTGATTTTTCACTTCCACCCTATCACAAGTTCCTTGAAAAACCAGTTTAATCCTGAACTGAAAAGTTTTTTCGCACACATTTTATATTTCAGTATCTATAAAATGTTGATATTTTGTGAATATATTTCAAAATCAAAATTCCTTAACAGCCTCACAAATTATTCTTTTTTTCAAAAATGGACACTATTTTGTACTCAAATTAAAAATAAGATTGTGTCTGGAGAAATAGTATTGTTTGCAGAACAAAACAGCACAGACGCAAAAAAGCACACATATCGCTCAAATTTAATGTGCAATGCACGAACTGAGAGTTCACCTAAAATTACAAGTACAATAGCCTTGTATACATGGACTCGACAGAACGGGTTGAATCAGCGTTGAGTAAGCAAGGTCATCATTCTCGACACGGCTGATGTCTACATGAACTCGCTTTCTAGTGAGCAAGTATCGTAGCAGAGCGTAGCATCGAGATTCGATGTTATTGTGCAAGTTCTTACTCGTATTTGATCCCATTGACTTTTACTATCGAGAGCTTCGATTATTTTTTATCGTTGATGAGCGCTAAAAAGCATTCATTTCGAGTGACGCTCGTCGCCGCTCCAGAGGCTTTTTCCTATCCCAGAATTCCCCATAACTATACTCCATGACTGGACAGCGTCTACATGCGTAACTAGACTCCCTGACTGGACTGCGTCTACATGCCTTTAGATAAGCGGGTCAAGCGAATTAACCTACTTCCTGAAATCGAGTTAACGCGACCCGCTCCGCCGCCTATTTTACTCAACCCGACTGTGTACACATGAACCCCACAACTGATTTTTCACTCGACAGACGTACTCGACGCAATTCTGCCGAGTTCATGTATACAGGGGTGGAACACACGTGTAACAAGTAACAATGCAGCTAAGAATCCAATCTGCTTTCTTCTGGCTCATCCAGTTTTCTAAAAAAATATCTTGTCTTACAAAGGAGGATATTTGGAGTTAAGCAGCTAAGCAACACAAGATCCATATGCTTGCTCTAACGCATGACTCCTCAGTGCACTTACAGTTGCAATTTGCTTGGTCATGTGGCAGTTCACTAAACCGTCTGACTAGATATGACAATAAAAAAGAACATCGGGGGATCATTTCTACTTTTATTAAGACATGCAAAAGTTTTTTGTTGTTGACATAGCATTAAGAGACTGCGGGAGTTTGGCAGTTTTATACGTCTTATTTCGTTTGGCAGTTGCAAGGGGATGTAGAAAAAGAAATATGAGTAAGGAATATAAGGGGTGACAACATCCCGAAATGAAACTAATGAACCAATGATGCACACTGCGTATCTTAAATGGCGTCACTGGTAGCATCAAACACAGAAAATCGTCCTTGAGTATGACAAATTTGAAGCCCAGGAGGTGAGTTGGTTGTGAGCAGGTAGTTTAGGAAAGGGCAGCCCCCCTGAGAGGTAGGCGGCAACATCACTGCCACCCATTATGGGGAAAGCCCTGGCAAGCATGCAGGCAAAGGTGCACATAAATAAGAGCAATAAATGCACAAGGAATGCACGCCTGAATGAGCAGCTGCACTAATAATTTCCTTTTGTCTTTCAGCCCACCCCTCCTGCACTGTAAGCAAGTCTGCTGTTTTCCGAACACAGAAGCATATGCAAAAACAAACAATGTTCTCTAAAATTTAGAAAATTTGAACGAGTATTGCATGATGATCTTTCTGCAAATGTCTTGCTCTAGGGTTACAGAATAAATTCATTGCAGCTGCGAATAAAGCGAGTTGGGAGCTAATGGCGAATCTCAATGGCTTGGGAAGAAAATTTTTTAAAATTGTCACTTTGAGCAAAGTAAATAGCCTGGTTTAGATCAAAGTAATATTACATCTACATGGCTGAAGCCAGTGTAGGCAACCAGAAATGTACAAGCACTCAGTAACTGCATGTCTGTATGAACAAATACATACAGTGCAGGCAGCAGTAATGAAGGGAGAGTGGAAGGCAAATAACCTGAGCAATACTGAATGGCTTTCTTCTCTTCAACCTCAATACAGGCTTCCTGCGAATTCTTGTAATGCAAGCATAATCAAGTATGCTAAATATTCCATCACTTAAAGCACCTGCACTCCCGTGTTACGCAAATGACAACTACTTCTTCAGTTCACAAGCTATGTCTGTTATTGTGCTATTACACCACAGGTTCACTCAATCATGCCTCAACTTGAAATAGTCACATACTGTTGAAATAAAGCAATGAAATATAGCACCAGCTATTAAAGCACTGCCAGGGACATGAAGGATATTATTTTCTGCATACTGGTGGGCAAGACTTCTGAACAAGTAAGCCTTGAGCTAAAAAGCCAGAAAAAGTCATATAGCATGCAATCATATAGCAAAACGCCAGCAGAGCATTTAAAGCCTTTATATAATGCAAAACAAAGGCAATGTGTCATACCTACCGAGGCAGTGTTTCCTTACACACAGCATGTTTCATGGCAAGGCTCCCACAGTTGTTGACAGGTTTGCAGCACCAAAATGTTGACAATGTTTTCTGCCTCACATTCAGGCAGCACCCCTTTGATGGCAGATGATTGCTTGTGCAAAAGCAGTGCGATGATACAAGTGGAGCAGCTGGACTGCGGGCGTTATAGAGCAAAGAGCCCTAAATGCAAGGAAAGAAAGTCTCCATTAAATCGATGCCTCTAAATCATGATAACAGCATACCACGGCTCTTCTCTGTTTAGTTAATCTATAATTTCAATTCAAAGCTGTCTCAAAAAATGGACTAATTGCAACTCTATGTTACACATGGTATAACATAGCTGTGCCAGGGCGGTGGGGCGATCAGTTAGCATAACGACCGGAAAATGCATACTGATGTTTCATGCAGTTTTGCTGCTGGAGCAAAGTGTCATGGTGCGAAGAACAAAATTAAAAGCAGGCACGGGCGCCAAATGTGTGCTACACAACCGACGCGACTAGAGGTAAGCACGGGCATAAATTTTAAGCCCGACCCGGGCCTCATGCTACAAACCCGAACCCGGCCTGGAACTGAAATTGCCTGAGCCCACCCAGCGCTCACACTTAAGCTCCGGCCCTGCTGGAGATGCTATAACAGACCAGTTGCAAAACCTACAAGTCGGCTTCCCTGTGAGGCAGGAATTCGTGCACAGTGGCGACAGAACCTGATTCAGGGATAATAGGTGCAGTCCATGCATCTACCACTGTCCACGCTGCTTGGGATGCAGTGCACAGGCCATTGTCAGATAAAGGTTTTTGGGCATTCTTAACGCTGGAATAAAGGGGGGCGCACTGTCACCTTAGGGGTGAAGAAAATTTAGAAAAGGGACACTAACCGGAGAGGGTAATAGTGGGGCGACAATGCGCACGCGAATAATACTGTGACGAATGGGCAAGAGGTGCGGGAATTACCCTACCCGTCAGGCGATGTGCTAGCACTGTGCCCAACTATTACCCCAAAGTCTATGCTGCCATTGTGCAGGAATGTCTGCCGCACCAGGAAGCTGACGTGTAGGTTTTGCAACTGATCTATTGCAACTGAAGCAACGATACAGAAAGATAAAAATAGGCGACAATTCCTGGCGATGCATCGCGCGACGACGACGCCAACGCCTGTCGCTGCCGCTGGTGCACATCGCACAGAGCGAAGGACCTCAGCGACAGAGACGTGTTTTCAGTCTTGCTTTGTTAGCGCCGCCTCCTCGTTTGGTAAATGAGTACAGTTACGCTATATCCAGTTTCTTGCACTAAACAGCAACACTGATGAAATTTCTTGTAAAGCGTCAAGCCCCCCCCCCCCCCCCCCCAAAAAAAAAAAAAAAGATGGTCCCAGCGCAGCGGCGTGCTACTATACTGCGATACAGACATGATTTAAAGCAGAGGCGTTTTTCTGCAACTTTCGAAAATTAGCAATATCTAGTCACACTAGCATTTTTTGTTTTGCAATACTACCCTACCAAGCTTTTACTAAACCGTCTCGATGCGCTCATATATGCACGGATCAGACGAAATGAGCGTCTGCAGGATTTTCGCTCATACCGGACTAGGGAAACAAACTTTGCATGCAAAAAAAAAAAAAGAAACAACTAAGGTGAGTACCCCGAAGCCTTTTGCGATTGGCTGCCTCGCGAGCTGGTTCCAGCATCATGAGCGATTTTCTAGCAACCCAGAACCTGGGCGACAGCGCCGAGCGGCAAAGCTTTAGCGGTCCTCAGCACACTGCGCATCGTGCTGCCGTGCGACTCATGCGGTTAGCGTTTTATCGCGCCAGACACGAGAAAATATGCTTTTGCCCGGACTCCGCTGACTCCGCTCGAGGTCACCCGAGGGAACCCGAGCGGCCGAGCCACGCAACGGCTATACGCCGTTCCAGCCACTGTAACGCCGTGAATATCCGAAGTTGGCTTTTAGGGCTACGATGCCACGCAGTTGTCTACTTTAGAAAATCAGTACTCTGCAAAACAGTAACGGTTTAACTTGAAATAAGCTGCGAAATGATCGGCATCAAGTCGTGCACACTTGAGAACCACTTTTGAAAAGTTAACAACGTAAGAAATATACTAAAAGAAGACAAATCTCCCTAGCACATGGCTTGCGCAGCCTGCAGCAACAATGAAATGTAAGACAACGCTTGTAATTTAAAAAATGCTCAATCTAGGAGGCTAATATTTTGCTCCAATATACACAAACGCTTTATGAAATCTTAATGAAAAAATTTGAAAACTTACATGGAATATTTCTTGAAGAAAGAAGCATTTTCCGTGCGCGGTGCCACCGAACGTGCAGCCGAGCGAACGAGTGGCCGTTGGACGAAAGAACGGAGCGCCCTCTTTGAAACAAAATACAACTGCCGCCATCGTGCCGGCTAAGCGATTGTCGCGTCATCCTTCGAGCTTTTTAGTGATCGCCTTTTCAGCAGCAGCAGCAGCATAAATGCGCTCTGCGGCTGCTCGTCTATTTAGGGCTCTGTGCCAGCAGCGAAGCTCGTCGTCGCCCTGGAGAGGCGCCTAGCTGTTTTGTTTCTAGCACCCAAACCTGTTCAAGTTGTATTTTGTGAATGCTGTAATCTACTACGAATAGTTTGCTCACTTTTAGCATACCAACAAAAATTCTTTCATACAATAGTGCTCAATCGAGTGGAATATTTCAATCACCCTGAAATGAGGATTTGAAGCAAGTTTGTTGAAAATTATTGAGCTAAGCATCTCAGTACCACGACTTGCCACCTCTTTATAAGCTAGTTGCATACGATGCTTACATTTTTTCTCATATATCCGCACCGTCAGCATCATTCTATCTGCTAGATTAGTCGTTTGTTGGCCCGATTCATTAGGCGCTTGTTTCTTTCTCACAGTTTAGTTTCTAGCGTGTATTTTATTGGCTAAGAAAATGCGGTAAAAGCACATTTCTCTATGCAACCTGTTATGAGAGCCCGGAAATGTTTGAAAGAAGTCTCCAGTCTGTTAGCGTTCGTGTTTTTATTACTGCGCAATTCCTTCCCCTGGGCGGCCGTCCGCCCCTTGGACCCTGAGTGGTGCGTCGACCCGTCCACCGCTTTGGCGCACCTGCGTGGATTTCGACGCGCGCATGAAACCTCGGACCTTGCTCGCATCGCATGCGGTGAGAGAGTGCGATCCGGGGAACAACAGGAGTGCGAAGTGCGCGAGGACGGGATTGAGCGGTGCGTCAGCACAGAGAGCAGGCGGTGGAAAGCTTTGCGAATGAGCGTGTGCGAAACAAAGATGTGTCATTGTAATCCAGCTGTTAATATACCCATTGTACCTTTTCGTATTTTATTTGTGTTTCCAGTCTTTTCTTTCACATTTTTTTTTTTCGTTCTAATGCGAACAATTCAGTTTACATGTGGGTAATCTTCTCTCCATACAAAATATTTGTAAAAAAAAAAAAAAAAACTCCCTTCCCCGCGCACGCCTGTAACTGTCCCACCACGAAGGTAGTTAGAGAATAAATAAGCTTTGATACCGAATTAAGCCTAATTGTAAAACAACGACTGCTTTATTTAGTTTTTGAACTCTACAGTTATTCCTTCTTGCCATTTGTAGCGCAAGCATTGTAATGCAGTGAACGACGACGGAATCGCGAAATTGGGGGTGTGAATAAAAGCGGAGAAACCTTACAGACTTCTTTCTTTCACATTTGTGCAAAAAAAATAATCCAGAAATTCAAAAATTATGCTATCAATGCACTTGCATGGCGTCCAATCAAATGTTGTTCTGCTGAGCTGCCGTTCTTGTATACTGGCTGCTACACGAAGCTATTTTGATTTCCTATAAAATTCAGTGTGACAAAGCCCCACGCGGATATATTTCGCGTTTCAAGTTCTTGTGAAATGTGGAAGCCGGCCCGTCGCCGTGCCGCGGGCGACTCTAGCTCTCTCTGCGATCATTTTTGCCACTGCAGTGATTTGAATATTCGCGGCTTGTTTAGCAAATAACTGGCGTACTCGTTTGCCGAATGAGTGTTTCAAGATAATCATAGAGTATTTACCAGTACCGTATGTGTGCGATATTCCATCAGTGAGTAATGCGCCATGGTCATTGCAGTCGTATTTTTGATTATACACGTATGGAATGGTCTACTCTCGCAAAGCCTAAGACGTAAGTTACGCTAGCTCTACGTATGTCAAATAGGTATATGAAAGAAATACAGCCTTAAACTATAGCGGCTGACGCATTGCGTCGTAAATTCCCGCCCGGGCGGCGCCCGTCTGCACCTTGAACCACACGTGGAGCGTCAGGGCCAGCGTCTTGGATTGCATCGCGCAGCGTGTAACCCGACAACCCCACCTGCAGAGCGCATCCACTCGGGCAAGTCGGCGCCGCTGTTGCTGGCGCCGTGCCTCCATGTTTTTCTCCCTTTGTTTGTGATGTTTTCAATGCACCTAGCAAGCAGCGAACAGAGCGTTCATATTTCGGCGCGAGTGAGTGCCATCAGTGGACTGGAACAAAAGTGCGCGGTGTGTCGTCAACAAGGGCGGACGCTTGAGAAAAAACAAATGTGCGAACGAGTGCGATGAAGAAAAGTGAAACTTTAACCTAGTTATTTGTTTCAGCATAACCTTAATATTATTCATACTGAGATTGTACCTGCAGTGTTTTCTCTCCATTTTTTTTTCTAGTACTTCCCTTCTTAGAGCGACAACGAAGCAGGAAGCGTCGATACGATTTGCCATATGTGGGAACGTCCATGCATGTGCGGACCGACGTTTAATTTACCGCTCAATAACCCAGCTTTAATTTAGATCACCATTGTTAAATCGTTTAAGCGAAAGTATGTGCTGCGATGCTTCGTATTCCTATAGCTTAAATGGACTAGTGTATTTTTAAAGTTTATTTCGATGGAAGCGCGCTCGCCATAGTCGATCTGAGTCACGTACGAGCCTTAATATGCCGATGCTTATCGCTCATTTTTTTGCATCGCACTGCATGCGTGTCCTGCGGTAATCGTCTGTTTGAAGCCACTGTTGTTAAATCTAATACACTCGGGGGCAAAGAAATTTGCTACAACTTTTGGAATTCTCTTCACCCAGAGCAGCAGGAATCGCCACGGGAGCAGCTATGAAAGAACCTAGACCATTGCCGAAGAGAATACAAAAAATAGCAACCATTGCCTACGCACGATATATGACATGTCGTTTTGATTCTTTCTAATCTACCGGTCGGCGTAGAGCTATTTATCGCCGCCGCCCTGACGGACCAGCAAACGGGGGTGAACTTATTGATATTTGACGCCGTTGACCGATTGTCGGTCTCATCCAAATTCGTCACAGTATACATGTGGATCGATTACAGTGCCAGCTTAAGTCAATGAAGATCTAGTGTAAAAGAACATGGTGTAATCCCGAGCAACATCAACAACAGCTAGGTGGGATTAAAGCAAACGCGACTGAAACCAGCACCGCGGAACTTCACAAGACTATTTAGACACAAGATTTCCGAAGTATTTAAAATTGCAGAGGTAACTTGAAAACATCGATTATAACAGCACAGTTAACGACTCCAGGTATTAAACGAGCCTGCCAACCGCAAAAGCACGCTAATGCGGTTTCCCACGGAATATTTCCACCACATGCTAATTTGCATCTAGTAGTGACCAGTAGGTGAAATAGACAAGAAAATGTTGACTGAAGTGTGTTCTAATGCATTTGGCGGGACATGGTAACAGAACTGACAGTATTGTCCAGCATATGCCACATATTAGCCAACGTCAGTGGAGTAATGGCTAACGATTCGATATAGCCATCCTTATGAAAGGGCAATGCCAATACTGCTGATATGTAAGGTATGCCAGTGTATATCTGACATTGGCGGGCCATTGTAACAGAGCTCACATTATTGTCCAGCATATGTCGAATATTGGCCAACATCAGTGGACTGATGGCTAATGCTGTCCGTTATAGCCATCCTTATCACATGGCAGCGCCAACACCGGTGATACGCCGGATATCCAGGCCCATCATTGCCATCCTCGTATAATGGTACCACCGATATTGTCAGGGCTTCGGATATGACGGGCCAATGTTGTTATCAATATAAATAGGAACGAACAATATTGGTTACCAATGGAATCCTCAGGGCCAGTGTTGGACGTGTTATAGAATGGCACAACCAATACCAGCCATAAGATGGCAGCGCTGGGCCTACATAGGGCTGATCTCTGCCAACTCACTGACAATATTGGCCCGGGCTCTTGTGCTGCCTGGGAACTTTGTTTAATTTGATAGTAGTGCAAAAACAAATATTACTATGCTTGCCCACACTTGGCTGTACTAAAGAATGGCATAAACTGTTTATGTCAATGCCATCCCAAGAAGCAGCGGGAGAAATGCCGACCTATTACAGGTTTGAAAACAGACGGCACGTGTATATCAAGCACAGGCTAGTGCACGGAATGGCGGGTACTTCCTCTGTCAGTCCACGGGCACCACCTACTTGTGTTGGCTGGTGCACGAGTTCCAAATGCTGAGTCGGAACACAGTCTGGACTGGATGCAGGGGTTCTGTTGCGGAGCGGGTAGACCATTTCAGTTGTGGGATTGTAATTCACTATATGTGCGGAGAAAAAGCAACTGAACGTGAGTCTCTGCTGGCATATATCGCATTGCCTGCTGCCATCGCTTTTGCTTTCAGTATGCATATGCTAGTGTCAGGAAGGCTTAGAGCACAAGTGGGAGGGGAGACGCTGATCTGTGCCATTATGGAAAGGCAGAGTTGTTAACATGGACAAATACCTCTTTGCATCATCATGAAAGTTGCTAAGGCTCAGCTCCATGCACAATTAGGCTAATAGAATGCAGGCATATTTCAGACAGCTCTGCAGCTACAGGCCTACAGCAACGGCTGTCATACCTTTAATGAGAACTCTTGTCTAAACAGGCAACATTTCACAAAGTGCAAAGTAAAATGCTGAGCATGTCTTTTTTTTTTGTTGTTTTCATTTAACAAATCTGATGGTCACAGTGAAGAAGTCATAAAATGGCTGTTAATATGCCTCTGCTGCCCCATTCGTAAAGCAAACAGATTGAAGTTCTCGAATAGGCATGGTTACAGTCCTGAGCAGTTCTGTTAGATGTGTCCGTAAGGGTGGCACATTGTTTTGGCTTCATCACTTTCATTGTTCAAAAGAATTCTAAACAGTAGGTGAATTGGAACTTAAAGTGGACAGAACAAATAAGCCATCTTTAGAGGCAGAAATACTGCAGATGGTGAGGCAATGGTCAGATGCCAAGGAGCCACGAGCCGCACCTGGACTTTGCAAGCAGCCTTGTGCTACTCACGAGCCGCAGCTTGGCCAAACCTAGCTTATTTAAATAAGCTTAGCTTGTACAAAACACGCCTGCAAATGTAACCCTGCCTCAAGGCTGCCTACACCCTGCCGTGGTGGTTTCAGTGTTTAGGGTACTTGACTAGTGAGCTGGGTGACCTGGATTCGATCCCAGCCGGGGTGGTTACATTTCGATCAAGGCAAAATGCTAGGCGCCCATGTGCGGTACAGTGTCAGTGCACATTAAAGAAGCTTAGATGGTCGAAATTGTCCAGAGCAACCTACAATGGCTGAATCTCATTGCCGAAGTTTCTTTGGGATGTTGAACCATATGAATCAAATCAAGGCGGCCTACTGTTAGCATTAGTAGGTGACCTTTGCAATGCCACAAAGTCTGCCCCTCACCGCCGAAATTTCGTTGTTTGCACTTCAACTCTGGTTACTTACACCTTGATGACACCTTTTCCTTAAACAGTTGTAGTTGATGAAAAGAAGTTTAAAAGCGTATCTCACTCTCAGTCAGTGAACTCCGAAAAAGGTGCTGATTTGGTTGTAAACTTCAGTTTTCTCATGAGAATTTGGTAATTGTCATAATTTGACCCTTAAAAAGTCATGTCTCTGCTGAAATGTTCATGTGGCAAGCTAGGTAGCTTCTGTAGATGGCTTGGATATATCAGAAGTGCTATGATGGTGAACTGTGCTTAGTGTCTACCATACCTTAATGATGAAGGTGGCGAACGCTGATTAGACAGATTTTATTGCGTTAGGTTTCTGCACCCGGTTTCAGCCAGGTTTCTAGAATTATGTGACACTGGGGGCTCCTCATACCACTCAATTTGTAAGTACGGTGGACGTCATATCATTTGCTCGCTATGTGCATTTCGTTGTGCGGGTTTAATAAGCTTTTCACGAAAGTGGATACAGTGAGTATGCATAGATCTGTTCTCTGAAGCATTCGCTGAGTGACAGCCCAGGCCAACCCTGGTAAACCCAGAACTTCTGCCACATTATTGTTTCATTGGTATGGTTTTTTCTACCCTCCTGATATCCCAGCTTCTGACACCAAGTATGCATACCATGGTCTGTCATTAACTCCAGTGCTGTAATCGATCATCACATACTTCTGTGGTGCTGCACATTTCAAGTTATCACTGTATATATGAGCAGTGTTTCGAAACCTACTTAGTGCTGAGCTGCGGTACACATTTGAGGACTAATAGCAAGTTTGCTATGCGTGATGGCTTCCACAGACAAGGATACTCTTGTGGGGAAAGGAATGTTGCAGATGCCTGCATGACAACCCTTCTGATTTTGCCAGAAGACTTCCAATTTTTATTGCATAAGCAATACCACGTGAGGTTTCAGCCCATTGCGTATACCCGGCCTGTAGAAAGTTTGACCTTTGACCTTTAGAGATGAAAAAGAAGAAAGAACAAAGAGAAGCTACGTCGGCTTTGCTTACGTAATCTAAATCTAAATCCCAGCTAAATTTTTATTGCGTGATCACTGCCCTAAATCTTCCGATAAGGGGCTTGTTCCTGCAAAGAATGGCTTTTGCGAAACCGGCACCGAGGAATTAACATCATAATTGCCAGCATTGCTATTGGAGGCCACACTAGCACCATTAGCATCATTGGCTAAGCTGGAAATCAATCAGTCGATTTAGCTGAGCCAGATTAGGTGTGGCTGGTCGCAGAAACAGTTGGTGTACTGCATTGCTTGTAGGCAGCGATACGCATCCAATGTAGGCCCAGTAGATATAGATGCTTTGCTGGCTTTGCTTTTGATCTTGGCTAAGGCAGCTGCTTGGTGCACTTGACATTAAAGGGTCATTGGTGTAGCTTCGCCTAGATGTCACGCCTTCCAATCCTCCTGTATTGAACTTCCAGCCGCATGCCTCGCGTTACCAAGCTGCTCTATGCCTAACAATGGTGTGATAGCTTTTGGTGTCCAAGCAAGCTGGGAGCCATAATTCTAAGCATACCTGAAAAGCCATGCCTTTCACCAACTGCGAATATTCCTTCGCAGCTCAAGAGACAACCCCCCCTGCCCCCCCACAGCGCCATGCGTCTGAAGACATATATACCCTCAGGGAATCATCAAACCATTGGTGTGTGCAGCACAGATGTTCTGTGTGCAAAACTGCGCATCCGGTGCCCCGTATCTTTCTATTTACAATATGCCATTGCCCACAATTGCACCGCTGTCCGGAGAAACCACTGTTCATACTTCATTTGTTATTGGGCTTTAAATGCTTGCTGCAACTCGGCACTCCGTACACTCTGAAATGCTACTGAGGTATCCGGTGACGACTAGAAATGTGCCTACACCACAGCAGCATAACGCGATGATCAACTACAGCAATTGAAACCTGCAATTGACAACATTTATTCATGCTCGGCGTCAGCCGCAGGGACATCAAGAGGCTTCTCTTGGTCGCATCTGAAAGGATGTGCCAGTATTTTAGAGTCAAACAGATTGAGGTTCTCACAGAGCTGATACTTTAGAGAGTGGGTGAGTGAATCCTTATTGTATCCACTTTCATGAAAGGCTTGGTATGCCGTAGGATGAAGTCTGCACAGCATATGAACCTTGCTATGCCCCCTATGTTTGCAAGTGGAGAGGAGGTCAAGGTGTCCCCATACTAGTGTCATTGCCATTTTGCGATTCGCGAGGGAACTTTCTCCTACACTTGAGAAGCTATTCAATTGGAGCTTTATTTCTAGAAGAAAAAAAAACAGGCCTTGAGGACCGCTTAGGGTAAAGGTTTCAGTCAAGGCATGTTTGTGAATATAGCAGTTAACCTGGTCCCCATGCACTGTTTCCACTGCATCGGGTGGAAGGGGATTTCTCAAGAAGACCTTGTTAGAAGGAACGCTCAGGGGCCGTCATGAATCTTAACCAAGCCTTGAGTAGAGGAATGGCTGTTTCCACCACTCTATGGAGCAGAGGCACATTGCTGAGTCAAGGCATATTTTCATGTGATTGTCAATTATTAAATGTTTGCTTCAGTGATGCATTCATACATCGTTAGCGCTGTCCTTGTCTTGCAATCGCCTAATGCAAGGCACAAATTTCACTTGAAATCTTAATGCTAGAGCATATAAGACAATCGCAGGATATTGTTAACGTTAGATGTAGATAATTACCAGAATTAATGGCAAGCAAGGAGGGTTCAAAGCACTTTTGTGCATAGTGGCACATCTAGCGCCCAGAGCTGGCCGTATATAAAACTTTGACAAGAGTTTTATGACCGGAGGAAGCATTGAGGGCTCAGATATGGCTGTGGATTATGTAATGCACCTACATCCATCAAATTTCACTAACTTCTGTTATCAGTCTGTGGACAATAAATGTGTTTGAAGTAATAGTTACGGTCGGAGATTGACCATCAAGATTCTAAGTTGCATTCAAACTTGAGTGGAGTTGTGTCACTTTTACATGGCATTCTTGATCACCGTTGAAAGATTCCATCATCTCACTAGAAGTTATTGTACCACCACTGTTGCAATCGATAATTCGCTGCTAGGCTCATGTAATACTCGTGCCCTTTTGGAAATGTCTTATCAGCTTTTTTTTTTTTTTTTGTATAAGTGGCAATGATATTGTATTTTGTGCAGTGTTCTGTGTGCTTTTTTTTTCTTCATATGATCGTATATATTTAGGACTGCATAATCTTGCAGGCTTGATTTTGTTTCTAGCCCTGTATGCTGAGCAATATCCAAGAGTGCCTAGTTCTACTTCTCAAAGGCCAGTTTAGTCTCCAGTTTTGCACTGCTCTGTTGACTTGCTAATTGTATTGATTGATACGATATGGTTTGAAAACCCTTAAAATATCTGTTCGACTCAGGTATTAGATTTTGTGGTGAACTGATGCCGAGCAGCCTGTATGCTTGTCTGTTCCTCAGATTTCTGTAGTTCAGAATCGAAATGTTTTGAATTGTTATCAAATAATAGTAGAGCACCTACTGGTTCCTTTCTCAAAATGTTTTGAAAAGACATGAGCTGAATTTTTGCATTTTTGGCACTTTGCAGACGTCACACTGTGAAAACCTGTATCCAAGTCCGAACCCGCCAGGCCAACAGCAGCTGAAGAAGAAAACCTCTATCCAAGCTCCAACCTGGCGAACTGAAAGCAGCTGAAGTTTTGTAATCACCAGGTATCACCCATGCTGAGACATGGCATGAATAAAGCCAATCCAGGTGACCACATAGTATTGGTTTTGCAAGCATGCATGCTTTACACTTGAAGCCCATCTCATGGAAGGCATCATTTTTACAAAACATTTTGTGTCAGAACTGCAGCAGACACTGATTGAGGCCTTGCACAAAGCCTAAAACTAGAAAATTAGTATTATGCGCAACACGAACGTGAGGAGTATGTATGGAGCCTTGCAACCATGCAAAGTATTACCATAGCATGGTATACCATTCCTGTGTCAATGTCTCATCCTTTGAGATCAGACTGTTGTCTTGAACCTTCCGAGTGCACTCAGTTCTTGCGCTATGCGAGTGTGCATATCCATGCGCTCTGCAGGTTAACTATGCAGAGACTTTGCCGGACTCGCAGTACGTGGGTGCAAAAGTCCTGGCTGTGCGCACATCCTCGCACTGTGCGGGTTGATAACTACGCACAGATTTTGCGTGCTGAGTCAAGCACATGATTTTCAGCCACTGCACAGACAATTTTTGTTTTGCACTTAAGGTTATTTACCTAAATTTAATATTGTCTTCAGACAGTGGAATTTGCAGTAGCTGATGAGCTGCTTCATAAACTCACATTATTTACTAAAAATTAATTCCGCCGGTCTCATGCTCCAAAGGTATACATATATAGCCCGAGCCACTATCGTGCTGCTCTAAACCTTTCAGGAAATCAGGTTTGCCGCTTTCTGGAACTTCAAAAGTGTATACCGATCATGTATAAAAGGCTACGAAGTAACGCTGCCTTACACCCAGCATATAAGGTGTTATCCCTCCCCGTAACACCCTAAGGCATATTCTGCAACCGTAACACCCTTATGATATACAAGAGGTGATTTTCAATGACCATAACACTCTAGGCTCAGGGTGTAAGGGTGTTTTGAATAGCGAGAATGCCCAAAGAGGTGTTTTTGTTTTTACAGTGTGGGACGACGACTAACACGGTGGCGTTCCCGATACGCATCTGATGTATGCGATCCAGGCTGTCACCTTCACGAAGTATCAGCCGAACAACTCGGGTGGTCGAGTCAGCGTTTTGAAAACCACCGGTCTTCCATTTGTCGCCAGATACTTCTTTCACTTCGCCGTATACGGCAAACGCGGGTTTCAATGTATCGTTGCTGACGTTGAACGCGCACCAGTGCACACACATTAAGTCTTACTACTTGCCTTTCGGGGTCAAAAAGCACGCACTTTTTTCTTTTAACAAGGATGTGCCCTAAGCCAAGTAACTTTTTATTTGCCTCCTCGGTTCGAAAGTTGACTAACCAGACATGAGACATCTGGTATGCACCGATACCTCCTACGTTCGATGACACCGGCGTCTTTCATCGGTTGGCAGAAATCTTCTATCCTGTAAGGCCTTCCATTGATGTCGCAGTGAAGAACAAGCATAGTTTTAAGTCCTTCCCCGATAGGCAGTGGTGGCAGTACAATCCTGTATTCTTGAAGTCCTTTCAAAAACGATGTTCCACGGCCATCCTTGGCCGTCACCACAGCTCGCGAGGAGCCAGCCAGGTGATGCTTCTAGGTGCACCACCACGACGTGTTGCATCCGCCAGAATATACTGTAGTCTGGGTGGTCATATCGATCGGTGGAGTTGACCCGCGCGAACATTTCACGTGGATATGGCAATGGCTACAAACATAGTCACGTGTCGACAGCGCCGGCACTAGCCGACGGCTCAGCTGCAGTAGAGCTAGGATCGACACCAAAGTCTCTGGGATAAAAACCTTTTAAATAAATATCTCTGGCGTCATTTTTTCCCATAAAGTCTATATAACAAAACTGCAGCCGTTAATTTGCTGGCGTTGTCGGCTTGTTGTCGGCGCCATAAAATGCCATCACAAGCCAATCTCGTTCCAAAGTCAAGTCGAAACAAGGTGATAGGCATGGATAATGGATTGGTTGGATTGGTTTGTGGGGTTTAACGTCCCAAAGCGACTTAGGCTATGAGAGACGCCGTAGTGGAGGACTCCGGAAATTTGGACCACCTGGGGTTCTTTAACGTGCACCGACATCGCACAGCACACGGGCGCATGGATAATGGAAGTGGCCTTTGAGCATCTTGCAGCTTCCGGCCAGCCCGAAACTTTACCCGCAAACAAGCCGGGTGTTGAATTATGTGAAGTTTGTAAATTATGTGAACTAATTTGCCTTGCTTACCTCTTCGTTTTGGGGAAAGTGCGCCGCGCTGATTGAAAAGCAGGTATGACTAGACATCTGAAGCCTGTTGGCGTCTGTCTAGCCATTCCGTGCTTTGATTTATTCACAGCCAGTCTGTCGCATTTTCCTTTAAAATTGAGTTCCAAGCACGTTAAAGATCCCCAGGTGGTCGAAATTACTCCGTAGCCCTCCACTACGGCTCCTCTTTCTGTCCACTTTCACTCCCACCTTCCTCCCTTCCCTTACGGCGCGGTTCAGGTGTCCACAGCTACAAGTGTGACAGATACTGCGCCTTTCCCTTCCTGTTAACCCCTTATATTATTATTATTATTATTATTATTATTATTATTATTATTATTATTATTATTATTATTATTATTATTATTATTATTATTATTATTATTATTATTATTATTATTATTATTATTATTATTATTATTATTATTATTAGCCCCATTGGCGTTTCGGAGCCTTTTGGTAATGCCCATGTGCTTAACTCGCAAGGCATCATTACAAGGAAAAGTTGCATATACGCAAGAAAGCATACAATATGACAAAGGCGATCATTGAGAGCATTGGGTGACCGGTCCGTGACAGCGCAGAGGAGCAGGAAATGGTGCATCCAGCTCAGCATAATCTGAATCATCAGCTAGTAGCACCTGATGATTCTTCCGATGACACTGACAGTGCCTCTAGTTTTGAGAGCTTGGATCCTGTTCATGTCGATGTTGAGCTGTCACATGCATCTGATAGCAGCCACACAACACCCTCAATGACAGACAGGCCTCCGGAAACATTATATAATATTTCAAGAAGTTCTGAATATGCTCCTGGAGGTTTGCCTGCATATCCGCTTCCAAGTTGTGAAGTTTCTGAGGCTGATTGCGCGAATCCAGATTTATCTACCGAATCTAGTGGTGGGGTTGCAGCATTAAGGCATTGTGCTCTTGATGAGAATATAGCACACAGTTCTTTGTCTTCATTGTTAAAGGTTCTAAAATTACCCCACTGGACCCAGTTACTCTTCCAAGCGATGCTCGCACTTTGCTGAAAACACCCCGCGACACGCATCGTACTTCGCAAGTAATTGAGGTGTCCCCTCGCAGCTACTGCCATTTTGGTGTCGAGCACCAATTAAGGCTCATTCTTGCTCATGCAGCTCCCAAAACCTCATCAATCTCCCTTCCTTTTAACACGAGCCCAGTTTCCGAATTTTGTGATCACTGTCGGGATTCCAGACAACTGTTGCATGGCCGACGATGCAGTAGTTGTCATTGACAATTTTGCAATCCTGGCATCAACGTCAGTGCCGTTCATCATTGGCCGTGGATACAGGGTCAAAGAGAACTTCTATGAAAAACCATTCAATTCGGGTAATATTGACACGTGCATTAGAGCTAGAAGAAGGAGCGAAATGAGACGAATTAGAGGACGTTGAAGTGCCCGCGCGTTTCTGTTGCCCGCGTTCGTGATTCAGTTTCCTGTAATTAACGCAGAATCGTAATGTGTTGTCTTTCTTTTTCACCAGGACGACCAGCGACGCCCACGGACTTGTTGACGGCTGTATAACATCGTCTTCAAGCATTTCATCGACTTGTACTCTAATAGCTTCCCGCTCTTTAGGTGAAACACGGTATGGACGCTGACAAACTGGTGGCGTGGCTGAATCGATGACGATGCGATCCTTGGCTACCGGTGTACGTCCGACCTTGGAGCTCGTCGCGAAGCAATCTTTAAAATCAAGTAGCAGAGACGACAGAAGCTTCTTTTGATGAGGTGACAAACCCGGGTTGATTTTAACCTTCTGAAGGGCGTTGTGTGCTGCGGCATCGTCATGAAGATTCATCTCCACGGGGCACAGATTCGGCAATCCATCTACATCGTGGAGGAAGGCGACAGCCGTTCTCTTCGCGAGGTGTTGAATTTCATTGGTGAAATTCGTCAGGAAAACTGTCGCACAGCCGTCATTCAGGTCGACAAGACCGTGCGCAATAGCCACTCCCTTTTCGAGCAACAGCGAAGGGTTACTGTCCGCAATACCTTCGTAGTCGTGAAACCAGTCGTTCCTAACTAACACCAGCACACTGGACCGTGGTGGCAGCATTACGTCGTCTTCGACAATACGCAGAGCATTGACTCCTGAGTCTTCTGTGTCACTGTGCGCCAAGGCTTGCTTTGTCGAAAATGTGACTCACGCCTCGTGTAAGTCGATCACAGCACCGTTTGCCTGTAGAAAGTCAAGGCCCAGGATCAAGCCCCTCGAACACTCGCGCAAGACGACGAATTCACCGACGTAGACGAAACCTCGGATGCTGATTCGGGCTGTGCACCTTCCGGCCGGGCTAATGAGGTGACCTCCAGCCGTGCGAATGCTAGGGCCCAACCGGCCACGGCGTCAAAACTTTGCTCAAGTCCTGGGCGAGGGCATGGCTCATCACCGAATAATCTGGCCCAGTATCAAGTAAAGCGACAGCGTCATTTCCGTCAATTGTAACACACAAATCAGAGGTAGCTCGTCGGATGCTGTCGCTACCCTGCCCCTGTGAGAAATCAGCGTTTCGGCGTATCGGCGACGGAGGATCTTCGGTTTTCCCGACAGCAGCGGCCTTGCCTCCGGAGACCGCTGCAGAATTAGTTTTTCCGATGTGGACTGGGAGAACGCCGCTCAGGATAGCCGGCGTCTCGGCGAGGACTTGGGGAACGGTAACGCCGAGGAGACGATGATATAGAGTCATAACGGCCGTATGTTCCAGGCCTCTGACGAGCAGACAGGTGAGCTTCGATTTCGAATGGTCGTTCGCCGGTGCACGCAGAAGAAACGACCACCCAGCGGATCAAAGAAGACAGGATATGAAAAAATCAGGGGAAACACGAGTGACAGCGGAACCATCCCCATCGTGACAAAATCGAAGTTCTAGGCATGATCATGGAATCCAACAGGGTAAACGACGAGACGGTCAGTAAGCTTATACACAAGGCTGCCAATACAATGAGATTACTAAAGACAGTCTCCAATATGAGAAGTGGCATGAGGGAGGAGAGCCTGATACTACGTGTGCACTCATTTGTCATACATTTCCTACGTGGCTGTCTTTCACCATTCGTACAAGGCGGAGGAGAACAAAATAGATATAATTATACGCAGGGTATACAAGACGGCTCTTGGACTGCCAGATTCAACTAGCACAGAGCTCCTGCTACAATTACAAATCCACAACACTTTGGACGAACTTGCAGAAGCCCAGCCTATATCGCAGCTAGAAAGACTGACGACCGCCGTAGATGGATGTTTTTTTAATGATCGTTCTATTTTTTTCGCATGAAGGTGGAGTTTTTTTTTTTTTCTTCCAGGCTATAACCTACGCCGTATATGTTCGCAGTTCAAGTATGAATTTCACCTCCGTCAAAATTAAAGCTGTATTAATTTACGCCGGTTTTGGAGCAGATTTTACTTTGCCGTACCATGCTGCGCAGCGCGCACGAGCTGCGCGTTGCTGCGACCATGTTGTGCAGTCGGTGTAGCAGAAAACCTATGGCCAAGGGCTAACTTGTGCCTTCAAAATTTTTGTGTGCGAATGACCAATGGTCAATAAATGCATGAATGACATTTCTGTAAGCCAAGGACTCAGTGTACATCAATGTGCCTTTGGGTAACTTTTGGCAAGATGTTTGTATGAATACAATGCACGTAAAAGTATAGAAAATATATTGTATGATCAACTTTGTACTCATGACATTGTGTTCTTTCAGGTGTCATTTCACTGCAATCCTGACGACAGTATAGAGTCGGAAAAATGCATGCCTGGCTGCTATCAAAAGGGAATCGCCATATAATATAAGGACAGCCCGTGTGTGCTCAAGGCATTTTACAGAGGAGGATTTCTTGAATAATGTGTCCAGTGGTCGTCGAATTCTGCATGACAATGCAGTACTAATGACAGTCGCAATTAGGGAGAAAAAGCAGCATTGCGAAAACCAGCAACGAATGGAAACACATGCCCACCTCAATTGCTACTCTTACCGACACTGTTTTGTTCAAATCTGCTGTTGAAGAGCATATTTTTCCCTGTAGTCTATTTGTCGCTTTGTTTTGTTGTTGTTCCTACTTTTTTGTATCTTTTCTGTCTTGCCGCACTTCTTGTGCATATATCTTTCTTATGCATTCCACTCCCTTCTGCAACGCCCCACGTACCCTGAAGCTATCAAATAAATAAAAAGCTCGACCAGCTCCAATCATTCACAAGAACCCCACTCCCTCACCTTTGTCTCAAACTGAAGAACCTGAGGATGACTCTGAGCAGTCCTTAATTTCAAGATACTTGTGCGACTATGAAATCACGGCCGGTCTCGAGGGAGAGAGAGCGTGCTCTTTCTTACGGCCTTCTCAATCGCCGCGGGAACAATGGGAACTTTTCTCCTTGAGCTACGCTCTCCGCCACCGCAAGGGGCGCGACCTGCTCACTGTTCGCTCCGCGTCTGCTTCAGCGGCGGCGGGCGGCTTTTGCCTGGTTTCGCGCTGTCGCTCGCGAGTTTCGTGGTGAGTGCAGCCCCGAAATTAGCACAGAAGGTAGATGCTGCAGCGGCATGTCGTCAACGTACCACACGTGAACGGATATAAAAAACACTGTCGTTCAGCAAATTTTCGACAAGCATGGCATACACTGCGGCACGGTAGTTACTTTTGTCCATTTTAATCCGAATTTTCCCCAAGCCTGTACAAGAATAGGAACAAAAAGAAAACTGAATGAGCAGTGATCACATCGAAGCTTCTTCATGGCTAACATGACAGCAAAACGTACGTCTTCCAGCGCTAGATGCGAAACCATTCATGTAGCACCTAAGACGAAAATAATTTCATAAAAATGTAATGTAAATTGCAAAATGCTTGCATGATATAAAGTATTAGTATAACAGTCAAAGTAAACGTTGTAGGGTTGAGTTTTAAATGTTATTACAATTCATATATTAGGCAATGTGTGGTATTATAAACATTATTTTAATTTTGCAAATAAACATTGTTTTAATGAAATTTTTGCATGATATTATGCTTATTATGAAAACAAAAAATGGTTTGATATTCATGGCACCACTTGTGCTCGAAGTGGTAAAAAAAGGCCAATAAATGATGAAGGTGATACTCTATGCACTGACTTAAATATGAGTTCACCTGCTATATCGAAAGTATGCAAGAAACTTCTAAAGCGTTAAAGAAGTACACTCTCACTGAAGACTCATTTCAAGCCTTATATAGCGACCCATTGATCTCTTCAGGAAAATAAGGTTAATATGCGGAAGGGAATGACATATGCTAGATGCGAGGGCCGTAACAGCTAGCGGCACATGACTGCATTGTCAAGACGGGCGTTTCATCTGAGAGCAAAATCAAGGCACTGAAGGAAATGATGGCATCTTCTACCATCCCATTTCCCACTGTCACATGTTCCGGTTCACCTTACGTCGCTGGATATATCGTTTAGTTAATCAACTTCGGGTGTGACGCTTGCGCTATATACTTGAAACTAGCGAAAGAAGCAGCCCCATTTAGTACGCTCTTCTACGAGGACAATGTTCTAGTGGACTGCATTATCCGAAACCAGAGCTTGTTGCCCTATTGGACAAGCTTTTTTCTTTTCGAAAAAGCTGCCGTGCACCTACTACACACAAATGTACTCGAAGTACTTAAGATCCTGATTCAGTCAGCATTTCAGAACTCAACACTGAGTTGCCCGAAAGGAATTGACAACAGCTATGTTATTAGGTCCCCTTCTTTAATATTTGAAAAATTTCTCAGAATTCTTCTCAATTATATATACCAGGAAAGTGACGGAGAAGACCGAGAGGCCAACTCTTTATGTGCACAAGCCGTGCAGGAAGATTTTGAGCCTGAATTTTCTATACGCAGGTCGCATTTTGATGAATTGATGAGTATATAGTGCAATGTGTAACCTTGAAGGACAATTTTTTTATTGTTTGCCGCTCTTTTCGATTCTGCTTAACTGTTCCTCGAGTAAAAGTAGTCGCGAGACTACATATACATCTTCGGTCTTTCAACCGACTGACTGATATGTTTTGAACGAAGCTAAAACAACCCACGCCACTAGACAAGTGACATTTTTACTATATGAGTAAATTTTTGTTCTTTACTCTGAATCTGAGACGCGCCATGAATTTTGCGGGTGCCTCTTCTGATCTAAACGAAAACGGTGGTTGACAGAATCTCCACCCAACAGTTCACCATGCACTCGCGTCAGGTCGCGCTACACCTGCTTAGAACATTCAAAGGCAGATTGCATAGCCTGGTAAATTTAGTTTTGTACAAAACTTCAAAGCTTCATTCGACCGTGCACGGCCGCACTGACGAAGGAGCGCGCGCGTGAGCGGATTGTTGACTGTATATTATTCCTCGTACACGATAAATGTTCGATGTTGATGACGGACTTTGTATAAACCATAAGAGGCGAAATGCTAGGACTTGCCGGTTGCAACTGACATGATCGAAGCTAAAAGCGAGCGCGCGTTTCCCTTGCGCGTGAACGGCTGTAGCGGAGGAGCAGCAGTGGGGCGGTGGCGACCCCACCGAGGCACGGACCCCATTGGAGAGGCCGGAAGAGAAGAGAAGCGCTCTCTCCCTCGAGACCGGCCGTGGTGAAATGCGGCTACGGCAATGAACAGAGACTGAAATTCATCAACTGCGACAAAAGCTGGCAGAAGCGAAAGAAAAATTGCGGCGCTAGAGAGAAGAAATTCTGCATTGGTAAAGAGGTATGCCGACTTTGCTTCAGCACATTTTTCGATAGAAAAATTCAGGGATAGCGATGAGGGTTTTCAGTTTTATGCTGGCCTGCGATCTTATGGTGTGTTCAGAAAACTCTTTTGTTATTTGAAAATTGACAGCAGGATGACCAAATTGGTCGGCCTGCTCGTTTTAGCTCTGAGAACCAGCCAATTATTGTTCTCGTGAGCCTGACGCTTGTACTTTTCCGAAAGGACATCGGGCACCTATTTAATGTTCATCAGAGTACTGTGAGTCGCATTTTCAATTAATTGATAAATTTTCTTTTCGTGAAATTGGGAGACTTGCCTCTATGTGCTTCAAGAGATGTGGTCGACAACTACATGCCTGAGGAAATTCAGGCTTAGAACCCCAAAAATGGAGTTATCATCGATGCCACTGAAATGAAGTGTGAGGTACCGAGCTCTTTGGTGTTAGCCTGAAATGTATAGTGTTACCCCCGATGGTGCACTCACATTCGTATCGCCTTTTGTCACAGACTGTGTCAGACAACGAGCCGGTGAAGCGAATTAGTAGGTTTCTATCCCTACCATTTGAAATACAGACATTGTGATGGCCGACAAAGGGTTGACAACCAAATATCTATTGAAGCCTGTAGGCGTACAATTTAACATGCACCAATTTCTGAGAAATACCTAATTCTCAGAGGCGCAGGTAGCAGAAACAGAAGCAGTTGCATCCCTAAGAATCCATGTAGATAGAGGAAGAGACGCACCCAGAGGATCAAAAGCTTTTACTATATTTGATCACAGAATCCCCATCATCAGCGCCCAATCATCAGCCAAGTATGGAGACTGTGTGGCCATCTAACACCTTTGCTGAAACCATAATAAAATAATGGTTGTTTAACAATATAATATTTCGAAATCATTCTTGAGTAGTCAATGAATATCACAACTCCAACTGTGTGTGTGTGTGTGTGTGTGTGTGTGTGTGTGTGTGTGTGTGTGTGTGTGTGTGTGTGTGTGTGTGTGTGTGTGTGTGTGTGTGTGTGTGTGTGTGTGTGTGTGTGTGTGTGTGTGTGTGTGTGTGTGTGTGTGTGTGTGTGTGTGTGTGTGTGTGTGTGTGTGTGTGTGTGTGTGTGTGTGTGTGTGTGTGTGTGTGTGTGTGTGTGTGTGTGTGTGTGTGTGTGTGTGTGTGTGTGTGTGTGTGTGTGTGTGTGTGTGTGTTTTGAAACATTCCCCAACAGCTCTACTGCAAGCCTCAGGGCTCGAACAGCTGGCCATGCGTCGTCATCGCAAAAGGTTAGTTATTTAACTTACTTTGTCACAAAAATAAAAAGCAGGAAAAAATTTTAGTTGAGCTTATTTTTCGCCTCCTTACACACTCTATATGATTCTAAAAAAGTTGCCGCGTTTTCGTGCAAAACGAATGTTTTTAAGAACTCGTCCTTTCCCATACTATTGCCGAGTGAAATGGTCTGCCCGCAGACTTCGTCAATTACGAATCAGTGAATTCATGTTTACAAGAGGGAGAGAGATAGAATAGAATAGAAATGCAGCGAGGTTAATTAACTAGCTCTTCATGAAGCATATATGGCTCCCATGCATCCTAGTTTTAGACCAAATTCGATATGCCTTCGTTCGTTTGCAAGTTCGATATCGTTGTCGATTTTCAGCTTTTGTACTCCATGCTGTATTGTGTTTTGTATTCTGGTTTTCACTCTTTCGCTTGCTATACTGTTGCAAAGTACTTCTTGTTTTGTCATTATGGCTGCACCCCACTCCTGCCTAAGGCCTGTAACATAGGTCGGCAGTATTTGCTAAATAAATAAATATCAAAGCTTAGCACCTTTCTTGATTTTACTTTTTTTTGTACCGGCCAAAATACTGGTCTATAAGTGCGCATTTGAAAGTTTCTTAAGTCGACTTCCCGTATTTAGAAATTCATAAAATCGGTCAATTGCGTTTTATTACGTCAAATAGAGACGCTGTTAGTGCATTCTATGATTTAAAAGAAGTTGGCATGGTTCGGACGACATTACCACGTGTGACCAGGTCACTATATAATTGTACAATACGGGAAAGAAGACTCAACGAGCTTTCGAAGGCGTATTTTTAACATTCAATACACATGGTAACTATATCGCTAAAGACAGGGACAAAAGAGAAGCAGACACCACGAACGCTAGACATCAACTTGGTTTTATTCCAGACAACACACTCAATATACTATAGGCAAACCATCTAAAAACATCACACCCTAAAACGCGTATGCAACGGTACCTTGAGGTTTGGGAATTGTATTTCTTTGGATGATGAACGATGGCTTGCTTACGCATGACTTTCGTTCAATATTGTCACGTAGTGGTGACAAGGCCGTACACGCCAAAAGAAGACACAGGCGTGATGGTACTGAAATACCTCTTTATTGGGGCTGATTTGCGCCCGCAAAAGAACTAAGCAACTGGGCGGCGGCGATAGCAACAAACGTGCTCGTCGGTCGTCGGACAAAGAATGCCAGTCACACTCGTCAACGCTCAATTTAAAGGCTGCTCAGAACAATCTAGATAACGTCGCAAACAGCTACCAGCACGGGCTGGAACATTGTGGAAAGACATGCCCGAGTGGCCGGAACCTTCGAGACAGATCTCGGTGCATCTTGCGCTACAACAAATCTGATAAAGGTGTGACCCGCGACATCGAGCATTAACAAACAAAGATTACGGAACTGATACGCGGTCCAGAATCAGAGTAATAAGCCTGTATGCCGGCGGCTGTTAAAAAACAACAAATACAGTTTCGAAGGTTTCGCGGCATTACTCCCCCTTAAAAAAAACATCGCCTCGATGTTCCGAAAATAAGAAACTTAATCATAACACTGCAAAGTTTAAACACCACAGATTCTTTAACGCGCGTAATATGACTTCAGTCGTACAACATGTACAATTTCTGGCCGTGCGCGTCGCCGTTGTGATGCTGACGTTCCGTCGGGAATGACTTCATAGTGCAGTGGTCCGACGCGGCGAATGATTTTGTACGGCCCAAAGTATCGACGCAACAACTTTTCACTTAATCCGCGACGGCGAATTGGTGTCCAAAACCACAATTGGTCTCCTGGATTGTACTCTGCGTGGCGTCGTCGTAAATTGTATCGTCGGCTGTCGGTGCGCCTTGTCACCACTACGTGACATCTGGTGGAGGTGCTGGGTGGTGGGTTGAGCATTCCGGCTGAAGTGGTCGCTCGTACTGGCGCATCCGGGTGGCTAACGTCTTCACGATAGTAGACGCCTCCGTTTCAAATTCCGCCACGGTTTTTGGCGGATTTCGGACAAGACTTGCAAAAAGCGATTCTTTAACGCCTCGCATTAAAAATTTGACTCTCTCACCTTCGGTCATGTTAGGGTCGGCGCGGCGAAAGAGACGCTTCATTTCCTCAACGTACGCCAGGACAGGCTCGTTAGGAAGTCTTGACTGAAGGAGGGTTTGGGCTCATTTCCTTTCAGATGACGCTTGAAAAGGCAGTCAAAAACGCTTCCTTGAAAATCTCCCAATCCTTCATAGCTGCCTCATGATTTTCGAACCAAATTCTGGCATGTCCTTGAAGAACAAAGTAGACCTGCCTGAGTTTCGCAGCGTCGTTCCAGCCGTTGAATTCTGCCACACGGTCGAAAAGGTCTTTCCAGTTTCCAGCATCTTCATCCGGTCGTCCATGGAAGCAAGGGGGCTCATTGGACGAAAACAACCGGTGCTGTAGGCTGGGCCATTGTCAGCGTCGATGCCTTCCGAGATTGAATGGGGTCAGGCAACAAACCGTGTTCGAGTTGGCCTGAAGTCGGCGGTTGGCTCGGTGACCTGTAGGCTGGTCTTCCAGGGCTACAGGAACACGGCTTCGGTCTTCGCTTGAAGGATCAAAGGCAGCACCTCCACCAGATGTCACGTAGTGGTGACAAGGCTGTACACGCCAAAAGAAGACACAGGCGTGATGGTACTGAAATAACTCTTTATTGGGGCTGACTTGCGCCCGCAAAAGAACTAAGCAACTCGGCGGCGGCGATAGCAACAAACGTGCTCGTCGGTCGTCGGACAAAGAATGCCCGTCACACTCGTCAACGCTCAATTTAAAGGCTGCTCAGAACAATCTAGATAACGTTGTAAACAGCTACCAGCACGGGCTGGAACATTGTGGAAAGACACCCGAGTGGCCGGAACCTTCGAGACAGATCTCGGTGCATCTTGCGCTACAACGAAACTGATAAAGGTGTGACTCGCGACATCGAGCATTAGTAAGTAAGTAAGTAAGTAAGTAAGTAAGTAAGTAAGTAAGTAAGTAAGTAAGTAAGTAAGTAAGTAAGTAAGTAAGTAAGTAAGTAAGTAAGTAAGTAAGTAAGTAAGTAAGTAAGTAAGTAAGTAAGTAAGTAAGTAAGTAAGTAAGTAAGTAAGTAAGTAAGTAAGTAAGTAAGTAAGTAAGTAAGTAAGTAAGTAAGTAAGTAAGTAAGTAAGTAAGTAAGTAAGTAAGTAAGTAAGTAAGTAAGTAAGTAAGTAAGTAAGTAAGTAAGTAAGTAAGTAAGTAAGTAAGTAAGTAAGTAAGTAAGTAAGTAAGTAAGTAAGTAAGTAAGTAAGTAAGTAAGTAAGTAAGTAAGTAAGTAAGTAAGTAAGTAAGTAAGTAAGTAAGTAAGTAAGTAAGTAAGTAAGTAAGTAAGTAAGTAAGTAAGTAAGTAAGTAAGTAAGTAAGTAAGTAAGTAAGTAAGTAAGTAAGTAAGTAAGTAAGTAAGTAAGTAAGTAAGTAAGTAAGTAAGTAAGTAAGTAAGTAAGTAAGTAAGTAAGTAAGTAAGTAAGTAAGTAAGTAAGTAAGTAAGTAAGTAAGTAAGTAAGTAAGTAAGTAAGTAAGTAAGTAAGTAAGTAAGTAAGTAAGTAAGTAAGTAAGTAAGTAAGTAAGTAAGTAAGTAAGTAAGTAAGTAAGTAAGTAAGTAAGTAAGTAAGTAAGTAAGTAAGTAAGTAAGTAAGTAAGTAAGTAAGTAAGTAAGTAAGTAAGTAAGTAAGTAAGTAAGTAAGTAAGTAAGTAAGTAAGTAAGTAAGTAAGTAAGTAAGTAAGTAAGTAAGTAAGTAAGTAAGTAAGTAAGTAAGTAAGTAAGTAAGTAAGTAAGTAAGTAAGTAAGTAAGTAAGTAAGTAAGTAAGTAAGTAAGTAAGTAAGTAAGTAAGTAAGTAAGTAAGTAAGTAAGTAAGTAAGTAAGTAAGTAAGTAAGTAAGTAAGTAAGTAAGTAAGTAAGTAAGTAAGTAAGTAAGTAAGTAAGTAAGTAAGTAAGTAAGTAAGTAAGTAAGTAAGTAAGTAAGTAAGTAAGTAAGTAAGTAAGTAAGTAAGTAAGTAAGTAAGTAAGTAAGTAAGTAAGTAAGTAAGTAAGTAAGTAAGTAAGTAAGTAAGTAAGTAAGTAAGTAAGTAAGTAAGTAAGTAAGTAAGTAAGTAAGTAAGTAAGTAAGTAAGTAAGTAAGTAAGTAAGTAAGTAAGTAAGTAAGTAAGTAAGTAAGTAAGTAAGTAAGTAAGTAAGTAAGTAAGTAAGTAAGTAAGTAAGTAAGTAAGTAAGTAAGTAAGTAAGTAAGTAAGTAAGTAAGTAAGTAAGTAAGTAAGTAAGTAAGTAAGTAAGTAAGTAAGTAAGTAAGTAAGTAAGTAAGTAAGTAAGTAAGTAAGTAAGTAAGTAAGTAAGTAAGTAAGTAAGTAAGTAAGTAAGTAAGTAAGTAAGTAAGTAAGTAAGTAAGTAAGTAAGTAAGTAAGTAAGTAAGTAAGTAAGTAAGTAAGTAAGTAAGTAAGTAAGTAAGTAAGTAAGTAAGTAAGTAAGTAAGTAAGTAAGTAAGTAAGTAAGTAAGTAAGTAAGTAAGTAAGTAAGTAAGTAAGTAAGTAAGTAAGTAAGTAAGTAAGTAAGTAAGTAAGTAAGTAAGTAAGTAAGTAAGTAAGTAAGTAAGTAAGTAAGTAAGTAAGTAAGTAAGTAAGTAAGTAAGTAAAGTAAGTAAAGTAAGTAAGTAAGTAAGTAAGTAAGTAAGTAAGTAAGTAAAGTAAGTAAGTAAAGTCTTTATTTTCCGTTTGCAAAGTACAGTTGTAAACGGACAGGTTCGAGGAAAAAAGCTGCGGAAACAGCTTGACAGGTCCTAAAACCCGTTCGTTGGCAGCAGCAGCCGTGCGGAATGGCAATGCTTTCAATACAATAAAGCACAAGCATGAAGAACGAAACAAAAATAACAAACAAAAAAGGTGAATCTGCAAAGCTACATAGGTTAGTAAAAAAAAAAAATACAGCAGCATGAAAATAATCTCACTCAGTCACAAAAGAAGTACAATTGGCAAGGAACATATATAGTGCTGATTTACAATGACTAACCCAATGGTTGACAATATGAATACACACTCAATATTAGTGGCAAAAATAATTGTGTAGAGTAGATAATGAAACATGTAAAACATCAATATTTTCCGAGATTAGTGCATTGAGTAAGGCAGGTAGGGTGTGAGCAATCATTTGCTTACCGTAATTAGTTCGCGTGTGTGTTACATACCAGTATTCCGGACATCGCGTTTGGTAGTGAAGTAGATTTTGTTTAAGATTGGCTGTTGAACGGATGGCAAACTTATTCAATTTGCATTCTTTAATGTATGCGTGTACTAACATGTAGTTGTATAAATTATGCACTTTCAATATGTTAAGCTCTTGGAACAAAGGTTCACTTGGGAAATCCCAGTTCACATTGTATATCGCGCGCAGAAATTTTTTCTGAAGGACAAATAATCGACCTACATTTGTGGCAGACGTGGTACCCCAGACAAGACAGCAGTAATTAAGGTGACTCATAAAGAGAGATTTATATATAAGCAATTTTACATTACGGGGAAGATACCTAAGGGAAAAATTAGTCCAACTACCTGGGATAGTTTGCTTACAAGTGATGATGAATGGCTGTTCCATGACATGTCATGGTCGAAAAAAATTCCTAAGCTTTTTACTGAATTCACTAGTTCAGTTTTATCCATATTAAGTGTGATGTCTGCAGGTAGTGTAGCGTTTCTCTTCTTGGCTTGGAATAATATGGCTTTTGTTTTAGTTGCATTTATTATGAGACCGTTTTTGATCGGCCATACATGTAGTTTTTCTAGTGCTTTATTAGCAATTCTTATTAAGTCTGAGGTATCATGAGAAGAAAACAGGAGTGTGGTATCATCAGCATAGATGATGTATTTGGTGTCATGATCAATATGAACAATATCATTAACATAAATATTGAAGAGGAGGGGTCCAAGTATACTACCCTGCGGCACTCCTATTCTTATGTTTTTTATTTGAGAGGATATGTTATTGACATGTGTATATTGAGCTCTAGAGCCCAGATATGACCTAATTATTTCATGAGCAACGCCACGTATACCATAGTAAGTTAACTTTTTAAGTAGAAGTTCATGATTAATGCAGTCAAAAGCTTTTGTAAAATCTATTAGTACACCGAGTGTAAGTAGACGATGTTCAATGTTCCTAAGGATAAATTCTTTTTGTTCCAAGAGGGCAAGCTGAGTAGACAGGTGTTTGCGGAACGCGTACTGGCATTGAGTTAAGAGGCAATTATCCTCAAGAAATGCAGAGAGACGTTTAAATATTATCTTTTCGATACCTTTTGAAAAAACTGGCAGAATTGATATGGGCCTATAATTTGTTATTAGGGTCCTGTCACCACGCTTGAATAACGGGATTACTTTAGCGACTTGCATTTTCTGCGGGAAGATTCCGGCATTTAGGCATACGTTGTAAACATATGTCAACACTGGAGCAATGATATTTAGGACATACTTAATTGGCATTATCTGCAGACTGTCTACGTCCAGACTACGACTGTTGCTAAGTTCAGAGAAGAGACAGGTTAATTCGGATTCATTGGTTGGGTGCATAAATATAGTATCCGGAATGCTTGTTGGTATGAAATCGCAGGCGGTCATACATACGGGAATGTCATTAGTGCTGGTTAAAAATTCATTAAAGGAGTCAGGCAGTGACTCATCGCTTATCTGTACACCATTTTTAACAATCTGCACAGGTAGTTGGGAACTCGGCGTATGGTTCCGTAAGACATTAAGTTGTTTCCAAGTCTTCTGACTGTCGCCTTCACATGACTTAAACAGGTCTGTATGATAGTTCGTTTTAGCGCTGCGCAGTTCGTTTGTGAGGCGATTGCGATTACGGAACTGATACGCGGTCCAGAATCAGAGTGATAAGCCTGTATGCCGGCGGCTGTTAAAAAACAACAAATACAGTTTTGAAGGTTTCGCGGCAATATCAATGAGAAAAGCTTCGAGTATTTCACGCTCCTTCTGGTCTGATGTTGAAAAAAATGATCCGTGTCTGATTGTATATCGGAGCACAGTTATCCTACACTGTGCCGCCAAATGTCCCGAGCCTGATATTGCATCGACAGCTTGCCTGTGCTCCATTAGCCGAACACTGATACATCGGCCAGTTTGGCTGATGTAGCAATTCGCACATGGCAAGGGAATTCTGTAGACCACATTTGTCTTGCAGGCCACATACGGCATTTCATGTTTTATTGGGCAATGGCGTTTTTTTTTTGTTTTTTTTTTTCTTCTCTGGGGCAACATTAACAGCCTTGCATGGTTTTCCGAGTTTATGTGGTACTCACTGCATCAGGTAGACTCTATCGTAGTATTTGAAATAGGTGTTTTTGGGCGAAAAAAAAAGTTAACAGCTATTGTGATCGGAGTGACAAAACAGATATATATAGAGGAGGGGGGAAGAGAAGGAACCTGAAGGGCTTCCGGTTAGCACACCCAACACTGTGGAAAAGGGACAAGGGGATTGAGAGAGAAAGAGTAAAGGGGCGTGCAGCACAGTCGCAATTTTTCTCTCAAGCATCAATCCCACAGCTTCTCGAAGTCGACGACGCTACCCTCCTTTTGTCAAGAAAGGAGCACCTCCGGCGCCGCACACGTGAACTTATCCCTCCGTGTGCGATATCCCTGCCCCGCGGTCTCACCCGTGCAGAGGAGGTTGCGCTTAGGAGGATCCGGGTCGGTGTTGCCCTTACACCAGCTGTAACTAGGACGTGGTCATACTTCCAACACTTATATCCTCGCCCAGGATGCCCGATCTGTAACAACGAAGATGTCGAGGCCGACATCCACCACTTGCTGTGGGACTGCCCAGCACTCAAGCCAACACGATTCCGGCACCTGAGAATAGCTGGCCTTTCAGCAACCAATCCTGCCTCATACATCACTTGGACGCAGGGACCTCATCATCGCTCACTTCTGGACTTCATAAAATCAGCCAACCTTTTTCCATTCATTTAATCATTTATTCTTCCTTCATCTCATAACCTACTGATGCCCTGAGGCAATAAATATCGACTTAAAAAAAAAAAAAAAAAAGCCGGTGGCTGTTGGGTAACAAAAACAGGGCCTTGTAAGCATTGAAGACACTCGACTGCCGTGGCCATTAAAGGGCAAGGGTCGTTAAAGGGCGAGGATCTAAGCGGTCCAGCGCACTACGCAGCTCTTGTCTTTCATTCAGAAATGCAGGGCATTCACACAGGAGATGTTCAACTGTCTTTTCACAGCCATAATTTTCACTGGCAGGTCTGTCGGCCGTTCCAATGCGGAAAGCATATTTCTCCGTGAAAGAAACGTCGAGCCATAACCTGCACAGCAACGTTGCTTCTCAACGCGCTATCGTATGAGCGTGACAAGAACTCGGTGTTATCATGGTCGGGAGTACGTTGAACTACATCATGGGAACCTACTGTTTTCATTCCGTATCTGTATTGCTGGCACAAAAAAAAAAAATATAAGAGGAGCAAAATCGTCCTTACCGGCTCCATCTAGTTAGTTTACAGACATCCACGTAACAGCGCTCCTAACAAATATTTTTACTGCCTAACTTTGACAAGAATGTGTAAATTTGCAGGTGAACCACTCAAGCAATTAACGGCGCAAATGGCCTTCACAGACTAGCTCACCTGCCGCCGCAGCATTTATTTTATGAAAATCTTGTTGTAAGAGAGCGAATAGTTGCATACCCGTATTCAGCGAAGAAAGGGTTGGTGTTTTGTAACTGAAACACCGAATGCATACACCGGCACAAGCGCTAGCCAGATGACCGCCCCTATTCCTGTTCAGCACCTGTCACTGTTTTGTCTTAGTTTAATAACCTAAAAATCCACCAATATGTGGAGCTTATATCTTGGCATATTGCGGCGAACACGCGTTTTGCGGATGAAGCGGACTGTTTATGACGCCTTCCGATAGATGCCGCCACTTCGCTGTGGCGTTATTCGATGGGACGCCGTCGACTTTCCACAGTTGTAGGAAAAATGCTACACGAAAAATCTCTGACATATCGATTATCGAAGCTATTTTGTGCTGATTCGAGATAGGACACAGAAGGTGTAAACTTCATTTCTAACGTCCGATTGGGACGTATACGAAAACCGCTATGTAGTGGAGCCTGCGAATGTGTGCGTCTACAACGGTTATATCAGCAACATCCATTTCGAGCCGGGAATTCTATGCTTAAGTTTGACACCTGCCTTAGAGATTTATGTAGTCATTGAGCCTTCTTCCTTCGCAACGCTAACAAAGCGCGGCATGTCATGCGATCAAATCTTAGTGTGTAATGTGCGACGGTCTCAATCCTGATTTATGGGTTGTTCTTGGAGGGTGCGGATGGGGGATCGAGAGTATACATTCTATTTGAACCATGTATTTCTCATGAATGGTTTCCCAAAGTAAAATGATTAGCGTCGGTAAAAGAGTTTTGGGCCAGCGTGGAAGAGAGAGAGGGGGGAGGGGGGGGGGGGCACACAGCTACACGTCCTTTAAGTCCGCCTCTTGCATGCGGGGCGGTCGCCGATACACTGGATTTTTTTACGCGAATTCGCCACGATTATAATTAGGTTATCGGGAATGTAGAAATATAGAGGCTCCCCGATTATTTCGGTGAACTGGCTTTGATTTCTGTAATGTTTCCGGAAATCGCGACTTCTGTACATACCTTACCTTCGGTTCAAACGCGAAGGTAGCCGTATACCCCCTTTCCCTTGTCGGTATTCCGCAGCAGACATGATCGACGTCCACTCTTGCACGCGCCATAAAATGCACGGTGTGCTTTGAAGTGCCAGTTAACGGACGTAACGGCAGTCACAGTTTCTCTCTATTTTAGTTCTTCATTCTACTTGTCTCGTTCAAGTGCCCCTGCGCGACCGGTATGGTCGTGCTCAATCACAGCAGCCGGGGCCTTTGTGCCGCTGTCCCTAATGATGACCGATTCCGCCGATCCAGCTCGGCTGTCAGCACTCAAACAGATCACCGCCGTGCTGATCTGCTCGTCGTCGTTATTCGTCTTGTACGGCGACCAGGTCCGCGCCGCTACGCGAACAGACGCAGGCTTGGAAGGCACCACACACGAGGTGCCGAGCCGTCGCGTGATGCTGCTCGTCGTCGTGTTGATGGCTTCGGCTCCTGCCGGTCGTGAAAAGAGCGGCGGCAGGCACACACGAGGATGGCGTGCACTTTACCGCTGTCCGCGAGGAACTTTCGAGTGCTGCCTGTCGCGCTTTTGGTCCGAACTGCTATCGGCGAGCTATCAATTTTCCGGGGACTTGTATCTGCGTATATATATATATATATATATATATATATATATTTAATAGAGAGAGAGAGAGCAACCTTTGGATGATGTGTATATCAGCGTCGGAGTCGTTTCGTGCGTGTACGTTCGTGTCAGTGAGTTATGGCGGGGTTGGTACTGTTGGCATGCTTTTCGTCTTTTGTGGTAACTCAAAACCGCGCAGAGAGTTCATTTCCGCCTATGCACAGAAGTCCATTAAAAAAAAAAAAAAAATGGTTGTTTCTCGAAGTAACCTTAATCGCGTGGTATACAAAAAAAAAAAAAAAGCACAGGTGATGTCAAGCAAGGACACCGAATTTAACTTTTTGATTAGTCATGGTTGGGGGTGAGGGGGAGAGTACCAACTAATTCTGCTGTGTTGTTTATTTTTACTTGGTGTTTTTGTATATAGCTGTTCATTTTCATTTAATTTTCGCTTTATTTTTCTGCAGTATTCAAAGGCGATTTTTAAATGCGCGTAAAAGGAAAAAAAGAAGAGAGAAAACAGTTTGATAAAGGTGTACACGTACGAGAGGATGATTGAGCGCATTCAAAGCATTCGCGCGTGTATACTCTGTCAGTTCTGATGATCATGCTCATGAATTGAAGTCATTGATTTTACGATTTCTGTTCGGATATGATATTGGTTTGGAATCAAACAACAAGCTTCTTTTACGTTGGCTGTAAACTGCGTCAACTAGATTATCCACTCTATTACCTGAATTATAGCGTGCCTAAATTGAAGCGCGTGTCAGAACCCTTATACGCCTGCGGACGATCGGCGATAGGAGAGAGGAGGAGGAGGAGGAGAGTGGACATTGCGCTGTTCCCTCTGTTTAAGTGCAAGTGGATGGTATACCCCATTTGCCCCCATCGTTCTCTTCCAACGTTGATGACTATGAGCAATGTCTACAACGTGATTCCAACTCGGGTGAAAAGTAATAAGCTTTCTCACACAGATAGGCTCTTTTCTCTCATATTTCCTGTGCCATTCTCACTTTTTTTTTTTTTTCGGAACTTTAGGTTAGCTCTCTCCGGCTCTTGGTTAGCTAAGAATAGTTTGATGTTAGCAACCCAGCTCATTTTGGCATTCCCTAAATATATAATTCTAGGGGCGCGGTAGCTATAGGTCATATGACGTTTAATTAAATAGAGCTGCGGTTTAGAGCCATCGCATTTGTATTTCTGTGGAAATTTGAAAATATTGAAGCATGCATTGAGCTTTTAGCAAGCATTTAAAGAACCTTGTCGGAATAAACAAAATGAGATCATTTACAGCGTTCCTCATCGAGCAATATCTAAAGACATAAAAACACGCATCAAAGAAAAGAAAAAGTGCCCGGCTGATTCTATGCCGTTTTCGCATAGGACGCACCCATATTTGCACGTAACTGTATACTGAAAACAATACAAGCCTCTGTGTGAAGCATGTGAAGACGAGCTAATAGCAATCCACATCCTATTCCCGCGCAGAAAACTCGCAACACTAAGGGGGGAATGTTTTACGCTCTTTACAATGCACACAACCCATTGCATCCAACTTTGTATACCTGGTGAAAATGTCCTTATTTGTTTTGAAGCTTTTAAAAGAAGCAGATAGAAGCAAAAACGTCAACACATTAAAAACATAAACCTGGTGGCCGCTCTTCAAATCTCTCCCATCACTGTTTGTTGCCATATTGCTCTATAGTTTCCGTTTGCAGCTTTTTGTTTTGTTTGTTTTCTTTAGGCGGAACCTTGCAATTACTTTCCGGACACCTTGGGTCGTGTATAGCATGCACGGCATATCTTTAAAGACAGTCCCCTGAAACCTTTCTTGAGAGCAGCAACATATCGACAGGGTGTCGGTGCTGCGTGATTTATTAATCAAACAATGACCTTCCTGTCTCGTTCTTGTTCTTTCTGCGGTGGAGATAACCGCGTTAACCGGTGAGGTTACCAGAAAATAAGTGGTTAAAGCGTCGCTGTCGGCCAAGCGAGCAGGAAAAGGAATTTCGGAAATGTTCCTGCCTTGTTTAATAATGCATGGTGGCAAGCCGTGGTCATGTCTGCTGGGACGGTCGCTTCGTTAGAAATCGTCGCATGTTTCGGCAGTTGCGACGGCCTCACGTGTCTACTCCATGGCTGCACTGGCAGTCAGGGCTGAAAAATGACCTGCCCGCCTCGTTTGTCCCGCCGCGAGCTGTCAAAGATGCGCCACAACGCTTGCGATATGCAAGATCTTCTCCCCACAAGTGGTGGGCATCCGATTCTCGAGGGCAAGACTAGAGCTCTTGGGGGCAGACATATAGATGCCCATGATTAATGACTGCGGTGCTGCCTCGAACGATAGTGTGTCAAGTTCGCGACGCTGGTCACGGGAAAGTTAATAGAAACGTTTCGCCTTCGCGGAGTAAAAAGAAAATTTCGAACTGGAATGTGGCATTTCTGATGTTGTCGTGCGATTCTTACGCTGGGATACGCACCTCTGTCGTGGTCGCAACTCATTTGGCAAATGAGATACACGGTGAAGGCAGTAAATTGAGCCATCAAATCGACGATCGAGGCATCGATTGGGCGTGGACGCGCGGAAAGGAAATTGCGATATCGATGCTGGATAATGTTAATGAAATGATTCGTTCTTTAGGTGCCCACAGATTCCTTACATCAGTTAGATCGATCCCATTAGGGTTGAAACCCTTGCCTTTCTACGGTTGCTTGTAAAACCAAATGGCATGTGCTTGTCGTGACACAAAACGCCGATTGTGACGGTGCTATAGAGGGAGGACCATCGCTACAGATTAGAACGGAAAAGGAGTGGTAAAAAGCTAGAATAAATTCGTGGTTTTAAAGGTGGGGACCGTACACGGTCAACGCCGGCATAGTTCTTTACAAGCTGCAGGTGCCCCAGGTTTCAAACAGTTTGTATGTGCCTCGTATTTTGAACGCAGATGACATCACTATCTCCAACATAAGAGCCACGACACATGTACAGAACGCAAAAAATTTCATGGATTCTAAGCCATGTTGGAATAGATGGAAATGAATGAATGAATGAATGAATGAATCAATCAATGAATGAAGCCTTTATTTGAAGGAAGGTATGGCTCTCGGCCGCTGTTTGGGTACTTAGGAAGTTAGGAGTGATGGGAGTGTAGCTTCGTCTTCACGGTCCTTCAAGCTGTTGCTTGTTGCATGGCCGATCTTCGCGCTGTAAGTCGACTTCTCTCATACTACTCGAAGCAGGCCGCTCTCACTGCCGTATGTAGCAATGGGATGTTGTATTTCATTGCTTGATAGAATCTGATCTGCTAGGGTGGGCATTGGTAAGGATTAAAACCATCGGAAAGACGCATATAACTCTTTGAATGCGTCTTTCCGATGGTTCCGAAGCACACAACGCAACGCCGGACTAACTACTGAGTTTATTGCTAAGAAACTGACATTCATATATACCCTTCAGCGAAGAAGCAACACATGCGCACGTGGCAAGAGAAATAATCAGAAAGACAATCACGGGGAAAATTACCTTAACAGCACGCTATCTATGTGCTGTTACGACCAAGCATCCGCAATTGCGCGCTCTATTGTTCGCCTGTGGGCATGGATAAGTTTTGTGAATATGTGGTGATGGTCCAATGGCTCTAAGTGAGCCTGTTTCCAGGAATCCTGTTTTGTAAGCATGTTTTGCTTTGTGGACAACCTGCAAATGCCAAATTGACCCTGTCAAGAGAACGTCTGGAAAAACACAAAGAAACGTCCCCCTGAGGGAAATAGCAGGAAGTGCTTTCTTTCTTTTGTTCACCCTTCCAGTCGAGAAGTGCTATCCTCCAGTGATGAATGCCTCCTATCCAAAGGAGACGACAGAGTGACATGTCCGCTGACGTGCAGGACAAGAAAGGAGCATGACTCATACGGCCATTAAGTGATTTCCCGGGAATGCAGGAAAGATTTGCAATTGTCGAAAAGGGACCATGTTGGGAGCCCTATGCGGCGCCACGTGCACTCGGGTTTCTGAGAAGTAAAACCCCTTGTCAGAACCAGCCTGTGGTTTCTTTGCTGAAGAATAGAAATGTACCTCCTCTCCTCGCCGTTCCCAAGCTTTTCCCGCCAACAAGTGATCACGCCCAACGAATGAATGCCGGACCAGTCAGTGCTTCAGACCATCAGTGCAGTGATGTGTTCGATTGGATGCCGATACCTGAGGGGCGTGCCCTGGATTTGGTTGGTCAGCATCTTCAGAGAGGGGCTGGACATAGGGGGTTTTTAAGGACGCTGCAGAGCACGAAATGTCGCTCTGGGCCCTGGGTAAACGGCTCATCCAGTCGCTTCTCGCTATGAACTCTTAACGCTTGCCATTTTGCTGATGTACCCTTCTTTTTCGTGTAAATATTGTAAATAAGTTTTCTCAAAGTGCCATTAAACCTGCTTGTACATATTTCACCAACTTAGAAGATTCAATCCTACTTCAACCCCGAGTCTCTGCACGCTACCAAGTGAAGGCCGGGTCGACGTAGCCCCAGCGTCACGACAGTGCGCTGTAAAGAGCTTGGGGATGGGGAGGCTTCCTGCCAAGGCCAGGACCGTGGCGAGCCACTCGTATTAGTCGGTATTTATGACTGCCAGTTAGAGGCCACGGAGACTGCCATCATGGGCCGCTGCCCAGGAGGACATATTTTAACTGCGATTACTTCTCTGAACTCATTACTTAGATCAGGAATTTGTAATTCGGTTGCTCTACATTCGTTTCGGACAATGAGAGCAGCTTGACCTTGTGCATGTTGGCTTCCTCTGTTGTGGTGAAGTATGGTAGGCTGCTGAAATGTACGGTAACCCCGAATAGTTCAAGGCCATCTTGTTTCTTGCAAAAAGATGACCAGAGGTTTCAATTTTCTGACTTGCTTCCTTAGGGTAGGTCCAGTCTGTGTGAAACTGCATTGTAGACATATTGATCTCACTCTTATTGTGCTTCTGCGGGCTTACGTCTTTTTGGCTCATCGTTTTGGCGTTGAATACTTTTGTGAAACTCTATAAAAATTGCTTCAATCTCTGTATCGCGTTTGTTATCGTTTGAAACTCGTCCCGCAGGCTCTTTTGTGTCTCGTTGTGTCGCTCTTGCCTCATGATGCTCAGCATTTGCGCATACACCGAATCTTGTGCTGTAAGTGCCTTCCTCATCTGATGAGTCTTTGGCGTTTGAGTCAGTGGTATTTCGGTGTGTTGGGGCTTTATGGAGTTTGCAGTTGTTTTACGACTGGACGACCGTCCGGGCCGGCTCTCGTGTTGCATCCGTCTATAGTGGGCGAGACTGAAGCATGTTGCCGCTGTGTCTGAGATGTACGAATGTCTTGTTCCGGTGGTAGCCTTGCAAGAACTTTCTCCAGCATTTCTCTAAGTTGCTGATTTTCTTTTCGCAACTCTTCCAGTTGTTGTTGGTAGACAGTGGGCAGCGCAGTTTCCGTCGACGAGTTCTGTCGCGCCTTGACTGCCCGTGTAACTTATCCCTTAACTGCATCAGGGTTCTGCTTAATTTCTTTAGGCTCTTTTGGTGCACGACTATAGACAAGCGGAATTGATTGAAATTTGGCCCGGTTCCTGGCAGGCGACGCAGAATAACTCTTGATCGCATTCTGTGTCTTTAGAGTGCAGCCGTCCGCACTCCTTACAAACCTTTTCTGCTGGACAATACATAGTAATATGTCGCAGTCCGTGGCAGTTATAGCAGGCAATAATTTTCGGTTTGTACTCGTAGACCCTTGTGATTTCGTAATCGAAAACGAGCCTTTTGGGTAGCTGCTCTGTATCGAATTTTAATAGCAGCATGTTTGTCTTTCCTATAGTAGACGCGCGTCAAGAATAGTTGCTGTTTCACATCTTAGGTGGTCCATGATGCACTCAATGGTTTGACCAGGACGCACCTTGATAACGCCTCGACTTATTTCCTGGCCTCGTGTTGGCGTTCGGTCAATCGTGACCTCGTATACGTGCAGACGCGTCCGTTCACTCTCCCGGCCAGTTGCGTTAATGCGGTGCCTATTTGCGTGTTCCTAATCTCTGGCAGTTACCTTGACGCGATTTGTTACCACATCGTAGCGCGGAAAGCAGCCAAATCTGCCAATTCCCAACTTTTTGCAGTCGTTTCTAACGCCTCTGTAATGGTTTGTTTAGGTATATCATGCACATGTACTCGGTTGAGTGGCCTCATCTAGAGTGGAAAGAGAGGTCGACTTACCCGTTCAAGACGAAGCTGTTCAGTTTTCACTTTCCTTTGAGGTTTCCGTTTTTTGATTGAATTCCAGTCCCCGTAGTCGCCGACGTCCTCACTTTCATCTTCAGTGTCCATTTGGTCGCTTGCGTGTTGCTCCTTGGTCTTAGTGAGTCCCACAAAAAGGCCACTCTCAGCGTCCGCTTTCGGCAGCTGATGCATTCCGTCCTCTTCATCGCTTGTTGGGCGTCGGATGCGCCTTTTCTTGGAGGCTGCTTTTATTTTTTTTTATTTTTTGGTGCCTATACTTTTTGATGAACCCACAGCTCCAGCTCTTGGGCAACTCGGGTGTGAGCGAACCGACGCCGGCTTCGGCATGGTGCGTCCTGACAGCCCGGCCAAGGCAGCAGTTGAGTTGCGTCATGGGTGTTGTTAGGGTTAGCAATCTGTCACAGAAAACGTTGTCGCAGCCGGAAAAGCGATGACTTCAGATGCACGAAAATCACTCCGCACTCACCGGAGGTACTCACTGGGACATTGTCCTTTGTTTCGTACACACTCAAAAAAAAAAAAAAAAAGCAATATTTCCGCACAAAGTTCAAAATACATCGAAGAGCCGAGGTGCCACACGGTTGCAATCTGCGGCGATCGCAGCGCCTGCCAGATGAAAATGAAAAAAAAAAAGAAAAAAAAAAGCGAACGCATATGCTGTAGAAGCGCACACTCTAGAGATTAAAAAAAAAATTATGCATTCCATCCAAAGACGAAATGGTGTCAGTAAACTGAAAGCTGCGAAATAACTGGCAGTCTAAATGGAACACTAAAAATAAATGAAGAATTACAACCTGTCATAACAGAATGGAAGTAATACTGGCAACGAGAACGATTCAACGAAGTCATTTTATGTCATATTCGCATTGGGCATGCACACCTCACTCACAGTTTTATTCTTTCAAAAGAAGGCGCACCAAAATGTGACCTGTGTGGCACTGCAATTCACAGTTTATGTTCAAACATAAGACTAGGCAAATTAAGGGAAAAACACTGTCACTGTTTTACTCTTAGTGCACACCGTTTCGCCCTTGTTTGCTCTTAATCTTAAGAAAAAATGCACTCGTGGAAATGTCTTGTGTAATTACATTTTTTTAAAAGAAGATAAGATTCCTAACAAGTTTTGAGATGTTAAACAAATACTTTAAACATTTTCTACGAAGCCAGTGATTTCTACCACGCGGTTTGCGCATGATGGCCATATATGCTTATCTGCCATAAAACGAAACACAACACACAACGACTTCACAATCTCCGCAAACTCAAAGCGTACTCGATGGTTTTCTTCAGCAACTGTGGAACTCTCTCTTTATCCACAGCTCAAAGCGCCCACTGCGGAAAGACCGCGGCGGCGCTCCCACCTCCACTTTTCCCTCTTCCCCGTTTACCACAGTTGTGCTAATGGTGATGGCCATAGCTACCTGCGGCTGAAGAGGTGACGTTGAAAAATGACGCTCACGGCGGCATGTGCGCTGCTATGCGGTGGTCCCTGTCCGTAGGGCAAAACGGACTCGTGGGACGGCCACGGTGTAAACCCACCATACAACGCCAGCACAAAGGCTAACTGGCCATTATAGTGGCGCCCGAACAGACAGGTACACCAGGCCCCCTTTATGTTCAACTGACAGCACAGGGGAGGTAGATTTTGAAACGACGTGCACGTGTGCTTCGTGTTTTGAGCGTCGTTTTTCATATCTATATAAGACCATAGACAGGTGTCGCATACAGGAATATATACGTTTAAAACCGGGTGTGCAATCGCCGACAAACTTCTTTAGGACGCGTGAGCTCAAAGCTCTATTTTAGCCGCCTGGTCAAGAGCACACTTGTTGGGGCCAAAGTTAAGCGCGCGTTATTCTATCCGTGATATGAAATGTAATCCGCGAAAGACATGGCAATCCTGGGCTCGCTGGCACCGCGCCATTGCCTAGGCACTAGCGCGGACGATGCTGGGCTGTTAACTGTGCTTGCCTGTGTGTTGTTTCGCATCGTTTTTGGGCTGCACACAACTTCAGAACGCGCACAATTTGTTTTATTGAAAAACTATCGTTATTCGTTTTGCGTGTTGATGCGTTTCGCACACAAACTTTCGTTCAGTGTAAGAAATGGCTGGCGCCGTCATCACGCAAGACGGTGCCAGCAACAGTTGTACAACGGCTGACGATACCATCGATCTCGGTGAGTGAACGCTCGTGTGAGGATGATTCTCCTGCAGTTTTTCCAAAGCAGAGATTTCGCATTATGCTTCGTTGCAGCTAGTGGGTGTCAGAACTGATCTGTCGGTGACAGGGAGTTAAACAAAGCATCATTTTCGCGAACTCGGCGAACTGCACCGTCGACTTTCTCAAGCGGCTGGCGACGCACCGTGCATGCGTGCAGGCGCTCAGCCACATTTACCCCTGAAGACGATCGCGCGAGAGTAGCTTTCCGTGCGGTTGCACGAGCTTTTTACGGAGCCCTTCGGATGGAAATAGGGCTTTAGTTCGTAAAACCTTTGGTCGTGCAGAGAAAACGACCGCACGCCTAACTGCGCAAGTTGCGCGAGCATGCTCTGCGTTCGCATGACCATTCGTGAAAACCGTGCTAGCGTTCACTGCTGCATCCACTCTGCGTTCGTTTAAACAGGCAACTGCATAGCATAAAAGCGCGTACCAGTTAACACTTATGAAGCACCATTATAACCGTACGATCGATGTTTATCAAAGGCGCGTAGCTATGGTCTCGTTAACGTAACATAGAGCAATGGACCTGTAACGATCACAATATTTTGGCGGTCAGTGCACAAAATACTCTCTTTTAACCCGTTTGATAGTTTATAGCTCAGGTGAATTGATAATTAGCTATATTTTAGCAAATACAATGTTTTGTTTCCATACATGACTGTGCGTTCACAGGCTTATGTCTGGCTGTTCTCATATTTCAGATGGCGTGACATGTTTGCAATCCACTCCATGTGAAGGATTGGGTGGATGACATGAAGCAGTGGCCAAGCATCTCAAGTGCCCACATAGTGTGCTATCTGATCAGAATTGAAACCTGCGACCTCACGGAAGCGGAATATTACAAGAGCTTAGAATCGTACAAATATGTGCAGAGTGGCTGGGTGGGCCAAGTGCTGTGCCATGTAGAAAATGCATTTGTGTACCTTAAGGCAGACATGAGGCCATCACAAGCCATTAATCAGAAGGCATGGATTTTTTGGGCCTGCGTGAAGAAAACTGGTCAAGTAACCACTGTAGGATGTTCGTGCATGGCAGGGAAAGCACGAGTGCGCAGCCACATTGGAGCACCTCTTTGGAAGGTGGAAATGGCCTTCTCTTCAGGAATGACAGACTCCTCCTGTACAGACCGTGCTGCAGAATGGAAAGGAACGAAACGAAATGTTGATCCTGTTCTCCTGCAAGATATGAATTTTAAATTGCAGAATAAAACAGTGGAGCCCGTAGCCTAGTGCCTAAGCCAACAAGGAAGATGCGTTTCCTTGCAACTGCATGATGAATTGCAAGAACACATTTCGAGTAGTCCCTTCTCTGACCTTTTTGACATTCCTTGTGAGCCCTTATTCCTCACTCCTTTCAATTAAGGGAGATTAACATTGGACTTTGCACTTACTGCAGCTACACAAAACGCACAGGCGTGTGTGTCTGTGATAATGCTTGTTTTGTGTACTTAAACAGACACCCATTTCCAGTGATATTTTTGCTGCTGGCACATGCAAAAACTACGTAAATTGTGGTGTTCTACATATGCGTATACGTATACTATTTGGTCGGTCATGTTCGCCTTGTGTTTTTGTTCACCAAGCACATGTTAGCCTTACCTCCCAAGGGCATTACAGTGTACATATGATTGCCTTATTCTTGCAGGTACCCTTCTTCACAGCACGTTAATTGCTGGTCCTCACAAAGCACCTGCAGATGATGTGCCAGGACAACCTCGCCACTCACATGGAGATGACCTGGGATTTCCTGAAAGATGCCCGCTATGCAAGGCCTTTTATAAGTTTGTAGTACTCTTAGTTGACGGACAGGCTGAACTTGAACTTTGAACAGGGTGCCCACTATGGCACATGTCAAGAAAGGATAACGGCCTCGAATGTGAAGAGAATTCCCAAAAAGGGAAAACACGGATACATCTAAAGCAGTTGCTGCACTTTCTAACCTCTCATTTTCTGGGAATGCTACCGCAAAACATGGGATAAAATATGAAAGGATTGCCAGAGCAGCCTTCAAAAAAAAAAAACTGCTCTTACTGTGGCACAGTCAGGGATGGTAGTAACACAAATCCTTGGCTGTCTGCAAGCCCCGATGGCATCTGTGGTGACAATGCACTGCTGGAAATTAAATGTCCTGCAGTGTCTAGAAGCCGACAGCTAATTGAAAGTGGCAAAGGTGATGTAAAAATAGTCAATGGTGAACTGGTGCTGTCCCCAGGAGAGAAAAATGGGTATTATAGTCAGGTACAATTCACTTTGTTTTGCACTGGCAAGACACGCTGTCACTTCTATGTTTTGTCAAGAGAGAGCGATGTCGTCGTGAATGTGCCCATTGACAATGAATACATTTCACGCAACATTATTAGGCTAAGAAATTTCTATTTTTCACATCTTCTGCTTCACCTTGAAGAGCTAAATTTTAAAAATGAGTTGTCTCTATGCAGGAAGTATAAGCAGATTTGCAAAATGTAGATCAATCCAAACCCTTGCACATGGCAAGAGGAAAGCTGTCTTGCGTACATTGGAAATGAAAGTGGATGCCCAGCCTACTTGCTTCACATCATACATTTATTCATAAAACATATAGCTTCAGTAGACCTACTAACAGCAAAAAGTTCAACACAGACAAGACAAGATAACCATGTACAGCTAAATGAGACTAGTTTGGTTTTACGAGGTTTAATGTCTCAAAGCTACTCTCGAGCTATGAGAGATGTTTAGTTGGCAACTCATTTTTATTGTTCAGGTTTTTGTTGTTGCTGACAGTACAAGGTCATAAATACAAGAGGCAATGCAAATAATTTCAGTAACTGCAATAGCTTTCCTTGGACTATTGTGCATGGGTTGAAACTTTGTTTCACATCGTCTTTTGTTTTCATTTTTTGTGTGTGCCTTTTCTCTTATTGAAGCTAAATTTAGTATACAGTGAACACTTATCTGGCTTAAGTACTAATTTTACATTTAATGCTGTTATTGCAGGCAGTTAATTTTCTTCAACTACTTTCCATATTATTTGTGTTGTGTTTGTGCTTTTTTTTTTCTCAAACCTTGTGTGGTTAGGCTTTTGGTATGCATCCTGCGTTGCATTTACTGGATCTTTGTCAGGTTATTGCATTTATTTTTTCAGGAACAGTTTCCTGCTCAGTGTTCTGTTCTGTGCTTAGTGAACTTATGTTGTACTTTGTTGCCTGGTTGCTTATTGCATTTTACTTTGTTAGCCAGTTTGGAATAAGGGACCCTATCAGTTATGGGATAAGGCAATAGCAAGGTGCACGTGCATACGGGCAGATAAAAAGCGACACCCTCCCCCTCTCTTTCAGCAGAGAAATATGCTGTTGTAAAACTCTCTATTGGCTCATACTTTTCTGTATGCCGTCCTCAGACTTAGTGTCAGCTAGAAATGAGCTCAGGCTCTTGCAAGGTTTACAGCTCAGACAGTTCAACAATGAGCGGGCCTTTCATATTTCAGAGACCTGCGCAGACAAGGACAATTTTGTTTATACTTCTTTGACTTGATCGGTAGCACTTGTTTGAAAATCCTGTATGTCTTGATGTGGTTTTAGTGCCCGCTCCACATGAATGTCAATGAAGCAATGCACCTGGTTGCAGTCACCTCGCCTTCGGACAGTTGATCTTCTCCTGAGAAGAGCAAAACTGTTGTGCAGAGCGTATGACAACAGAAGTCACTACAAAGACTTTGATGATAATGCATGTCATGCAAACATTACAATTGTGGAGTTACATATTCTTAGTGAATGCTGGCCTGTTCATTTTAAACCCTTGGATTTTGTATACATAATTTTCCTGAAGATTTCGCTCTCTCTTTGAACTGCATGAGCGCAAGCAGAGAGCAAATGGAAGTCATGCCTAGTTAAATGTTTAGCGGCCAGTACCATTCACTCAGTTAAAACAACCTTTACTGCCAACCGGTAGATACACTACACGAGTTAACTTGGATGTATTACTTCCTGTGCTTTTCACTGGTAATATATTGATGCATTTTTTAGAAGAGGAAGTCAATGCATGCACATATTGAGTCTGCATTTCCCGTTGCTCGCGTTCGATTGTTTTCACTTACAGCGCCTGTTCAACGTTTACATAGCGATATGACGGCTATTGTCGCCACATTTACGTCTGAATGCAATGTTAGAGGAACGCAGTTAGATGCACCAGTTAAGTTTGCACTCCTGGTCGCACTGATTACTTCCACTTTCCAGGAAGCCATCGAACCTTTTATATTCTATTTATCATTTTACTATACGTATAGATGCAGTATAAAAGGAGGTACGGGAGGGCGTGTCCTCCATGCTCTACAAAGCGCTGACACCGAACTGTGATATGGATTAGCAGTAAAGGTGCATGTAAAGTCTGCTTGGACGGCTGCTCTTCCCTGGCATGCCCCTGGTGCCACCAATTCTCGTCTTCTGTTGGTAGCAGCGCTTTGCAAAATAAGAAGTTCACGCGCTCTTGTGTTCCCTCTCATATTGCTTCTACCTGTACATTGCTGTTATTATACTTGACTTAGTAGCCGGCTGTTCAAAATAACAAAACCTAATTATGTGGTCTTCTGGAAGGGAACAAGTCAGTTAGAAAAGCGCGAAACATATCCGGAAAGAAAACACTTTGAATCTGATGGATGAATGGAAAAGACTTTATTAGGCACATATAGTTGAGGTGTTCGTGACCCTTACTTGTTACTTGTACGCTGTGGTCGATCCTTGGTCCAGGATGCCGGTGTCAAAATAGTCAATGGAAAGCCAATACTTGATCATGCTAATGAAGAAAATTTAGTGTGTAATTGGTCAAATAATTTTCTAGCAAATGAAAAATTGAAAAAAAAAGTACGGGGTTCCCAGGTGTTAAAATTCTGAGACCAGAAAGCCCATGCTTGATGTAAGGAAGAAAATTAAGAGTGTGTAATTAATCAATTAAGTAGGTAATTGAAATATTTCAGAAATGAAGAGCTAGAAAAAGGGGGGCTGAAAGATGTCAAAATTCTCAGAATGAAAAGCGAACGCGTGATGGTACTAATTAAGAAAATTTAAAGTCTGTAGTGGGTTATTAACTGAAATAATATTGAAAAAGTAAAAATCTGGAAAAGGGGGTTCAAAGGTGTCAAAATGCCCGGGTATGAAAAGTCAATGCTAGTCGGTGCTAAATAAGAAAATTTAGAGTGTGTAATTGATGAAATAATTAATTTAAATAATTGAAAATTTTGTGTTATTATAAAATGCGGTTCAAAGGTGTCAAAATCAGTTTGACATCGTTAAATCCACTTTTTCATTTCATACAATCATTGAAAATTTTAGTTGGTCAGTTATTAACAATATTTTCATTACCATCATCAAACATTTATCTTTCATGGTGTGTATTTGATCCATCTTCATTATTTTTCAGTTTTTCCATTCTCTCGAATAAATAATTAATTAATTTCACCGTCCACATTTTCTTGTTTTGTATGTCAAGCATTGACTTTTCGTTCTATGCAATTCAGCACCTTTGAACCCCATTTTTATTTTTGTTATTTCATTTATTTGATCAGTTACACACTTTAAATTTTCTTCATTAAATCATCAAGCATTGGCTTTTAATTTGAGCATTTTGACGCATTTAAAACCTCTTTTCCCAATTTCTAATCTTTTCAATTAGTCCACCTAATTAATTGATAAATTACATAATCTTAATTTTCTGTTAGCATCATCATGCATCGGCTTTTCATGCTGAGCATTTTGGCACCATTGAACCCCTCTTTATCCAATCCATTCCTTTTTCATTTGCTTTAATTCATCGAATAATTACAATGATTTCTTTACCTCGCCATCGCCTATCACACACTAATCAACCATCAATCACCAGAACCACAAATTACCATTATACGATTTTTGTATGCAGCCCTCGATTATTTCCGACAAGCTCTTCACAACTGAACGAGGCTACTGATAAAAAAAAAAAAGGTTTAAGGCGCTTAGAACGCTTGCTTTGCATGTAACAGTCGCTAAATTTGTGAAGTAATGACAATGAATTTTTCTTGGCAGTGAGGTATGGGAAATGTGCGTTGATTTCTTGTGGAGCGGAGATTGCAATAGTGCCGTCGCATGTGCGCGCGCTGACCAGCGGATGGCGGTGTGCAACTTCCGGAGCATGCGCAGATCGGTCAGTAGGATCGGTCTATTCAGAAAGTAGACATGCCAAATAAAAACTGCATAAAGTTAATACAGCATAAACAGAAAGTTAAATGGTAGTGTATATGGAATAACCAAGAAAATAGGTTACGCCTCATAAAGCCGAGAATGGAAATCGAGCGCGCGCATCAGCAACGTTTTGTGCAAATGATATATTATGCCGGCTTCGTATTGGACACACGCATCTTACACACACCTTTCTACTCATGAAACAAAACAAACCCACCTGTGAAGAATGCGGACTCGTCGTGAACCACTTTCTAATTACGTACTCAAAACTCTGGGCACTGCGGAGAAAGCATTTTGCTATTCTTTACAATCATGCCATCCCAGTATACCTTACTTTTAGGAGAATGAGCAATCGTATACCTATCTGTTTTTAAGTTTTCTAAAAGAAGGAAGCTTTCTCAACAAAGTATAGAATTTTAACATATCACCTTTATCTTTTGAACAATAACACATATTAACTTTGCTCTTGGCGCATATGATAGATAGCCTTAATTGCTTATGTGCCATAAGAACCAAATAAAGGTTGCATAAACGCAACGCAACGCATTTAACCTCGTGTTTGGCGCATAATGATAGCCTTAGTTGCTTATGCGTCATTAAATAAACTACACAACAAAACACAAGAAATGTGCGCTGCATAGATTGTTCTCTCACAAGAAACACGTGGTCTCATTGGGCAAACATGTTGATATATAGCTGGAAAAGCACGCTGTGTTTTAAATTCTGATGCTTCACGAGTAAGAAATGGACGTAGAGAGCTGTTCCCTATCACCGGCGCTGTACATGGGGCTTGCATGCTCCAAACCTAGTACAGTTCAAGGTGACTGCAGGTAAACCGAATATAACGGTCACTAATCTGCGCCTTAGTTATTCGGAAACAATACATTTACAGTGCAACTTTGTTGCCCGACCGCTACTAAGCATCTTCGCTTGCATCGGTGTACGTATACTCCGTGTAAGAAAATAAAGCATGAAAAAAAAAAAAAAAAAAAAAAAAAAAAAAAAACGAGTAGTACTCCGGTCAAGCTCTCGTGCTGGATCTTGTGCACAAAATGTGCCTGACCGCATGCGCAAGGCGTCGAAGGTGGTGTGCGGTCAAACCAATCCGCGGGACGCATTCAAATACGAACGAAAAGCGCTCGTGTTATAAGTTTGGGCACTCGGTTCCCACGTATTTGCATCAGCGCTTCCATTAAAACGCCCCAGTCCTGCCTTACGTCATCGCGAGTACCACTACCGTGGCCCCACCAGCGTCCGAGCCATGGCGAACGAACACCTAGAGAGCCCCAATCGATGCCCGCATCTCCGGCGGCGGGGAATTCGAGTCCGCCCGAGATGGAAGTGCTATCAGGGGCTCGCATTCAGCGGATGCTTATCGCGCGGGAGGACGCGTATGGAAGGCGGCGCGCGCGGTGGGGACAAAGCGGCAGAAAAACAAGAAATGGTTGGCACACTAATAAACGCACAAGAGAAAAGGCGAGATCGCGAGCCGTGGCCAGTTTTAATATGCTTCGAGCCGCAGTATTATATAGGGACGGCATTCTCGGGTACCCGGCGCCGCGCGCGCCGCCGAGTGTGTCTGTGTGTGTGTGTGTGTGCGCGCGCGCTGTACTCGTGATCATTCTTGCTTAGCGCTGCGGCGGAGAGAGTCTTTCCGGGTGGTCCGTTCTTGTCACCGGGCCGCCAAATGAGCGATAACTGTCCTTGATCATTTCGCTCACCAGTGTATACGTACAGTGCCTGTAAACAGCCCTCCACAGAATCTACATTTCCAGTTCCACTGTGCAAGCCACGGGTGGACGACGGGTGTTTGCTCGTGGCGACGTTGTCTGTGTGTGTGTCCTTGCGCTGCAGCATCGTCCGTCGACTCGACTGCGCTCCCGAGCCAAAGCGCCACCGCCGGCCCCTTTGGAAGGCGATCGGTTCCAGTGGACGACCACTCGCTCATGCTCTTGACTCCAACCGCTCTTTTGTTCCTTCCTGTCTTCCTTCGGCGGGTTCCCCCTGCCATTGCCTCCCTCTCGCCTCACCCCACTTCCAAGACTACGATGCGACCGTAACCCCCTCCTCACCCTCTTCTCGCGTCTCCTAGAGCCTGGTCACTCACTCCTCTTTGGTGTCGCTGTTCCCACGTGCCCAAGCCGCACAGGCGCCGGTCTTGAGACTTTAACGAGCGGTTCGACAACGACTTGAACACACATCAGAGTGAGGCGTCGGAAAGGATTGCGGGAGGGAACGGGTAAAACGGCGTCCTCTTCTGACGCCGTGCATGGTCGCGGTGGTGTTCGAAGATCCGAAACCAAATGCTAAGGCGGTGGTTGCAGAACGAAGAGTGGTGTATGCTGACCTGTAAGGTTTAGGTGATGAGGCGTGCATGTTGCGTTCCCTGTAGAGCTCCGCTGCTGAATGCGAGATGATGATGGACTACCACGACTACTACGAGAACCGTGGAGCTGGAGGAGTACCATAGAGTTGATGCATCGTGACAGCGGGAAGTGGGGAACTAGGTGAGAAGGAAGAAAGGCAGCGGGGTAACCGCCGTCAACGGCGCTTGCTGCATGTATGAATGCCGCGTCGTTTGCTGCGCGGTGAACCTTGCAAGACTGTCGCCTGATTTGTGTGTACCATGCTCTCCGCGCTACGCGCGCTCCTTGACGAGCCACAAATCTGTTTCTCTGCCTTTTCACTGCACCGGAGTGATTTGATTTTTACTACTTTTATCTGCGGTTTTTTTTTGTTCGTCGCTTGTTGCTGTGAGCCTTTGGGAATGCGACTGTGCGCTGCAAACTGCAGGGGTGGGAAGCAGGCATGTGGCTTGCTGCAGAAAAGGAGAAAATATGTCGACAATACCTTGGTCCCCTTCCCCTGCTCAAGCACACTCACCTGGCTTCCTTCTCTTCCCCGTGTGAAGGGAGGATGCGTGGTGATAAATCAAACCGGGTCCCCGCGTTTTGACGCGAGTCCTGCCGAGCAGAGTCCGCTGTCTCTGCATCGCCACGGTGCAGGGTCTGACCCCTCCACAGTTCTTTGCTGTGGCCTCTTCGCTCCCCCTTGTACCGGGAGCACCGGGGTCGAAATAGGCCTATATAGTTTGCATCCCCGGCCTCTAGAGTACTGGCTCCGCTTTTTGTACGCAGGTGTTGGCACGGGTTTCCACATGCATGGCGGTGGCTTTACTCTACCCGAGCATTCTTCTTTTTTTTTTGCCTTGCGTATGCAGTTTACAGGGGATAATTTAACTGCAGCTTAACGATCATGTGTGCGTAACACGGAGGAGCAATGTTTGAATGATCCCAAGCGGAGTTGGAAACGCTTTCACGGTTGGGAGGCAAGGGAACTGATCTCTAATCCGACCTACCATTCTTTCGCGTCGATTACTCACGCATAGGACCCATTACTCGCTCCACTGATTTCTGTTGCGGAAGTTTTGTTCCACTCGCATTGCGAGACTGGAACCGCCTTTTCGTGTACCAATTAAGGCTTTCAATGTGCATTAACTAATGCTGTATAATTAGGATCCTATACTTTGTTTTTGTGCTGAATATCTTGTTTTTGTTTACAGATTACAAATTTTCTCATTCCCTTGCGTCATAGCCCTTGGCGTTGGGGGTGCTAATAAATCAATATTAAATGAAATGAAGTTTCTGATCGATACACCGGTGCAGACGGCAGTCTGATCCCTTTTCTATTTTGACGCCTGTAAGCGCCGTTAAGTCAAAGTGAAGCCGTAATCTATAAGATACATATCGCCTGTTCGCCACGCGTATATAGGACTTTCTTAGTCGTGAAAGAAACCTTCTGTGAGTCAAGAGCATAACTGCACCCAGCAAGAAAAAAAAAAAAAAGAGAGAGAGAGAGAGAGAGTTTCATTTATGCCGTTTCCTCTTCCACGCTATGGTGGCCGGGAAAGAAGATAGCCAGTTGAAACGAAAAAAAAAAAAAAAAATTCAATATACATTTTTTTATTCGCAGATTTTGGGTTCATTACTACACTGCCACTCAGTATGTATAGTTCGAACAACTTTACTATGCATATCAGATAGAGACCCTAAAAAGGTGACTTGCCTATTGGTTGAGAGCTCCTTGCTTCTTCGCCTTGTGTAACCGTGGCCGGTTGAAGCAAAGAACAGGACGCTTCTATCGAAAGGCCGTGATGTAACCGCGCGCGCGCTTAAAGTAGTGTCGGTGGACCTCGCCTGTCTGCCTCACACCCTTCGCTTTCTTTTCTTTTTTTTTTTTTTCGCACTCCTCTTCAAATTAGAGCCCGGCTATTTACTGCATCGCCTTCTCTAGCGCCACCTCTCCCCCACCTTTCCTTTCTTTTTTTCTCGGTAGGCTTGTGTGTCTACCGTTGCAAACAGTTTAGCCAGAACACCTTCATGGTAACTTTGTGCACAACATTGTACATCGCCATCGCATCAACTGATTCTGTACTATATGTCTGTTTTATTTATGTTGTTTTCCTCCTACAATAATGCCCCAGTGAGGGTGTTGGAGGTACTCTGTATAAATAAATAAATAATAAATAAATGCAAAAGGAGCAGGAGTGCACCAATAATGCTCACTTGTAAGCACATGTGCTGTCTTTTAGCTGCTTCGTGTTCTGTTTACGTGCCTATAATAACAACTGACCATACCGCATCCGCACACAATATCCTGGTGGCAGTAGATGGTAGTATCCCGCAAAGCACATAGCGCGCGAAGTGGTCCTTCCCTACAGGAATCGTGCTCTCGAATATGGATGCGTGTGTGCGCTCGAATGCGATAAACGGGTCCGTTAATTTCTTGGAAAACTGCGAGCCTCTACCATGCCTTGCCCGCGAGCTTGAAAAAAGGAAAAGAACAGGCTCGCTTGGGGAGGGGGAAAAGAGAGAGGGCTCGGGATGGGGAGAAGGAAAGAAACTGACGGGTTTTTGATTTACGACCTCTTCATTCGTTGCTGACAGGTGTAAAAAGGAGTTGCCGGCCCCATTGTTCGGCTCACTCCCTCACTCCCCGTGCGCTTTAATCTTGCATCTCCCCCCCCCCCCCCCCCTTTACGACGCGTGTTTCGGGCCGCTTTTCTGAGAAGCCGCATAACGACGACGATGAGAAAAGAATAATAAAGACAGGGGAGTGGAAGGGTTTTGGACGTCGCGGGCGGCGTGGTTCGTTATGCAGGCATCCCGCGTGCGCCCATCCGCTCCCGAAACGGGGACAAGGCTCCCGCGCGCTTCTTTTTCAGCTTTTGTCCTTTTTCTTCTTTTTTTTCTCGGTGGTATTGCTTACGCCGCAGAATTAGGAAGAGATGAGTTGGCTGCCGAGAGGCCGTGCGATCGCAGAAGGCCGAAAGCCGAGTCGATGAGCGCGCACTTGAAGAAAGCGCGCTTCGATGTGGAGAATAGAGGAAGAGAAGAAAGCAGAAAGTATACAACGGCGAATCCTCTGGGGTTGTGCTCTGTCTGTGTGGTTCGCGGCAGTGGGGAAGCGTGGTGCGGCCGAGAGAAAATTGGGAGGGTCTACCAGCGCCGACGCGACGTCGTTTTCCCTAATCTCCGGTCGACTGAAGGTGAAGGATGGCGCCCCGGGGGACCGCGGGCGAGGTTTTTTTTTGGTGGGGGGCGAATTGCTCGCTAGCGCCGCCTGGCGGCTTCGATTTGTGTCGTCAGGCCCGGTGGTGTGCGTGTTGCTTTGTGTGCGCGCGTGCATCTGTATATATGTGTGTTTGGACACGTGCGAATGGAGTGTTGTTTAGTTCTTTTTTTTTTTCCGGGCGCTCACTTCTTGTCCCTGTAGCTGTCCCCGTCCCGACTTCTTGAAAACTCGAAGCCTATATATATGTCGCAGTCTATGGGCCCGTATATATGTATACATTATTGTGCGTGCTCCATTTTATCTGTTGGACGACAGTGTGCCTGCGTTATTTGCAGCGGTTTTGCCACTCGGTTGGAGAGTGTTTCCGTTCTTCCACAGGCGAGAGTGCAGTTCTGGATGCGCCCGCTATACCGCGTTTTTACTGGTAGCTGCAGCTCTTTCGGTTTGGCAGGGAAAAATCCCGCGGTCACTTCAGGCACAGTCAGTTTTCTTCTCTTTGTTGAATGTGGCATTTTCCTTTCGGTCCAACATTGGTGCTCAAAACTAACATTTATCATATGTGTAACATCTTGTGATTGTTTTTCAGCTTCGCCGCAGGCCTCAGCATGTGCTTAAATAGAAATTTAACTACGATATTATTTTTGTTTCTAGAACGCGGAGAAAGGAGTTGATAAGTCAATTTCATGCACTCTTCTCATGAATACCAATCACCGTCGATGTAAGGCGCTCCGTCATTTTTATACAAAGCTATCCAGAGACCATGTGCACCACTAGGACTTGCACCATGGCCTGTAGCCTTATAAGTCACAGAACAATTAGGTTACGCTTTATGTGCGCATATTTTAGGACTCGGTGTTCGAATGTTGAAATTCCAGTGCACGTGTATTTGCCCCCTCGCTTATTGGGTCATTTATTTATTTGAAAAGAAAAACAATAAACTCCGGAAATGTTATGTTGCTGCTATGCATAAGTCGAAGCGTGAGAATCAAATCTGCAGCAGTAAACTCACCTGCTGTCATTGGTCACAAAAAGAATAGGAAGCTGACATGGAGGGGAAAATGTCAAGCAGAATACGCGGGCTCGCAAGGTCGTCTTTCAGAAGGCAAAAGGCACACGGGCTGGTCAACGTGCAGCTTTTTTTAATCTGTAAGCAGTGCACAAGGTAGTATCGCTTTCTAATGTGGTTAGTAAATCTTGTGCTTTACTACTCACATTCTTGCATTTCACTGAGGTGGATTTGATGCCTCTTCTGAGCAGCCGCTAGGAAAAGAAAACACTGCCAGATGGATTTCAAACCGACTCCGAGGCAGAAGGTTATCTACGTTTCGTCTTATGCGCATGGGACGCGTGTTCGGTCTTTCCCTTCCCTCGCCACCTTTCCATGGCGCGGTTAACTAACTGGCAAGTTGAGGGCACCGCATCATGCCAGGAAGGAAGAAGACGGCTTGTTTGTTCTGAGGAAACAAAAGCACCATTTGTTCAAACACGGGCACAGAGGGAGGGGGCAGTAAAAAAACAGCAAAAAGTAAAAAAAGAAAGAGGGCAAGAGGAGAAAACACGGGAACTCTTATAGGGGTGGCCACTGTTGACGCAGGCGGTCGTGTTCCCGCTACTGCTTGCCTGCACTGCATGGTATATACCTCGGTTCGTCGGGGCCACCGCTTCCATGCACTGGCCGCAGACGCCTGTGACGCTACTTTTGTGTGATGTCACGTCTCTGCATTTTCTTTTTATGTGCTTCATGTTCCGGGAAGCTGGAAATAACTCTGAGGCGGCGACGATAAGGATTTGTTCAAGTATTTGAATATACTTGACCATAGATGGTGCGCTATGGTCAAAGCCAAGAAGGTCACGCACAGTTTGGAGACCCAGTTTGGAGACCCTCCACTTTGCTAAAAGACAAATGCTCTGTAATTGGAGCTATGTGTTGTTGTTTTTTTTTTGTCGGCAAGGACCAATGTAAAACAAAAAAAAAAATCTATCTGGAAACAAAAATGTCGTCAATTGGCACAGACGACCTAGTAGGCTTTTAAAAGTATTCAGGGGGAAAAGCGCAGTGGCTTCCAAGCCGTTAATTTGGCTTAATATTTGAGTAATTCTCTGTTCTTGGTAATTGACATTTCCTCAAAATTTATTTTGTTATTTGCAGAACTTTCAGTCCTTAACACTTTGTTTTCTACATTCTCTGTGACTGATCGATTCTTAAAAAAAAAAAAAAAAAAAAAAAAAAAAAAAACGATTTCTGACAACTGCGAGAAAGCTTTTCGCAACATTCTATTCTCCCTTCGATTTGAAAGTCAAAGGACATGTAGAGAATATGAGTCATGCTCGCACCAAGAACGTTACCGTTGAATTCATTTTAGGATGTCGCCTTCGCATTGGGCACATACGCATCAGACAGTTTTATTCAGTGCAAAATAAGGGACACCAACAAGCTAGATTGGCGAGGGGAATGATCATCATAAACTATATTTCATTTAAGACGTGTACAAAACTTGAAAGGAGGGGAAAAAAATAATTCAATTCTCACAATTTTTTAATAAGACATCTCATTCTGTCTTATGGCTTACGTTTAGGACATCATTCACTGGTCGAATTTTTCCGCGCTTTTTTTTTTTCGTCCTTAAATGAAACGGAACCACTAAAATTGTTAAAGCATTTAAAAAAAAAAAAAACTTTCAACTACTCCCACCAAACGGTTGCCTTTGAGCTTGGCACATAATCCCTCAATCCACCCATTTCCTCACCCTCTATGCGCGCGCGCGCACACGCACACACACACACACACACACACACACACACACACACACACACACACACACACACACACACACACACACACACACACACACACACACACACACACACACACACACACACACACACACACACACACACACACACACACAAAAAAAACAAACAAACACCTTACGCGACAGAGCACCTCTTAGAGCAGCTAGTGCATGCCGTAGCTGATGCATGTAGATTAGGACGCATTTATTTTTGGCAATCGAAAAAGATACTATTTAATAAACAGGACTATTATATTCGATAATGTGTGCTTACTGAATACAGAAAAGCAGCTGTACTGCTTTCCGAGGTCAGGAAAAATTAGTTGTACGGATTTAGCTTTTCGTTTTTCATTTTTGTATAGCTCTATTTAATGCGATGTTTTGGACGAGCTATAGGCGAATTCAGTGAAATGTTCACGATTTGTATCCTTGCTTCTTGTGCTAGCTTATTCCCATGCATTTCTCAGGATCAATGCGACAAAACCACTTTTAAATCATGATGGGCTTAAGAATGCAAGGAGGCAAAAAATAGCGAAATATATATAAACGCTAAGTTGCAGAAATGCATAGCACACGAGAACCTTAAATTTTCAAATGAGTAAAGCTAAAGCACAATATATTCGTTACAACCACGAAAAAAAAAAAAACATCATGGCGAAGTTACGTATACCTTCTCACACAGAATTCAGTAGCATAGACAAATCAGCAGGAAGCGAGTTCGTAAACACGATAGCTGCTGTTCCCTCTTCCGAGTCTCCCTGCTGACAGCCCTTCGTACTAAAAGATCAAGCAGACGCACTTAATGAACATTTCTGTCCAGAGTTTCTATTTCATTGGAAGCACTTCATTACAAGCTGGCGCCATCTACCCACCGCTGTGAGGCACTCTTTTCAACAATGAAGGCATTGAAGCAATAACAGCGTGCGACCCTTACGGACGAACATACAAGAGTGAGTGGCTCCTAACTCCCACCACGTCATTCGGGTCATGCAAGCTTCATGAGCCTGCCTTTAACGAGCGGGACGGCACAATTAAGAGGCACAACACGTAATCGCCAGGTTCGTGGCATTATAATGCGATCACTAGATTTGTTGAATGAAGTGAAAAATACTTAACAAGTCGGCTGGCTTCTTGCTGTGCACAGGTCTTCATCATCATCACCATCATCATTTATTCCCCATGTAATACCCCATAAAGACATAACATGGGGGGGGGGGGGGGGGGGTGATGATATATCCTGTGAATATATAGTCATACATAAGCAAGTCGACATAAAATCACAGATATTTAAATAAGAATAACAAATTAAGCAGAAAACATCAGGCGGTCGCAACACTACAAATCAAGATATGAATGCACCAAACAGCAAAAAAAGAAGAAAAAAAAATGACATGTCAAAAAGAACAACACCGCGTGTAAGTAGCACACAAAAAAAAAAGTGGAGAACTAACTAAAACTGTTCTGGAAGTGCTGTGCAAATTTGACGAAAATTGACAAAAAAAGATTTTTTTTTTTTTTTGTTTTATTGCGTACTTTTTCTCGTGCGCATACGTCGCTACCACTGCAGCGGCATAACCATCGTCGATAGAGCAATCGGATTGAAGAGTGTTTATCAATTGTGGAAACTTTCAATGTGCTCCGTGTAGTACAGCAGCAACCGTGTAGAAAAGTAACAAAATAATCTGCCGAGCGTCATTTTAACAACCGGGTGCAGTAAGCGAGAGCAGGAAAGCGCAGCATGTTCCTGTTTTTCACTGTCAGAATCGAGCGTTTTCTCTCTTTTTTTCTTCATAGATTTTTTATCCGGAGGATAACATATCTGAAAAAAGGGGTCAAAATCTATCTCAAATCGTTCAAAATGTTTTGGTGCGTGCCTAATAAACCGTGCTCAACATGTCTTCTTCAATTGCGCTGATAACCATCCAGAAGTGTGCGGTCTCCATCTTATACTGTTTCCCTGACTCCCGTGCTTCATAGTTGAAAAGTGATTATAATTTTTCAACATTATTTGCTTTATTGAATGCTTCCAAATGAACAGTGGTACTTGCCAAACGAGTTTCGTCGCGCTATTCGAAGCTGCCTTAATAGATTTCTCAACAGTTTCTGCTGCATGCTTTGCAAGCATCATACTCTCATGCAGTCCCTATAGGGACTGCATGAGAGTATGATTTATTTTATTGACCTTTCATACTGCAGGTTCTGACTTCTTCGTAAATTCGTGTTGCACCATCATCTTGTTCACGACCGACGAAGGTTACTTAAAAATACAGCAACACCACATAATGAAAGCGGAGCATTGTTGCTACATGATTGGTTTCGCAACCATCGTGACGCTCACGTCTGTAAATAGGGAAATACTTTCTCGATGGCCTTCTATGACCAGTTGAGTATACTTCTTCTACAGTGGTTTTTCGGAGAACACTTTCCAAAATTCTTAAACATAGAGGGTTCGAAAATAAATGAAATATTGTCAGGAGCTAATTGTCAGCAGTGGATGACGTGATTTAAAATAAGAATAGTCGTATATAGTTGAATGCAAGTTAGCTAAAAATTAGTAATTAACCTTTCTAAGTATTACAGCCTTGTGGCTCATGACAACAGAGGCGTTCGAAAGTATAGGCAATAGCGTATATATTATACACCCACGACCGGACTCAAGCGGCGCGCCACCGCTCGAGTCCGGCCATGATATGCCATATACATATTTTTCGAAAAAAAAAATGAGCCAATATCTAAAGCTCTCCAACGGGACGAAATCCTGCTCGTTTTTACGGGAAAAATCAAAGCTGAACGCTCGAGGAAGCTAGCTACTAACACAACATCCACTGATGACATATAGAGTATTATGAGGGCCATTTCAAGCTTTCAGAGCTATTATACCACGTTTTGCGATAATTTGGCTTCTTTGCTTTGTGCAAAGAAAAGTATAGTCGGCACCTGTGCGTGTGCGTGTGTGTGTGTGTGTGTGTGTGTGTGTGTGTGTGTGTGTGTGTGTGTGTGTGTGTGTGTGTGTGTGTGTGTGTGTGTGTGTGTGTGTGTGTGTGTGTGTGTGTGTGTGTGTGTGTGTGTGTGTGTGTGTGTGTGTGTGTGTGTGTGTGTGTGTGTGTGTGTGTGTGTGTGTGTGTGTGTGTGTGTGTGTGTGAATTTCGCGCCGCAGTCACTCATACATTTTCACTAAGCTTCTGGAGTGTCTCTCAGCCTCTCAGCTCCGAGTTTCAGAATCGTGCGGAAAGAAGCCCCACGTAAGTTTCCTCGCACTGCCGAGTTTTTTGTTTTTTTTTTTAAGGACCTTTTTTTGTTTCAAATCTGGCAAGGCATCGGTTTGATCATTGCTTCGAACTCTCCATTCGCGGCAGCAGCTAGACCGAGTGAAATGAAAAGGTCACACTCTCCTGTTTTCTTTTTTGTCCCTTTCGCGCCGTTTCTTAGCACCATACCAACTAGCCCAAATCTCTACCCTTGTGTAAAAATGTAATTAGCTATTGAATTTTATTACCTTGTAATTTCCGGTCTCTGATATTTTCTTGTGCAATTGAAGTCCACCGCTCGGATGACCATTGGCTTAAAAAGGTTTTTCTTAATTCCTTACCTTTAGGCATTCTCAAGTGTTCGCTGAAATATTCGGGAAGCTCTTGTGCATCTTGCAACACTGTACTAATATGCGCGTGCCGACTGCTTTAAACACTCTTTCTTTTTTTTCCATTAGCGACAAAAGAATGGAACTGTTTGAGTACATCTACAGATAGTCCATCACTGACAAAATTTGTAACTGCAGTTTTATAGTTTACTTCTCTTTAGTCAACCAGCCACTTCTAGTTGTTCATTTGTGCTTCTATTTCGCTAATATGGTACCTTAATTACATTTGTCGCACATTCCTGCAGTTGCTCCAATATCATGATAAATAATCAACAATTAGTGCAATGTTCTACTCATTAGGTAATCTTTGCTGCATACAGCCCTTTGTATTTTTTATTAAGCAACATTACAGTCCTTATTTTGACCGCGCCTTATGGCTGCTCTACTTCGAGTTGTGTTTATTTACGTTCCAGCTTTGTTGTCATTGTACTATATTTTACTGTATGCTGAATTGTTCATGGGTTCATTGTTCTTTTTAGTTATAGACCATTATCCTATGAATCATATTGTGCCCTTCTACGACAATCTCAAATAAGCTTAGCAGTATGTACAAATAAATACATAAAATAATTCCACAGCAGTGTAGAGGATTCGATGCATCGTAGCCACAACAAAGCTCCTGATCGATGCTCTTCTTACGAACGTTGGTCGAGCTGTCAATGAGCAGCAAAACTTAAAGGCCCACTGTCTACCCTCCGGTCGAAAATATTTTCTTCCCCTGTGACTGTGAGACTTCGCCCCTAGAACGCAAGGCCGCAAAATGTTTTTGAAAAGAGTAACTAATAACCCAGTTACAGCCACCGCAATCACCCGATTCTGTCATGCCTCTCTCCTTCCGTTCCCTCGCAAAGGTTTTTCACTGTCCTACCCGAGGTCGTCTAGCCTCCGCAATACAAATTCCCCTTCCTCCTCCGCGTTTGGCGGGAGGTGGGGCGTGGCTCTCCGCGAGCGAAAAAAAAAAAAAAAAAAAAAAAAAAAAACGGTCGAGGGAGCGCGCGCCGCTGGATTCAGTCTAGACGTGGCAAGGGAAAAGCGCGCTGCGAGCGGTAGACACCCATCCTTCTCCCGTCAGTCAGCGAGACGGACCAATGGACGTCGTTCGCGGTACGTACGTCATTACTGTGGCTCGTCGGGCCAGCGCAGGAAACGGGGAGGCTGGCTTCCCGGAGGAGAGCATGAGCGAGCTTTGAATTGTATTTTGGATGCTTTGCGGCGCGCGTGTCACTGTAGCATTTTGCACAGACTATCTCCGGTACCTGATCGAAACACTGGGCTCCTTTGCTTAAAAGGGCCTTCCCTGGACAGTGGCCCTTTAAGAGAGCTCAGTCGGAGTTTTTCGTTCCGATCCAGAAGCGACATGTAGATCACTGTTGCTTTACGAAGGCCAGAATGGAGCTTGAAGGCTTTTCACGCAACCGCTGTGCTCTTTGACGGTAACAAATCCGCCCCACTGAAGTACAGTCTTTGTCAAAAGTGTAGATCCCAGGGGGTCTGATTCTGAGCCGCTTCGTGTGGATAGTGCATGTCCAGTGTTCCGAATCTCTTGATGGTAAGAAGAGTTTTTGTCCTACCCTCTCCATTTGGAAGGACCTCCACTAACGCTAAATTAGCGCCGCTACATGGCTCAAAAGCAGACCCCGCGGGCTCTACACTTTTAACAAAGGCTGTACATTGCTTTTGCCAGCTTCGCATCAACACATGAAGCTTTTTCCGGTATTGTACGCGATGTCGCTTGTTCAACAAAATATATCAATAAAAGTATGCTGGCTGGTTTGTCTGTCGGCTTCCTTTTAACCCTTCTGCTGTTATCGTTTGACCCCGCTCTCCTGGCTCACAGCCTTGGCAGCATGAATCGTGGAGCGACTGTCACGTAATTCAGATATAGGAAACCCGTCTTTCGTAGACAGTGTAGATGTTTGCTGACATAGTCTCTGCAGCATCCAGAAATTGAACTGGAATTGAAGTTGAGCCTGTGAGAGTGTCCTTGTCTCTGTTAAGCACGTCAGTGTCTGCACAAGCAAACACATTTCCAGTTCATCGCAGCTGAGAGGTTTTAGTGCAGTCTCACATGGTTGTTAGGGCAGACAAACTAATTCACCGCCGGTGTGGCATGCCAGCAAATAGCAGTCTTCAAAAAGATATATATACTGGCCAGGGTGTCCGAGCTAACTTTAGCCCCCAAGGGTTAAAAAATAAAACATTCGAGGTAGGCCAGAGAAACCACCTGTATACAGCTGCCAGCCGTCTGGAGCACCGCACCGCAGGTAGTCTTCTTTCTTATTTTGCAATTAACTAATGAGTAATTCAGAATTTTTCTAAACTACTAAATATTGACTTTAGAAAAAAAAAATATCTGCAAACTTGGAGAGCACCTTCAGAAACCTCCATTTCATATATTTGTGATGAAGAAAGCCTCACGTGTATTGTTTTTCCGAGCATCAAAGGAAAGCCCGCGAAATACAAAAAATATCACTTGACTAGCCCATTCGCGAGCAACGATTGTGGTGCTCCCAACCGTGGTTTGAGTTAACCAAATCGGCTGCGGCCATGGCTTAACGGCCCAGTTTCAGCGGTAGGATGAATGTTGGCGATGGTGCACCATCACGTGCGCCGACTGGCTGACGCGGGCGAAACCGCTGCAACGAGGTCCGTTAACTCAAGCCACGGTCGAGAGCAGCCGAATCGTGGCGCGTGAAAGCGCCAGCCACGTGATATCTTTTTTTTTTTTTTTTTTTTGTATTTCGCGGGCTTTCTTTGGAGCTCGGAAAAAAAGGCACACGTGCTGCTTTCTTTACCGCAAATGAATAGGATAGGCATTTCTGAAAGTGTCCTCCAACTTTGAAAATGATATTTCCTTTTTAAAGTCAATATTTAATAATTTAGGAAAATTATCTCAATTAAGTAATTAATTGATTACCGAACAAAATAATACCTGTAGTGCGCAAGACGGCTGGCATGTTCTATGCAACTGGGTTCCCTGACCTACCTCAAATGTTTTATTTTTTCAACCTTGGCTAAGTTAGCTTGGACACTGTGTAATGCCTCTAGAGTGCACACACATTGTACGTGTAAACTGTGGTTCGTCACTAACGCTACTGGAGGAAGGAGAGGAGGAAGGCGGATAAGGTTAAGAAGTTCTCAGGGCTCAAGTGGATACAACTATAGCACATGATCGGGCTAATTGGAGAAATATTGGAGAAGCCTTCACCCTGCAGTGGGTATAGTCCGGCTGATGATGACGATGATGATGATGAATACTGCTGGAAGAAGGAGAGGAGGAAAGTACACGGTCCTCTCAATCGGCTCCAGCTGCTTCGCTATCGTTGCCACCTGTAACTGAACATATATGTAGTTAAAATAAATGTAAAAGGACAGTGCGACCAAACAAAAAATAAAAAAAAGCGCTCGTCGTAGCTTGCCGCGTCCGTGGAAACGATGACGACGGGATGCTTCAGCAACACCTGTCCCCATATAGATATAGATCTCACAAAGTGCGATCAACTGTACTGCCCGGTGCTATTTGAAACCTGTGAGAGCAGAGACAACAAAGCCGCTAAAACCGTGAAAATTTGATTTTTTACCATAGACGAATAAAATTGGTGCAGTAAAGAGTTAATAACATGAGTTCTCAAAAAGTGCCCTTTATGCCTTTGAACTATATGAGTGGCTGGCCTTCAGTTTCCACTTACTTTTCTAGTGGTTTTCTGTCATGCGTTTGGCGCATGATAGCCTTAGTTGCTTATGCGCCATAAAATACAACACTAGTGATTTTCATAACTGACAACTTTTCCATATTCAAAAAAGAAAAGAAAACAATTTTCGTTATTATTCCACTGTTCAGTTTTCTCCGACATTCCAGATTCATAATGAGGGAGCTATTATAAGCACATGACCAGATGGACTTCCAGTGCTGCTGCGGCCTAGACGAAAGGTCAGCAGCGCGGGTCAAAGCGGTGAATTTCGAGCCAGAGGCTGGCAGCGATATGTTGTGCATATTCGGCGCATTGTGCTGTTATATGTAGGTTGCGGCTCACCGCCTCTTGCCAGCAGCGGCAACAGTCCGAGCAAGGTAGAGCCGAGCCGGCTAGTATACCATGATCTCGGCACGCCGACGCGCGCGCGTGGCCAGTCCGGCGCAGTTCCCTGCTAGGCGCTCTATCAAAGCCCACTGCCGTTACAAAGGAGCGGGCCGTCACTGCTGCGGCGTGCGACCATTTATAAACTTGGCATCTGCCGAGCGGAATCGGGAACGCTTCTTCACCCGCCGCGCTCGGTTCTTCGTGTGTGTTTGCGTGGCGCCTCCTGGCGGAGGACGCTTGGGAGATCTCTGCGGCGCCCAGCGCTACAAACAATGCTGTGCAGCAGAGTTGAACAGCGCGGCCCTCGATCCTGGTGGACACTCGCTCGCGGTGGGTCCTGTGCTGGTGTGTGTACAGTGCACGTGGGAGAGTTCGTGTAGCTCGGCACATACCTCAGCGCGCCCGCGAATTCGCCTTTGGGTCCGCGCACCCGACAGACTGGCTCGGTGCTGTTGCCTCTGCTGGCCGCTCGCTGCGTTGCAGAGACGCGTGCTGAAAATACCTAATGAGGGCCTTCGGCCGCCGCCGCCGTCGGCATCCTGTGCGGCGGGCATGCGTCGCGCCGTGGTCCTGCTGTGCTCGCGGCGTTTCGACGAAACGGATGCACGCCTCTCTTCGGCTGGGTGGCATGTTCGTGCAGAGAGGCGGACGCGCCGCCGTTTCGCCTTATTGCTTATGCGCGCCGATACTATCGCGCGGTTGTGGTGTGGACCCTCATTATGCCACCGTCGGAACAGAGCTCCACTGGGCATTTTTGTTTATATTATTAATGTTATCATAGATTTGAAGAGGACTTTCTGTGGGGAAAATGGGACGTCGCCGTCGTAGGTTGGGTCTATAGTTTGAGAGTCTGCGCGCAATGCCACTGTCATTGAACTGAAGTATAATTCGTCAGCGTCAAGAACACCCAGTGTGAAAACATTAACCAGCATCACACGGTTGGGCGTCCTTGTAGAACCGCGGGTCGAGGAAACAATACGGGGCGCGTCAGGTCTATGCTTAACTCGTCCACAATACTACGCGCGGCTCCCCATGATAATCTTCAGAATATAGCTTTCCACGCAGCATTCTATACATCTTGTTTTCCAAATAGGCTTTGCTCATTTTGCACTCTTAGCACGCTTGCTGTTATTTAACTACCACATTTTGAGAAAGGCTCCGCTTCAATTTTAGTTATTGGAACCTATGTGGGACCGGAAGACGAGAATAGCAGGCCGAGTTGTATAGACACTCTGAGCAACATATACCGTTTCTAGTCATGTGGTCCTGGCTGTATTTGTGAGGAGTATATTTCTGGGTGCTATATGATTCTAACTACTTCAGCGCGGGAAAAAGCGTCAATGATGGTTTTCTCTATGGCATGCACAGATCCATACTCGCCCGCAAACAAACGAGAAAAAGAAAAGTCAACGCATTCAGTATGTAGGGAGCATGTGCGCCCAGATGCAAATACTTTCTACGTGCAACATGTAGCGTGTCCTCGCTGTTCCACGGACGTGCCTAAAGAGGATTGACCTGTTAAATAAACCTCGCTCGTTGCTCATAATCACAAAAGGGTGCAGAGGAGCGACCCATCGAACAGAAAAAGCGACAGATTTGGACAGTTCCCATGGTTCCATGCACAGTGCACGGGGTGACAAAAGCGAAAAATATATTCGTTTCATGCTTAAGGAAAAGCTGCCCAAACAAGTTTCTCGACTTATCTATAGGCAAAAACGACGCCTTCGGGGCTCCGAGCCAGCCATGCATGAGCACACGCCCTCTAAAAATTAAATGCATTGCAAGGATCCAGAACACTCGCTTTACCGAGGAGAATGTATCGCTTCCACCATGCAGCAGGTTGATTACTATATTTTGGCACAGTATTACACCGTGGTGAAATCCTGACCTCACTGCATACATTCGTCTCCGGGATGTCATCACGACAGCAGGCTGCAATAGCTTGCCATAAATAATTATATCAGAAAAAAAATAACAGCCATCGTCATCGACAAGTTCGAGGCACATGGCTGCATATATCGAAATCTTAATATATCTCTTTACTGAGTCTGCTCCACCTAAGATTAGCCGCACTTATATACAGCGCTAGCAATGGTGACATTGTCATTACTACCCTTCCGTCATCTTCCCTCATAAACAGTAATCTGAATAGATTTCCCAGATTTAACACTAATTATGGCAAACAAACCCTTTTGTTTTCAGCTATAACTCTATGGAATTCACTACCCTCATATGTTAAAACAGTTCGGTCGTATAGGCTTTTCACCAATAACATCAAAACATTTTTATTAACGAAGTTATAACCACACTCTATATTTTTCTCTTTTTTTATGTATCGTTGTTCTTGTTGTGCATGGATTTTAACATATTTTAATGTTCAATTTCTGCCATATTCGCGAATTTGTTGTAAGCATTTTGTTATAGGAGGTCCCCCTGACTGCTTCGCTTTGGGACCTCCTTCTGTACCAAATAAACCATACTAATCTGTGTAATACATTTCTGACAATAAAAAAAACCTGAAAAAAACCTGAAACCTCCATGAACAAGAAGAAGCTGTATAATAAGCTTCAAGGTTGTGTATGTATACACTCATAAAGCTCATCACGACCGCTATATATATGGCTCTCATTTGTTGACGCACAAAGAAAATCTTGAAGAATCTGCCCTCGGTCCAGTTTGGCCATGTTGACGTCAGTGCTCTGTCAGATAATTGAACTTTATAATACAAACCACACGCTATACATACATCGAGTGCTTGACATTGTACACGCTGTATGCCTCAGAGGCTTGCTCTTCAATTGTTCTTCAAGACTAACATGTCCAGTTTTGGTCGAACGTATACAGCCTAAGGGGTTTGCTTCACAACCGTGGGACGGTGCTCTTTGCGCATCTCCAGCGTTCGCAATCTCAAAGGTGATGGGAAACCTCGTCCTCACGGGCTTACGTATAGCATGGATGTTTTCAGGAGCCTTGTTACAGGGATGGAATAAAAACCCTTGGACTTTATTCTTGACATAGGCTGTACCTCACAGACAAAATAACAGTCTAATCAACCTCTGGTGTACGCAAGCTAAGAATGACCGCTAGCTGCCACTCTTTTTCGTTCAATTTTTTATAGTCAGCAGAGACAGTCGCGTCGGCAAGCTTGCTGAATATCGAAAACGCGCGACTGTGAGATTAGTCATTGTACCCAAAAGATTAGTGGCTTTTTTCTGTACGTTTTTTTTTTCTGTAATTTTGCAAAGTAATCGCGTTTAAGGTTTTCAGTCTTGTCCATGATCGCGTGGTGAGCATATTTGTGACCCACCTGTGATGCGCTTGGAGTGGCCGCAGTGTATATTTATCGTGTTGCCTTGTTGACGCCTGCGCTGCCCAGCCATCGCTTTCATCGACGAAGAATCATGTGGTCCAGGATGAGGCTGTCGTTGTATGGACTCGGTACAAAAATATGTCACTCAACTCAGGCACGAGTTGTTTTATGTGGTTTGCATAGTTACTGACAGGGCCTTACCGTTTGGATCAATGTAAGGTCAAATTCTCTCCACCATAGACGGCCGGAAGTATAGTTTCTTTGAATCGGTTCATTCGTTTTGTTCTCGGTATGCATATACTGTTGACGCCGAAGACAAACATCGCGTGGCTTCGGATAGCGGACGGAACGACCTCGATCTCTTATCATGTGTATAGTGCGACCTTCTTGATACAGACCTCGATCGCCACTTAATAATGGAAGGTTACACAACGTCAAGGTTCCTGCGTGGTGAACTCTGTATCGTTTCATCTGGGAAGAAAACAGCAAGGCTTTCTTTTTTTTTTTGTTAGTCTGCGAAGGAAAGACAGTCCGCTCGAAAATACGTAAATACGTAAGCATTGACGACTTCGTATCACGCAGAGTGGTGGCCTCCACGCTCACACCCATGGCCGTGCTGCCATTGACCACCCGCCGCAGAAGAGCCCGAGCCTATAACCGTCTGAAAATTTTTCCATATTTAGGGAAGGCTTACAATGCAACAGTTAGTATCGAGCACATGCAGATATTTTGTTCACATTTGGAGTACCGATGAACCGTAGTCGTCCCCTCAAAACGCTTCGACCATGAGAAATGAAGCAAACTTATGGAGCTAGGGGTCAAGTTAACCGATGACGTCACTCCTCCTTTCCTTTTGAATTGACGTTTTAATATATATTATAACTCACGATATTCTTCCTTATGTGACCAAGTTATATCGACTTCGCTTTTGCCCATCATTCCGTTTGGCTGTTCGTTTTTTTTTTTTTGTTTTTTTTTTATGCATGATGGTGAATTTCCAACGTATGCATTAGTGCTTGGAGGTGTTGTTCACAGACGAATTGATATTTCATTAGAGTGCACGTAATGGGTGGCATTTCTTTGTAATGAGGTGTTTCTCAGCTTATATATTCCTCTTGCGGATCGAACTGACACATATTTAATGTACATGTTATAAGCACACTGTGGTTGCTTCGAAAATTGTCGATACGCCGCTCACTTTCAAATTATTTGCGCGACTTCCTGCCTTACAATACACCGAATGGCTGGCTTGTGCTGCATACATTTACACTGTATACATGCATATTGCGTCCTCAAATGGCACAAGTTTTATGAACGCCTAAAGATCATATAGCTACACATGAAGCCCTGTCGGTTACTAGCTCAGCGAGCACAGACTGCACAGATGGAACGATGAAGAGCATCTAACACGGAAAGCCGCTGCGAACCTGACTCGGAGCAATACCAGTGAAATGGCTGATGTTCTCTTTACACCCGACCAAATCAGTCGAATTTATACTCACCTACTGCCCTTATGGCTCCAAAATATAACAACTCGAAACGGCAAAAAAAAAAAAAAAAAATAAAAGTTAAGAGAAAAAAGCTTCAGAGCAACGAGAGCGAGAAAAAAAAAAAAGAAGAAAAGAGAAGTAGCGCGATATGCGCGTCTGTGCAGGCGCATATACACGCTCTAGCACATGCGGTAAGGCGAGCGCACACACAGCGCACTCGAGCGGGTTCCCGAGACGACGTAAGCCGAGGACCAAGTTAAACAAGGGGATTAATGGATTCCGGGGATTCGGTTCCTGCGGCCACCTTCCGACCGGGGTGCCTTTAACCACACAGGAAACTGGCAAGTTGGAGCTTCCTCCCGGCGATGGGTCTCCCTGTCTTCCCTCCCCCAGCTCTGCGGGCTTGCTGCGGCGTATCTGCGAACGCGCTCTTCCCTCACCAAGGTATGGAGACGGTGATCGGCAATATAGTCGAAGCTCAAAGAAGAGACGGAGAAGAAAATGAGAGGCGAAAACATATAGCAAGAAAAGTGCGGCTTTCAGCTCTGGTCGGAAAGAAGCAAACGAGAGGATAAGGTAATGAGGTAAAAGAAAAAAAAAAGATCCAGGAAAATGAACTGCAGAGCACCGCTTCCCGGCGTCCTGCAGCCTGCGCTGATGTGGAAATGCAGGAGGCTGCTGCGCGCGCGGACCGCATGCCTACGCCCTGGCGCGGTGTGCGAGGGAGCCCGCACGCGCTCGTGTTTGCGTAAGAGCGACAGCACTAGCTGTTTGTTGCGTACAACGCGTGATGGGGCTCAGTGAAGCTCTGACGTCACCGGCAGCTGCGCGGTGACAGACAATGATGGGCGTGGGTAGCGCTGTTGCTTCGCCACCATCGGCGCAGATCGGTGCGCAGTTTGTACTGATCTCCTTGCGCCATTCGCGTTCTCTGTCGCTGAACTATATGCCACGGTTTATATAAATCTCGCAGAGTGCAGTTTGAGCATACTAGTCTCAAAGAGAGAATTGGCACCGCACAGCCCAACAAAGAGACTGGTTGACAGCACTCACAATATTCCTCGTGAAAGGTTTTTTGACACACAGAATAGTGACGTGATCGTAATGAAAAATTTCGCCCTTCAGAAAACAGGACTGCGAGAGATCATCGAGTGCAGTATATCTATACTTTGGTCTATCCCTGAGCTACATCAAAATTGCCTGCCTGAAGAAAAAAATGGGGGAGGGGGTTACTGCTGCAAGAGCAGCTCAGCAGTGTGGGCTGACGTTGACTGAGATTTGCGCTCCAGTCACAAGCAAATGTCCACGAAATTAAGGTGTCTATTATTACTCTTGTGATTCCCTGTATGTCCCGGATATAGGGTCTTTTCGAGGTGGAGAGCAAGAATCACACACGAAATGGGGCCAGTAATAGATTTAATCAGAGCTGGATGCCCCCGCTCACCCGACGGTCTTGAGGTTGCACCTGGACGCCACTTTGGTGATCCTGTGCTTGAGGTGGGAGATGATGACCATAGCTGCAGGCAGTGCTGATGATGACGGTTTACACGGCGAGCTCAATATAAGACTACGCCGGCAGGACGAGCCATATTCGTATTTTCAGGCAGTCTTCCCTCGGGAGGCGAGGCTGGTCGAGCGCGTCTCTCGCTCCTTTCTGCCTCACTGTCGACTCCTTCGGCTTTCCTTGTCACCTCGGGTCATTTCTTTCCATTCTCAGAACCCTCGCCATCCTCGCAACAGCGCACGTGTAGCCATCACTAGCACGTCGTCCACGAATTCCAGCGTGTCGTTCATCGACCCTTCTTCGCCGGTTTTCGGAAAAAAGGTGTCATGAGCAGGCAAAATTGTGGAGAGGTCGGTGGCTCCCGGCTCACCGCGCAACTCGGATCCCAAGTTCAGGCACAGGCATCTAGCCATCACACTCTGGTTTTTTCAGACAAGTACTATATAGGCATCCGCGCACCTTGCCAGAACATGTGTTGCTTTGCCGTGTGATGGTCTCCCTGCACACACCTATCGAAGGCCGTCGTCGCCAGCTGACTTCTGAAAACACAGGCGCCTTAATTCGTCCTCTGCGTCGAAAACAGCCTGCAGTCGAATCAGAGTCAAACAGATAGGCGGAAGCAAAATGACGCCATCCATACATATTATTTAAGCCGATAGAAGAGACCTTCAAAGCCGATACCCATGGCGTTTACTTCCGTAAATGATGTTTTTTGGTTGTTGTTTTTTTCCTTTTTTGAATAATTGCAGCTCCCTGCGACAGTGCTTGTCTCGGTCTTGGTGGTGGAAAACACGTAATTTATTTATCCGCATATAAGTATTGAAATTAAGCATAAAACGGGAAAAATCATGATTGGCGTCAGGACTGAGTAATCGTAATAGGGTTGTTTCACGTTTGCAATATTGCATGGCTCGATTTCTGCAGATATGGAGAGCGGCAAAGTTTCGTTTCGGCATGCCATGCATACCAAGCGTCGCCACAAAGGCGGAGCAAAAGCTCGGCATGGTCTCCAAGCACGACCCAAGTACAGTCACTCCTTCTCGCTTGGGGCGAATAGCATTCCGATGTAATCAATATTAATTTATTTCGAAAGCAATACTGCTCGCAGTTTGAGCCTTCAGCGTGGAATGGCGGTGACCACCATTGACCTTTGACCTTTAGACGAACCCCGTAGACGGCCCCAAGCTGGCAGGAGCTGCCAACTTGGGGCTCTCGTTTCACATGGGACGCTTATGTTAGAATCAGCCTGCCAGGACCCTGGCATTCACGTTGCTCCTATAGGAGTAACGTGAATGCCAGGGTCCTGGCTCTGTAGAGCCCAATAAGGCACGTTCATACGGCTTGTTTAAAGAGGGGCTTTATATGTGGGCTGGCAGGAGCTGCCAACTTGGGTCTCTCGTTTCACATTTTCACATGGGAAGCTTATGTTAGAATCAGCCTGCCAGGACCTTGGCATTTCGTTATCCCTCTAGGCCACTAAGGCACATTCATACAGGTTGGTTCAAGCGGGAATTATGTGTGGGCTGGGGAAGAAGAAGAATGCTCGGTCACCCGAATCTATTGCTTTCGCTCAATATTCGGTTCAGCAGCGTTGAACTCTTCTAATTTTTTCCACTTGGATGGAAATTTAAAAGGTATCGCTATTTGTGTAGTTCTTCGGCATCGTGCATATGACACTGCAAAATATGCCTCCATCGACATGAAGCGCCGAAAGGACGTTTGTGGCGTTTTCTATGCGCATGGATGAAGTACATCTCTTTCTCTATTGCTCATCCAGGCACCATCACCATCGCTAATTGAAGCCGTCATCACTGTTCACGTGCAGTCAAACTGCACGCACAAAGAGAATATATTTGGAACGATATTTTTGTTATGTGTTCCCCGCTAGCCTCATCCTTTGCTTACCTACTAAAACGTTTAACTGCAAAAAAGAATATAATAGAATAGAATAATCATCCGAGCGAGCTGTCAATTTGGTCGTATAGTGCTGTTACTGTGGTGCTGCCATTGAAGTCTAGACTGGCGTTAGTAAAAAGAGAGGGTTGACATCAAACCTCTTTGTTTGGGGTGACCTCTTTCTTAACCCTTGTGCGTGTATACAAGCCTCATTTCTGCATGATCAACCTGAAAAAACGGCGTTCAGTTGAAAACATCACCTTTCTTTTTCTTTTTAGTTTTGTGCATGTTTTGGACGCACTAGCTTACACCACCACGCTTCAAGAAGCTTTCTAGTTAATCACATACAGAGGCGTTTTTTTTTTTTTAGTCTTTGCAGCATCATAGGCATCGAAAAGCGTGTACACTCTTTCTCGTTATTAGTTTAGATATCTATTTTTCTTAGGTGCAAAAAGGGAAAATATTGCCCTATGCGACGACATTAATGGGGTCGCTGATGTAGAGTTCTAATTTAGTTTACTGAACTGGGCGGTCCCGTTTATTCCTTTAGTTATGCATGCATCTCGTTTACGCGTGCTTGCCGTTGCACTCGATTATTGATTAGTATAAATAAAATGTAAGAAAATAGAATAGTTCTAGCCAATTATGTATGTATGTATGTATGTATGTATGTATGTATGTATGTATGTATGTATGTATGTGTGTGTGTGTGTGTGTGTGCGTGTGTGTGTGTGTGTGTGTGTGTGTGTGTGTGTGTGTGTGTGTGTGTGTGTGTGTGTGTGTGTGTGTGTGTGTGTGTGTGTGTGTGTGTGTGTGTGCGTGCGTGCGTGCGTGTGTGCGTGCGTGCGTGCGTGCGTGTGTGTGTGTGTGTGTGTGTGTGTGTGTGTGTGTGTGTGTGTGTGTGTGTGTGTGTGTGTGTGTGTGTGTGTGTGTGTGTGTGTGTGTGTGTGTGTGTGTGTGTGTGTGTCATGCACATACTGCAGACCATTGGTAAGGGGGACATACAGCATAGGCAGACATTATTTGCCAATGAATATTAATAGCGAAAATACAATACAGTGATTTCAAACATGGCTAGAAAAAAAACACAGCTTACAAATTTTTAAAGCTGCGATGGTTGGAGTGGTGAGCTCGAGCCGTTGATGGTGCGAGGAAAAAAGGAAAATTTGAACAAATTGGTTCTTGAAAAAGATATGGTGTTGTTGCGAATTTTCAGGGTCGCAGCGGAGCACCAGAGCAAGATGACCAGCATGGCAGGCTTCTCATTCTGAACAGCCCGTGCCGAGCTTGCGCTCCGAGCACCCGCTGTACATCTTTATCTTCCTCTAACACGGCTGGTAACGCTGATCTCAGCGCCTCCGCTTTATAGCGTCGGCGGGCTCTATAGGGTTAGTAGAGCTTTGTGATAGTGTCGTGTATTACTTGCTGTCATCGGGGAAAGATAAAGCGAAGTGTCAAGCCTAAGTTTATTTTTCAGAAGTGGGAAAAGAAAATCTAAACGAAAATTTTGCCACCTTAGCTGTAGTTGTTCAATACCATAGGCTAGCATTAGTTCGGTTGGGGAGTCAGTGCCGAGAAACTTTGAATATATAAATCTGACTGCTTTTCTTTGTATTCTTTCGAGCTTCTTGATTTTAGACTAAAGTGTAAGGATCCCAAATTATGCACGCGTATTCAAGCTTACATACGTAGCTTACAAGCATGTATGTATGTATGTATGTATGTATGTATGTATGTATGTATGTATGTATGTATGTATGTATGTATGTATGTATGTATGTATGTATGTATGTATGTATGTATGTATGTGCGTATGTGTGTATGTGCGTATGTGTGTGTGTATGTATGTATGTATGTATGTATGTATGTATGTATGTATGTATGTATGTATGTATGTATGTATGTATGTATGTATGTATGTATGTATGTATGTATGTATGTATGTATGTATGTATGTATGTGACGGCTGCAGCAGAAGCCTCAAAACGAAACCTGTCTGTTTATCGCAACTGTGAAGTAGCCCTTTTCCAACAGGTTCGTACATTTCCAAAAATGGACGTCGCCGCGGCGCCAGCACGGGAGAACTTTTGTAGCAGCTGCGTTGCCAAAGTTAGAGGTTTACTGCAGCGTCGCTGCAGCCAATAAAACAACACGCAAACGAAGCACGCAACGCATTTGCCCGCCCGACTCGCGCGTCTGCACACACGCCTGGAAATGCTCACAAACGCCAGGAACCAGCACTCACGAACGGTGCCGCCGCTGCTTCGCAGACACGTAAGCACAGTTGGGCACTGTGAGAGCGCGCACGTGACGACAACCACGATCGGCGAAGGAAATGAAAAAAAAAGAAAAAGGGGGAGGGGGGGGGGGGGGGGGGGTAGAAGGGACTTTTTTATTTCTTTTTCTCTCCGCACCGAGTGCGGGTCACTCTTTTGGGATCGACCACTGCTCCGAGCAGCGGCCGGCCGGTACGAGCCTTTTTCAGCTCCCGCCACTTTCCTAACTTTTTTTCTTCTTCATTTGAGTCCCTGCTGTGCTTTCATCCTCTTTATGTCGTTTCTTCACACACAGGCTTCGGGGGCGAAGTGGCGCCCACCGTCGAAGGTTGTAGGGGGGAGGGGGGGGGGGGGGGGAGAAGCAGGCGCCGGAAATCCCGCGTTATTTGCGCACCGTCCAATCAATAGGGGCTCAAAGACAGCGTCGCCGCTACCATTGGCCCGACCGATGGCGCTTTAGGAGCGGGGGGTGGACCGCCGCGCCGCCGCCGATAGTTTCGTCCGCCTTGCTTGTACCTCGGTCGTGGGCCTGCTGGATCCAACGGTCTTGCAGGCAAGCGTTCTCGGAGCCGCCGCCAGGCTGCCGCCTAGAGACGCTGGTTCCCCCTATACACCATGCATGACACACGTGTTGCAGCCTCGTTGAGAATATACATTAGCTAGCGACGTTGCCGTCGCATGCAGTGCGCACCGGACGGAAGTCTATTCACGTTTTCATGTCCGCCCACAGTTGCTGTCGCCACCACGGGCTCCTGTGTGCGTTGTACTTTGTTTTTGTTTGTATACGATCATACTGCCGGGCAACGCAAGCCGCTTGTCGCTTGCTTTGTGAAGTATGTTCTCCTTCCTTCCTTCCTTTACACTGATTTGTATTTTTTTTTTCTGCACGCACACTCGCCTCGAAGCCGTCGCGGCTTGCATACCAATCCGAAGGCTTCGCGTGAGCCACCTGGGGGTCGAACGCAAAAAAAAAAAAAAAAAAACACGCCGGCAGCGACGCGAAGAGTCCGCCCTCGGAAAGTCGCTTTGTAGTTACTTTTCTCTTATTTTAATTGCATCCGTCTCCCTGTTCCTCTTTCGTCGCCGTGTTGTCGCGCGATGCGGGCGTGTAAAATGGGATCGACCGACTCAGGGCGTGATCAGCTCGCGACACCTCGTTCCTCTGACCATGCTGTATAACTGCTAACGAGAACTTTTTGTTTCCCACCTTGCGTGCGTGAGTGAGAAGCGAAGAAATAATGTTTTGTCGTGACCCGTCACAGGACCGACGTGCGTCCCTTTAGCGGGAGTGAAAACAGCAAATGTCTTGTTTGCGTTCGTTTCGTTTGCGACGAAAAAACGCGCGTTCGCAGTGTCAACTTTAATCGGGCGGCCCCCTTCGCGCACGCCACGCGCAAAACTATAGGCGCTATGGCAAAATTTGCCATCAACTGTTTGCTTCACTTTTTTTTTTTTCGTTGAAAAAAAGCATAAAGTGTTGTTTGCAGTGCAAGGAAGAGAAAAGTGTAACGGACATTTGTGAAGAAACTTCATCTCCTACTTAATTTACGAGCTACGTTTCCTTTCTGACATATTCTTGCGATTTGTTTTTACAGCGATGATTGTAAGCTCTGCAGTTTTATTGCGAATTGGCGCGCAAACACAGGAGAGAAGTCACAGGACTCGAGCCTTTGTTCGTTCGGTGTGAGTAGAGGGGATGTGAATAGGTCACAAGAAGGGCGTAAGAAATGAAAATTGAAACGAACAGGCAGGGTAGCACAAAGAGAGACAGCCTGTAGGAGGAAGATGATCGTTAATTAGCGCAGCCATGCTGCTTGTAAAGCCTGGATTCTGGTTGCTGAACGCTGTACTTGTACGATTTAAGGTGGTCGCTAGCACCACGCCTCTGGAAGCCAGGAAACTGCCAGGCATTAAATGTCGGGATCTATCATGCTTGATGTTGTATAGCGCAACAAAAGAGGAGTGAATTTATTTATTTATATATTTTCCACGACACGTTGCTAAGGCATTATGTGTACGTCGTAAGAGGCGATCGTCAGATTGGTCTACGCCACTATACCTTGCCGTCTTGAGGTGAAGCTCCTCGAATGCTATATCTGTCGTAGGTTGGTGCGTATTTGCTTTAGATTAATCTAAACAGTTCCTGGCGTCCTGAATTTAATCCGCATAGTCTTTATGTGGTTATGTAATAAAGTCACCGCCAGTAGTCACCACATAAAATAACCGAATAGAAGTGCACAACCAAGACGACGGGTACACTGATCCGAAAGAAATATGAAGCAGCCCAATCCTTGTGCACAACTGGTCTCAGCGCAGCAATTTTGCACGAACGTGCAACATACGAAATTCGCGACAACTTCCAGAGAAATAAGCAGAGCCCTATAATATCGCAAACGTAAAACATATCACACAAAACTCGTATATTGAGCAGGCAAGGGTATGCAAATGAGAGGCTTGTTCAGGTGTATGTATGAAGGAATTAAGTCAAGTGTCCTCGAATCGAGGAAGAGAAACTTATACAATGGTGTCTCGCTAATGTGGACACTTTAATTCCCGAGAAAAGTGTCAACAAAGATATTCATCTATAATAAGAAATCAAGAAGAGAAAAAAAAGTTCCACTATAATTGTAGGGTCTGCTTTTGAGCATGGTGGTGGCCAGTACAGTTAAAAATATACAAATTTTATAAGCGCAATGCTATTATCACGGTCACAGTTATTTTTTAGGCAATTGTGGTCTGTTACCTGTGATGCACTTGATGACATCTTACAGATGAATGACTCGACTTCTACTGCAGCTGTTCACATGTAACGAATGCCTGCTACATGTCAGCTACTCAGACGGATAAAAGCTGTGGAATACGGCTACGTGCGCACGAGCTGAAGAGAGAGTTTTCTTTACATCTGTCTACTGTAAACCATGAAAGAAAAGTGCCACTGCTCAGCCATTTGCACATTTTAATTACGTTCCTGCAGTCTCCTGTACTCAAAAATATGAAAATTCACAAAAATGGAACTGCAGCTTGACCGAAAAACACACGCAACGAGACAACAGGACACGAGGCTACCCTGTTGTCCTCATGTCAGCCTCGTGTCCTGCTGTATTCCTTCTGTATGTTTTTCTATTAGGCTGTAGTTCCACCTTTGACATGAACCAACTAGCTCAGATACAGGTCGTTCTGAAGAAAATTGAACTGTTGGTTTGGGAAATAGAAGTTTTATATAACACGACTGTCGGTGGGGACGGCGCAAAATACATGGACCCTAATGGTCAAATACATTTTCCTCTTGTCCAGTGCCAGATCAGCTGCTTTTCTTAATAACGAGTCGTAAATGAATTGATAAAGTCTGGCCCCTGTAAAAAAAAAAAAAAAAAAAAAAAACAACTGTCAGTGCATAATCCGAGTTGTCTATATTGACAGCGGCCGTAATCACGAGCCAAGACTGTAATGACAAACAAAGTAAATGTAGGACAGTACGCACAACTCGCTGGGTAAAATTTAGTGCATCGGCTGTTGCATACCACCGCCCAGGAATGCACGCGTAAATATCTCAAAAGATATTTGTCGCGTTGCAAGGGCTATAACGTAACCCACAGAATCCACACATTTTAACCCCCTAGTTAAGGACTTTAAGCTATATATTTCGTCAATTCTGCACTTTCTGTACTTTCCGTTCCTTGCCTTGGTGAGCATAGTGAGAATATATGTAGTCACTTCATTTCATTGCGTTGTTTCATGTTGCGTGCGTATACTGTTAGACGACCGTTTTTACTGTCCTAATTTTTAATTTGCTATTTCATTTATATATTTCTGCTCTTTCTGTACTTCATAATTTCCATGTTATATATGTATACATTCGCCTTGATCGCACACGTCCTGTTGCTCTGCCTTTACTGGGCATCTCTCAAGCTATCCTTGTAGTTTTTCGCCCGAGGCCCCTTTTTGTATATTACTGGAAATAAATTTTCTATTCAATTCAATTCAACTGAAATTGGCCGACAGCTGACCATCCGTAAACGATTGGGCAAAGATCGGCAGCTGGTATCCTCGGCTAGCCAATGCAGGCCCAAATGTGGGCTATGGTTGGCTGCCACTTACGCTGGTTGCCAATTGGTCAAGGACTTCCAGCCAATTATTGGCAAACGGTATGGGAATTAGTCGGCACTCAACGCTGGGCAGCCAAACTTGGTTGGCTGCCGATGAGGGTGGCCAAGTAACATGTTTTCTTGGCGAATGACTTGCGTATAGTTCGCACAAAGTATGCAAAGCGAAGTTTTTAAAATAAAAATTATCAGCAACGTGACCATACCCTTTTTTATTTTCTATACCTGCCATCGCAAGCTTAGAAGTGACTGAAATAAATTCCTTCAATTTGCAAGGGTCACATAAAAATCCTGTTTTATGTGCGGATTTATAAGTTCACTGAAAGCTCCTGTTCGGTACGAGTGCTTTGGTGCATTGTTTATCGTACGATATTCTTCTGTTAACTGCGTTCACTACCAGACACCTGCTAATTGCATCTGCTGTCGAAAAAGTCACTGTATCCTTTAAGCTTGAATCTGACGTCACATCTAGGCTTTCAGCTGCTTAAACGTAAATCGAAACTGACGAGAAAAATTTTGAATTACAAAATATTTAGTGGTTGTATAGGTGACATCGCGTGGTGATCCATATAAAGATCATTAACACGAAGAAAATTGTTGTCTGTACTCCTTAAAGTCCCGTTCGGTGCAATGTAGAACTCGGCGTTGTTGGCATGCCAGCAGAATCTGCATGGATTGGTCCAATAGGTGCGACGTCATTAAAAAAAAAGCTGCATTGCTTGACACTAAAAGAGTTAACTTTGCATTTTGTAATAAAGTAACGGAGGCGATCCCCCATCCCATAGATCGCGACTTAGACATGCCCTGTACTCATATCCACTGACGCACGTAATCTCGATATAGGTCAAAGGGAGGTCTAGTGTAAGCGTTAGTCACATCACGTTCTGTGCTATGACTAGCGACTTCGCAGTTATGAGTGGTAATCGCGAGCTTTGCTGATTTGCGCCCTAAGGGGCCCGGTGTCAGTCAAAGGTCCGCTTACGGTCCTCCAAGCGGCCCACACTTGAAACACGAATAGCCCTATAAAAAGAGCTTAAAGGGCTTACATGTCTCGATCGCACTCCCTATGGGAAGTAGGAGGCATACTGACCCGCTATTATAGGGCAGATTGTCATTACTAAAAATGCAGAATACATATTGTCAGTGGCGGAAACAGATTATCACTTCAAACCATGTATAGTCTTTGCATTTACCGAAATTTTAGCCAAGGTTTCAATTTTAGCAAGGTTTAGACTAGGAGTCTTGAGACTAGCAATTAGAGAAGTTCTCTAATTGCTAATCTCAAGATTCCTAGTTACACTGTCTTCTGCGATTGGTAAGTACATCAAATGAATGTTGCTTGAAGTGAGGATATGCCACTTTTGCGAATAGCATCGCGTTCCGTATATTTAGGGGGAGAACATGCACCCTATAGGGACAGAAAAGACTGCCCGGCTCCCATAGGGGGTGCTCTAGAGAACGTTTTACTCTGTTTGTACTCCCTTGATTCTTGTTTAGAGTGTAGAGACTCTAACTCTATCGCATCCCACCCTCAACTTTAATGGCCACCAAGTACTTTTTACTTTCAATGCTCTTAACTGGGCTAGTTGGTGGGCTAGTTGCCTGCCAAATTTCTGGGGCTGGCGTTTTTTGTCGGTGTGGCATGCTTGCTTCGCTGTGCCAGCATATTCTATCTTCTTCACACACTCGAAAGAATGCGTCTCATTGCCGACTCGGTTTATTTCGCGTGGAAAATGGTGCACAGACGCACTGTTTCCGTAACCGCTTTGCCGTAAAGGCTCACATCGTTAGAAAGGTCAAATGGTATAGCATATTTATAGGTGCATGTGAAACAATGCTGATTTACCGCTAGAAGTTTCGGAGCAGTTTCGTTGGCCAACCGCGGTGCAAGCCTTCCGCATCATAGGCACGTCCTGTCTTCCCGATGAATACTGCCAAAGGGTACTAATTGCTGTTTGCAGCGGTGACGCATTAAAAAGAAAAATCATTAACTATACATATATCTCGTTAACTATACATTTAGGAAAGGAGTTCTCTGCTTATGTGCATGTAATTTATGATAGGTAGCGAAGCACTGGAACTGGTACGCCCCTATGCCTACTTGGGAAAGATATATAGTAACCGGACATCCGGACCACGAAAGGGAAATAGCTGTAGGAAATCAAGATTAGGATGGAGCGCATTTGGCAAGTAATCGCAGATTATGACTGGCAGCTTACGGATATCGCCCAAGAGAAAGGTTTATAACAGCTGAATCTTACCGGAATCTTATCTCGCATATATGGAGCTGAAACGTGGAGGCTAACGAAAAGAGTTCTATTTAAGTTAAGGACAACGCAGAGAGCTAAGGAATGGAAAATAGTATGTGTTTCCAGTATGTGCGTGCAGAGTGTTTCCGAGAAATAACTCGAGTTAATGACATTTCAGTCGAAACTATAAGAAGGAATTGGCATAGACAGGACATGTATATAGGGCGGAGGGAGTGTAAGCGATGGTCGCTAAAGGTAACAAATCGAATCTTAAGGGATGGAAAGCGTAGCAGGGGGTGGCAGAAAGCTAGGTGAGAAGAAGAGGTTAGGTAGTTCGCGAGGGTCAAGCCTTTGATGCGATTAACACAGGACCTGATTAATTGGAGGAATATAGGGGAAGCCTTCGCCCTGCATTGGTTGATCAAATATGTCAACAAATGATTGCTTTTGTTCTCACAAGCAGTCGCTATACGCTTGTGAATTCGCTTGTAATCATCCATCTATAGGGATTCAGAAGTGTGAATAAGCACAATTAGGTATTATGCTGTCGTCGACGATGTTACATGTAAAATCCTGATCCGTCTTCGCAGTTTCGTATAAACTAAATCGAATACGAAGCACTGTGGATATGGCTGCTCTGGCGTTGGTTGTTTGAACCGATGTCTACTGCACACATATACGACACGCTTTCTTAACGTCCATCTCGCCCGTAGGTCACACAAGAAAAGTGGGGCAAGTGGTGTAATCAAAAAAATGTCCAGAGTCTTTACTATAGTACCAATAATATAGGAAGGCGAGGAATGACTTTGTGGGCATGTGTATAATGAAGGCTGCAAAACGAAAAAGATGGAGCTTCTAGAGAGGACAGAATTGCGGAGCGCGCAAATTTTCTCGGTGCTTATTTATTTATTTATTATTTTCAGATTTCGAGGTTATCGCCTGCAACTGGGTATTTTCGTGTTCCATGTCCCATGATCGTTAAGGGTCCCCCATCTATCAAGTCCTTTATGCATGTATGTTTCCCTTGTTTTTAACAAGTGTTTGCAGATTCGGCTTAATTACAGCTTAGTTTAAGGAATGGGTTTATAATTCGACTTTTATTGAGCTGTTTGCAAGTTGTGTTTTAGCCACATTTAAACATTCGCAGTAAAGGATCCATCACGAGCCATTATATCTCTTATAGCAGCGCCAAATACAAGGGCTAGAATTTCTGGATTCCTGCTTTTCACTCAAATCATCCATGTCGAAACTTAATGCGGCACGGTACGATATTTTGCTGAGTTAAACAAGCCGCCTCGTAAAACATGGTCCCTCTATGCAGTCGAGAAAAATACATGTCACTGCGGAGTTCTTGGGCAGGACAACACTAAATTGAAGGGTACGGAGACGTATATACTGGGGGCTCTCGTGCACTCGACTGACGAAAAAAAAATAAAGAAAAATGCTCTGTGCTTCAAATGGGCGAGCAGAGAAGGAACACCAGGACTCTTCTAAGCAAGCGCGTATACGTAGGTCTTTCCTTCGCAAACCCGCCAACGGTCGTGGTCGGACGGGGTGCACCGACACGTATGGAGTGGCTCGCGGTGTTTCATTCCTAATCGCGAGCGTTTTTCTCCGAGAACTCCGGTCGTCCGACGAGGCCCACTGTGTGGACACACGTGGGTACACGCCCGCTGAAGTCGCAGTGCGCGCCCCATGACGGATGGAAAAGTAATTGCGCAATCGCGGGCGAATTAAGTTAGCGTGCCTGCCAGCTCACGCAGGTCGTCGTTCCCTGAGGGCGCTGTGCGCGGGTTCACTCGGCGGCACGACGTCTGTGTTTCGAACTTGGCGCTGCAGGCAACGAGTAGCTGAGGGGCAGAAAAGGAGGAGCGTGCAGAGGGGGTTATGACCGCTCGTCGCTCCGCTAGCGGTTCACGAGGAACTAAGGCGCATATGCGCGTGTTTTCTACATGCGGAAGGCGTAACGTACCTCAAAATGTATATCCCCAATAAAAGAGGGGGAAGGAAAAAGCGATCACGCACACACTCTTCTTACAGTTTGGCCGACCAGTCAGTCTAGCAGTCTAGGAAAGCAAAATACGAATGCATGTGCATCATGCATGCCGCCTTTCGTTCCCGATGTGTCTGCCCCTCCCTTTTCCATCTCTTGTCGAAAGGATCCTAGCTCGATAAGTGGACGCGCGGAGAACCTACAACGTATACGCTGGCCTGCAGTGTTCCTCGAGGCGCCTATTCCTCTTGGACCGGTAGGAGTGACCGTGTATGTGTGTGTGCAAGCGCTCGCAGGCATCGCATTGTCTCTGTCACTCGGCACCGCTAGGGCATTTCTGTAATTTTCGGGTCCGACGATGTTGATAATGCCGCGAGCCAGCAGCCGCTGGCAAGTGTGGACTGCTGCAGCCAATCCACAGGCTGCATGCCCGTCCTCCAGTTGCCGCGCAGCAGGCCCGTCATTATATAAATTACAGCCTGCCTAGGCCAGCGAAGGCAAAATAAAAGAATTGACGCGCGCGCCTTAGGTCGGACTCGCCTCGTCTTTCGTGCGGCTGCAATAGACGAGTGTCTCCTTTCTTATTACGAGTCCGTATAAGGCAGTCGGTGTGTGTATACTGTCGGAGAGGCGGATTGGAGGCCATTTTCGGGACGGAGCGAGCCCAATTTGGTTCCAAGCAGCGCAATTGCATGCATATTCCAGCGTACGTTGCGCCCGCCGAAAGGAAATAACATGTTAGAAGGCAGGCCTTTGGACGTCTCTACGGCGTCTCGTCCAAGCGCAGCCGGTCGGTTGTCATTGGCCTGTGCCCTGTACGCCATTATGCTGGTATTCTGGCTCTTCTTTAATATTACTTTTTTGTTTATGTGATCGTGTGTGTCTTCGCTCAACCTTGCATCGCGTTCCGGGAAAATGAGTGTGTGAAAACGCTCATATATGCTAATTTAATAGTTCAATTGTATGGTCATTTTCTTCTGGCGCGCGCAAGTGCAAGTTGTACCAAGAAAAAAGAATATATGCTGTGAGATACGAACACACAAATCCACCGCAAGAGCGTATGTGTATGTAAAGCATGTATGAAGCGATTGTTTCAAGTGTTCATCATGTACACGCCTCAGTGAGTACACTCCCGTGATGACGTCCGCTTGCACTTGGAAGCTGCACATATTGCCACTGCGTTTTTTTGCTGATGCATGCAAGGCAAGAGGGCTGAGTGGTTGTTCTCCATTCGTAACAGTGAATTCATGGTAAACACGTCTGACGAGGTACTTCGAGTCATCGAGAGGTAGAAATTATTGGTAACATTATAAAAAAAAATGGGGGGGGGGGGGGGGGATTATATTCATGTATATACTTCCGGTAATCACAACAAACGGAAAATCATGAATACAGATATGCCGGGCGTTCAAGTTAAAATGTAACCAAGCTTAAAGAAAAATGAGTGCATGTCCCATACCCAAGTGAAACCACGTGGTGACTGTAGAGAGTCACACGGCTATACTATTTAATTGGAGGGTAGTTATTAAGTTATTGATGCCTGATTACTTAACTTTTTAATTTTGGCGGTAGGAATAAATTTCCAATTCTGAAACAGCAGATCGTCTTTCAAAACAGCTGGCAGAGCTATTTGCGATGATGTATCGCTTAGGCAAGGTTGTTTCTTTTTATTGGCATGAAAACGCCTCTGCGGGCACCGCAGTCACATGAAGAGTCATCTTCATATGATTCCGCAGTGATTTCTGTCGATTTTCACCGAAGTTCTTGCACCAGCAGTTTCGTGAAGTGGCAGGGAATTCGTGGATACCTGATTTTGAGGTGGGTCTTCATTTTTCAAGAATCTACAAGTACGTTTCTACCACGTGAACGCCGCCGCCGAACTAAGCCTAGGCGTGCACGCCAGACGCTAGCGATAGCCAGAAACGCGCCAGCTCGGCGAGACGCCAGCCGCCCTTCGCGCTGGGTGCAACACGAAGAGAATGGCAACCGATGAAATGGATAGCTCTGCGGAGGATTTACCACAAGCGTCGACTACAGAAGACGACACGGGTTGGAAAGTGGTGACCAGCCGGAGAACGAAGAAGGAACGCGCCCAACCTACTGCGCAACTTTCACAGCAAGCACAACATGCAAGCGACGGGCAGGTGAGCTCTTCTCGCAAGCCTCCTAACATTAAGAACCGGGTGATAAGAGCCTCACGCATGCCACCCCTGCCGCAAGACAACATCAAGATAGTGCTTCGCCCAAAGGGCGGCTTGAACTTGCAAAAGATCGGATACCTTAGTGAGCAAAGCCATAATGGCAGCAGTTAATCTTGATCCGCAGCAGACCACGGAGGACATAATATGTCCCAATATTACGCAGAACATCATGGTGGCGAGCACGCCCTTTCGAGAAAATGCAGACAAGTATGCGCAAATAAGGGCTAGCCGAATAGCCGAAAAAGAGTACGCAGTCAGCGCTTACGAAACTGCCCCAAGCGACACCTGCAAAGGGGTAATCAGACACATCGATAGTTCCGACGATCACAGGACGATTGAAAGAAACATTGTGAATGACCGCAACCCCTTGGCACTAGCGGCGAAAAGAATCAAGGACTCAGGATCAGTGATCATTGTGTTCGATGGTCTTCGCGGCCCAAACTTCGTTAGGTATGGACCCACACTGGTACCCTGCTACTTATATCGCAGACAAGTAGACATATGCTACGTATGCGGCAAACTCGGACATCGTGCGGACGTTTGCCCCGAGCCAAACTCAACCGAATGTAGGGGTTGCGGACTTCCTAACCCCACCTCATCCCATGTGTGCGATCCAAAATGCAAGCTGTGCGGGGGCTTGCACGTGACGGCGGACAAGGTGTGTAGGAAACGCTATCTCATTCCATACGTATGTACGCGCACGACGACAACGAGCGCGACTGGAGCAACAAGAGGAAGTACAGCTAGTTGAAGAAGACAAGCAGCACGCGGCACGAAGCCGATCTAGGCCCAAGACGCCAACACGCAGCCGCTCCCGCTCTCAATCGAAGAGCCGCACACATGCGAGGACAAGTTCTCAGGTGCGCTTCGGTGGAAAAGACAACGGAGGCACGTGGGCAGACAAGGTCAGAGACGCTATCACGCCTCCAAAGAAAAGTGAGTCCCGCAATCCTGATAAAGAGCGAATAGCTATGTTAGAACAGGAACTAAGAGAGCTAAAAGCCGCTTATACTAAGCTAACGCTCGAATTAACTGCAATGGGTAAAGCGAACAGCCGTAAACAAACGCTCACACCTGAGCCATCAACCGCTGTCGAAATTCCCCAACTCGTTGAGACGAACAGACATGAAGAACAAATCGAAGAGTGCCCGCCTTCTAAGAAGCGCGCTTTAACGCAACCGCGAACCCCGAAGGACGCTATGGACGCCATGAGCGAGAATATGAGGCTAATGCACGAGAGCATGGTGCGAATGAACGAGAAAATGGACATATTTAGCTCACGAGTACAGAAAATGGAAATGTATCTAAACAATACGGTAGTACCGGCAATGGCAAGGATGAGTTCACAACACATCGGTGCGCAAGGCCCACCTCGCGATGGTCTCACTGCAAGCGAAGGAGGTTACAACGGCCAACATGACAGTGCCGAATAAGACACGCAGTCTCCGCGTCTGGCAATGGAACTGCAGGGGGATCGCCTCAAAAAAGGCGGTCCTCCTGCAGATGGTCAAATCAGAAACCGAGAAACCACGCGTCATCATGCTACAAGAAACACTCACAACCGAACTGGCCATTACGGGATATACGGCTGAAGAGAGCAGGGCAGAGGCGTCGCTTTACTGATTGGAAAGAAGACCCCGTACATTCGGCATGAGATCCGCCACACAGCCTGCTATCTAGAACACCTCACGATTGAGATCATACCGAACGACCACGTAGGGAACAAGCAAAGCATCTTCCTCACCAATCTGTACAGCAGCCCTAAGGATACGAGGCAAGGGTTTAGAGGCATTCTGGCCAAGATTGCGCACATCGCCAAAGACAGTCCGCTGATTATAGGTGGAGATTTTAACGCCCCACACCAGGCTTGGGGTTACGCGTATCCCTCTAGCAAGGGAAATCGTCTTCTCACGACAGCTTCCGATCTCGACTTCACGCTGATCACAGACCCGGAGACCCCAACCAGATGTGGCACTTCCACATGTCGAGACACCACACCGGACCTTACTTTTGTCCGGGGCCTAGAAAAATGTGCCTGGCACAACTCAGGAATAGACCTTGGGAGTGACCACTATATTCTCCGAATTGATGCAGAGATACCGGGAAAGAGGCAAAGGGCCGGGAATACAAACTTATCGATTGGGACAAATTTCGTGCAATACGGGCGCAGCCATCCAACTCATCAGGAGCAACCACAAAGCACACGATAACGAGCTGGACCGAGGAGCTCAAAGCAGACATCGCAGCCTCGGAACGGACAATTACCACGGACGTTAAGGTAGAGAGGATGGACAGTCGGCTAGCGAATCTTCTCGAAGCCAAACATTCCATTCTAGCCAGGTGGAAGGGTCAACGTCTTAACAGAAGACTACGAAGGAAACTTGCCGAACTCAACAAGACAATTGAACAATACTGCATGGTTCTCTCCCGACAACAATGGGATGAAGTCTGTAACTCCCTCAATGGGCAAATACGCAGAGGAAGTGGGTGGGGACTCATAAAACACCTCCTCGACGAACACGGAGCAAAGTCCAAAACTGTGCAACGGATCAGGCTAAGTAAATTAGTACATCGCGAGAAGCAAATCAGTACCGCCGAAGCCCTTCTGGATGACCTTGCCAAACGATACTTACCGCTTAAATCGGGGCCACCCAGTACCTTACAAAGGAACAGCTATGACGGTGCGCCAAACTCAGATGATACGGACTTCACAGAAAGCGAAGTACGCTTCGCAATTCACGAACTCAACAGTAACTCTGCAGCCGGCCCCGATGGTATCACAAATCGGGGTCTCCGAAACTTAGAGGACGACTCGGTCACGTTCCTAACGCAACAAATCAATGAAGTCTGGAAAACTGGCCAACTACCTGCAGAGTGGAAGCATGCCAATACGATCCTCATCCCAAAACCGGGCAAGCCGCTAGGCCTACCCAACCTAAGGCCGATCTCACTGACGTCCTGCCTAGGAAAGCTAGCCGAACACGTCATCCTGAATAGACTATCGGAATACGTAGAAGAAAAGGAGTACTTCCCTTACAATATGATTGGCTTTAGGCCAGGTCTCTCAACGCAAGACGCTATGCTACGTATCAAGAAAAGTCTGTTGGATCGCCCCACACGAGACACCAAGGCGCTACTGGGACTCGACGTGGAGCAAGCTTTTGACAAAATCCAACATCAAGCCATTCTCAAAGCCATATCTGACCACAATCTCGGAACACGCTTCTACCACTACGTCAAGGCGTTTCTGCAGGATCGAACGGCCACTATCCGGATAGGCGAACACGTCTCGGAGAGCTTTAATCTGGGCGATAAGGGAACACCACAAGGCCCAGTGCTTTCACCATTCTTATTTAACTTGGCGATGACAAAGCTTTCTCGCGCATTGGGTGAAATTGCTGATGTGGAGCACACCATATACGCAGACGATGTTATCATCTGGAGCACCGGTGGCAGCGATGCCGAATTAGAAGCGCGCATGCAAGAAGCCATCACGGTTACCGAGGCCCATCTTGCCCCAATGGGACTTCGCTGCTCTTCTAGAAAATCCGAGCTACTCATCTACCACCCCCCAAGACCAGGCCGCCCGTCCAACGACTGGCGCCGACACCACACACCATGCATAGAGTTACACGACAGGGATGGAAATCGCATACCCACGGTCGATAAAATACGAATTCTAGGACTAATCATCCAAAGCAACGGGTCCAACTGGGCGATGCTTGACAGCATCACGATCAAGATTGCAAACGCGATCCGGATGTTTCGGCGCATCATGAATAGGCACAGGGGACTGAGCGAGGACAACGCTATTCAAATGGTCCATGCTTTTGTACTCTGTCACATCACATACGTGGCTGCAATGCTCAACTGGAAAAAGGAATATCAGAGAAGGCTTGAAGTACACATACGCCGAGCTTTCAAGACAGCGTTGGGGCTCCCCGATAATGCCTCCACTGAACTACTCTTACAGCTAGGAGTGCACAATACCCTTGCCGAAATCATCGAGGCACAGCACACGGCGCAGATTGCACGCCTATCAAGCACCAAAGCGGGCAGAGAGATTCTCGTTAAGCTCGGCCTGAACACCATAGTAGAAAAGGACAACGTCCTGCAGTTACCTAAAGTCGTGCGAGAAGCGATCAAAGTGTCCCCCTTCCCAAGAAACGTACACCCGATCCACAATCAAGGAAGAAGGCTCGCCCGCGCCAAAGCCCTCGCTGCGGACGCGGCACAGTTCCCCGACCAGACAGCTGTCGTGGATGCAGCGTACATACCGGGAAAGCATGCCTACTCGGTAGCAGTAGTCGACGGACACGGGCGTACGCGCAACTCACTCACACTTTACACCAAGAAGCCAGAGGTAGCTGAACAAGCAGCGATAGCACTAGCTCTAAAAGACTCGGACCTCACAACTGTATACAGCGACAGAGCAGCCACTCGAGCTTTCGCCAAGGGCGGGATAGACAAGACGACGCTACGGATCTTAGGCGGAAGTAACATCACCGATCACTCCATCGTATGGTTCCCGGCACACATGGGCAGCTTAGGGGGCGGCCTGCGGAATCTCAATGAGATCGCACACGAGGCGGCGCGAGGACTCATCGACCGCGTCCCTCCGGTTTCCCCTGCTACTCCACATATCGAGTACAGAGATCAATTATTCACGTACAACGAGCTCACTAAGCACTTTTATCTAGGCAGACGAGCATTTCCCCTCCCGGATAAGAAATTAACCCGCAGCCAATCAGTCACGTTACGCCTGCTCCAAACGAACTCATACCCCAACCCCTGGCGCATGAAGCACATCGACCCAGACTACGACGGACAACATGTGTGTGAACGGTGCAGTGACCGTGTAGACTTAAACCATATGCTGTGTGGTTGTGCTTCACTACATGATCAGCTTCGGGCTGTCCAGGAGGCCCGCGCGGCGGCGGAGAGCTTCGGGCTCTCTGTTCCGACGTGCGAGCTGCCCTCTACACCTGGCGCCTAGCCGAGTGTCCTCCAGGACCCCTACTGTGGGAAATAAAGTTTTGCCAAACCAAACTGCGGTGCCCTTTCAGCATCCCAAAAAGAAATCCGTCGAAAAATAAATCTTCCTTTATCTGAAGCATATTCCCGTTAGGGCTTTGCGCAGACTAAACGACAGTCATATTGACCTGCATATTTCTGTAGGTAAATATAACTGTAAATCTAGAGTAAATATCGTGTCCAGCAGTTTTTCAACGCGATCCGCAAAATTTTGCACTCACACTTTGGTCTTGGAAACTAAAATGCTAGCTAATTAGTCTTTACTAGTTTCGTAATGTCAGCTGAAGAGCTTTTGAAATTCGGCCAGGTTAACTGGGACAAACATATGAAACTCGCTGGTTAAGGAGCTAGGCGGAGGCTTTTTTGTGCTATAGTGTTTAAACTGGTGGCGCAACCGCCAAACAAAGTATAGCGCAGACATTCACACTTCTCCGCAGGGCAAAGCACCGGGCAGAGGTCATAATGATGACGTCATGTGTAACGGCGCTTCATTTACAGAGAAGAAACGATTGCTTGAAGCAAGAAAACCAGCTCCACCCGAGGAATGCATCACGAAGCGTTGTCTGAAGGATGCGCGACACAAGCGGGAACTTGGGGGCGATGCTAGCGAAAATCAGAAAACTCAACAAACATCACAAGTTTCTCCATAATTTTTTCACGCGTTAAGGAGAAGCCGTAACCTCGTCAGGGCCTTAATTGGCGATTACGAAGCCATTTTATGTCCTAAAGTCAAACTACTTGGCATGCACTTCTAAGCTTGATACACTCGAGTCCTTTGAATCTCGTCCAATTGTGGAAAACCAATTTTAACTTCCCTTTAACTTTCGAGAACAAAAAAAACTACTGAAGATTATGCGCCGCTCAACTGTCGAAAGCTCAAAGTTAAGTTGGTTTTCTGTATTCTTGAAAACCTTGGTCAAATCTAGCTGGGACATCGTACGTGGCCTTTAACGGGATTAGACTTCGTTAAAATAATAACTATATAAACACTCACTTGAGAGAAAATTAACGACGTCGCTATCTGTATGCACCTATCTGAATTCAAAGAGCGGTGTTTGTTGCAGTGGCAGTGGATTAAAACAAAATAGGCTGGTCCCACAGGCAATAACAAACACGATGAAGCGAACAATAAAGCTTATGCGTTATAATAAGTGACAATCACATAAAATCTCTAACATCAAATACACAACAGCCTTTCAAATCCTGGTTCCAACAGTACTGTTATAATGTTTTGAAACGTGCGTCTAAGAATCTGTGCACTTGGATGTCATGTACGGACAAGATCATCTTTGTATGACAACTGTCAAACATTTACGGGGCGTTATACTGACGATGCCGGGTGCCCTGGCTAACTTGAGCCACGGGTTAAATAATAAAATAAAGGAGGTAACCCAAGGAAACCAGTTGCATACAGCTGACAGCCGTCTTGCGCACCACAGGCGATTTTTGTTTTGCAGATAACTAATTAGATAACTAGGTTAATTTACTAAATTACTAAATATTGCCTTTAGGTAATAAATGCGATTTTCAAAGATTGACAGCGACTTCAGAAACCCCCATTCCATATATTTGCAATAAAGGAAGCTTCACGTGAATATGATAAGAAAAATCACTTGATTTTTTCTTATCGTGAATTATGGAATATGGGATACATAAGGGGATACATCTTTAGTCTGAAGTTGATATGGCCTAATTTTTCTAAATTACTCAATAACTAACTAATCAGAAGGCAATAAATTGTCTGTGTTGCACAAGACGGCTGTAAGCTGTATGAAGCATGGTGTTCCTCGCCTAAACTATTTTATTTTTAACCTTTGCTCAAGTTAGCTGTGGCATCCAGTACATATAATACAGGGTGTCCAAGCTAACTTTAGCCAATGGTTAAAAAATCAAACATTTGAGGTAGGCGCGTGCGATACAGCTGTCATCCGCCTTGCGCACCACAGGCAACTTCTTATTTTGCAATTAACTGATTAGTAATTAAGTTATTTTTCTAATTTACTAACTTTTGCCTTCAGACAATAAATGTGTATTGCAAAGTTAGAGAGCACCTTCTGAAACCCCTATTACAATTATTACTGATAAAGAAAGCCTCGCGTGTACCTCTTTTCAAAGCTGTTAAGAAAGGCCGCTAAATAGAAAATAGCACGCGTGGCCGGCGCATTCGCGTGCCATGATTGTGCTGCTCTCAACTTAGATTTCAGTGAACGAAATCAGCCGTGGCCATGACTCCACAGCCCCGATGCAGCGGCAGGCCGATATTTCTGCGATGGTTTCTTCATCCGCTTCAGGCAGTCAGCGCAAGTAACGGTGCAAATTGTAGCGAGCTCACCGTGCTCGCTGCAACCATGGCCAACATATCAACCTACCGCTGAAACTGGGTTGTGGAGTCGCGGCCGCAGCTAATTTCGTTCACTCAAACCAGGATTGAGAGCATCACAATCTTGGCGCGCAAATGCGTTAGTAACGTGATAGTTTCGTATTTCGCGACTTTTTGAGAGCTCGGAAAAAAGATACACGAGAGGCTTTTTTTATCGAAAAGAAATGCAATAAGAGTTTCAGAAGGAGCTCTCCAACTTTGCAAATCACGTGCATTGTCAAAGACAATGGTTAATAAATTATAATGATTATCATAATTACTAATTGGTTATTTACAAACCAAAAATGTCATGCGATACGCCAGATGGCTGACAGCTGTATACAAGTTCTTTCGCTCGCCTGCCTCAAATGTTTTATTTTTTAATCCTTGTCTAAATTTAGCTTGGACGCTACACACACACACACACAAACACTTCAACTGTGCACTGTGCATAAGTGACATGAATCTTACTAGCAAATTGCGCAACTATAACAGTGCACAGTTGAAGCTCCTACACACACACACACACACACACACACACACACACACACACACACACACACACACACACACACACACACACACACACACACACACACACACACACACACACACACACATCAACAGTGCACTGTGCATAAGTGACATGAATCTTACTAAGCGAATTGCGCAACTAAAACAGTGCACAGTTGAAGCTCCTACACACACACACACACACACACACCAACTGTGCACTGTGCATAAGTAACATGAATCTTACTAAGCGAATTGCGCAACTATAACAGTACACAGTTGAAGCTCCTACACACACACACACTCACACACACACACACTTTAACTGTGCACTGTGCATAAGTGACATGAATGTTACTAGCGAATTGCGCAACTATAACAGTGCACAGTTGAAGCTCTTATACACACACACACACACACACACACACTTTAACTGTGCACTGTGCATAAGTGACATGAATCTTACTAAGCGAATTGCGCAACTATAGCAGTGGTGCACAGTTGAAGCTTCTACACACACACACACACACCAACTGTGCACTGTGCATAAGTGACATGAATTTTACTAAGCGAATTGCGCAACTATAACAGTGCGCAGTTGAAGCTCCTACACACACACACACACACACACACACACACACACACACACACACACACACACACACACACACACACACACACACACACACACACACACACACACACACACACACACACACACGCACACTAACTGTGCACTGTGCATATAGGTGACATGTCTTACTAGCGAATTGCGCAACTATAACAGTGCACAGTTGAAGCTCCTACACACACACACACACACACACACACACACACACACACACACACACACACACACACACTTCAACTGTGCACTGTGCATAAATGGCATGAATCTTACTAAGCGAATTGCGCAACTATAACAGTGCACAGTTGAAGTTCCTACACACACACACACACACACACACACACACACACACACACACACACACACACACACACACACACACACACACACACACACACACACACGCGCGCGCGCGTGCGTATATATATGCGTGTTATAGTTGCGCAGAGTCGCTTAGTAAGATTAATATCACTTATTATTAGAGGGCGCGTGCGAAGCTTGATTTAAAATTTAACCCTTCTTTATGTAATCCACACTGCTCAAGCATTTGGTTGGGGTCGTTCTTGTGTATCTAGCTCATCTAATCGCGTTTTCTAAAACATAGAGGGCGCCCATTTTGACCTCTCGATATGCATGTGTTCGATACGCTGCACCTCTTTAAAACTTCCGTAACGGAATCCTTACGCTCAATAAAAGAAAAAAAAAATTCATGTAAATTATTTTTTCACGCGCCCTCAGCATGCTCATACCTGCGCGCGTCTTTATACAAGCAAAGGAGTGTGCTGGTGGAAACGCATACATCTATAACAGAACTCTGCTTTTCTCCCGGACTGGTTAGGTTGACGGTTTGTTTGAAATAAAAAATGTCACCGTAGGTGATTTCGTTTTATTTATCAATGAATATTTTTTTATGAGACTGATCTAAGCCTGGAGCGGAATCGTGAAGGAGTGACATTACCATCTGTAAGTCACATTTTATACATAGGAGCCAACTGACAAGCAATTCCCATGCAGTCAAGAACTTCACAGGCGCAAAGCGCATGCGCCTTTATGCCACTACGTTAGTTCATGATTTATTAAACGTCTCTCTCCTTTGGCCGTGTGAATATAACTATACGAAAGGCAGGAAAGGTAAGCGAAAAGAGAGAACAAGACTAAGAAAAGAGCTCAGCAGGTATGCATATACTGAGCTCCTATTTCCCTTTTCCTTTCTTAACGGCCTGTTACGAGCTGCTTTGTTCCTTTGCAAAGCCTTCAGGCGGAACCTCTTTACTCGATTCGCTTACAAGGGTGCGGGAAGAAAAGGAAACGGCCGCAGGGAGCCCTTACCCGTCCAAGAGGCAACCTATCGAACCCGCTCGCTGCGGTTTGTTGGGTTCGTGTCGGTACATTATGCGCTAATGATGTAAGGTTCGCGGCTACAACACTGCAGTATATATACCACACGGCTTTCTTCGCCGCGGCGGCCTATGGAGTCCCGCCTTTATGTTCTCTCCCCCCCAGAAGGAGCTCGCTCGTGCGCAGCCAAGTCTTGCGTGTCCCTGCAGAGGTGTGCGGGCGCACACCTTTTGACGTGCGCCAATACGAGGCGAGAATTAATGGAAACGACGAGCAGCGGGAGGTCGGCCGGGGTCGGGGAAAAGCGCAGCGGGTGGGACGCCCATGGAAACCGCGATGGCTGGTGGCTTTGGTTTAGGCTTTCGGAGATGTGTAGGTTGCTGTGGGGAGTGGAAGACTGGCTAATTTCCACATTTGTGGGCGTTTCTCAGCAGGACACGCGTGAACCGCCGTGTTGGAGAATCCCCCTTGTTTTTCAGTGCGCATATGTATATGTGTGCTTATACATACATTGCGCGACGATGCCAGTGTCAACAAATTTACTTTGTATTCAAGGGCCCAAATTCTTCCTGCGGGCGCGTAAAATTAAAGAACGAAGTGCCCAAGGTGGTTTCTTCAACAGACGCGAGAGTGCAGTCTGAAATCATGCTTGAGGAATACTAATTAGACAGGCACCGTATTCCGAGTTTGCGTCGTTATCTAAACTGTCACTGTCTCCTCTCGACCCCGAGTCATGTGATTGGTGGAAACGCCGGAACCGGATACCGCTATCCTAAGGTTCCAGCGAAGATGAAGAGATACGTCTGCCCGCCAAGACAGTTTTCCTATGTTTCCAGATCGCGAATTCGCTCACATTCTGTACTGAGGACAAAATAATTGTTTGCATGAAGATAACTACGTGCTTTTCTTAGTAGTGATGCAATACGATTGATCTTTTTCTGCTATAACGCAGACGCAGGCGTTCATGCAGAGTCACGTGCATTCCACTGTCTAACCGCGCGAAATTTCAATAACATAACCCCTCTGTCCACTGTATTTTATACGCGACAAGAACATTCATACTTTACGGTGATTTACACACATGTGGGTGATGTTGCCGGTGCTGTGTTAAATACAGCTATACGCATGCAGTTCCGATAGAGTGCCAGTCGGGGTTTAAGGGTTTATAGGTATACATCTGAACCAATTTTATTTCTCCATTATACCGTTTAATCCCGTTTGTGTTTTTGCCATTCTGCTCGCTGTCCATGATTTCAAGGCGAAAGCTGCGGAGGTAATATCAGTCTCTGTAGGAAGCTCAAGAGCACAGATTGTTGGGCGAGTTGATGCATTGCAGACACGTTCTAGCGCATATGAACAAGGACGAGAGAGATGTAGACAACACGGGCGCTACAGTGCGCTCGTGTTAATTTGTCTACAGCGTCCTTGTTCATATGCGCTAGAACATGTCTGTAGGAAGCACACAGAGAAAATTACACAGGCTATACCGCGGCGAAACCTAGCAAAATTTCCTAAATCACTAGTTTGGCATCGTTGATCTTGGTGGATAGCAGAAAAAGGGAACACTGTTGCTCTCGGTGACGTTATTCACTCCTCTGGGTGCCAGCGTATATATCTCAGCCTACGACAGCTGCCACAAATTATATACCAGACTCGCTATCCGTTTCAAAGCGAACTGAATTGGCCAGGCTCATCAAGCTAGTTTATACGGCTAAACCACGTGACCTATATAGGCTTGCACTGCTGACGTCACCACAATGCAAGCGAACTAAAGCCAAGTAAATTTACGACAGGTGACGTCACACACCACCGACCAACGAATACCTGGCCAAGTCACCTGCCAACTACCACCTGCCAGAGGCATCTTCGAAGGTTGAGGCTTCAGACGTATACCTTCAGTTTTTCTGATTTACCCCGCGTGATGTAGTGCTTCCGCATGAAAATATAAAATTTAACGGCTTTACTTTGAAAAGCCTGATGTTATCTTCAATGACGGTCGGCATTCACCAACGCTGTCTCGGGTTTATCCCTACGCAATAGACGTAAGGACCCCGAACAGATTCCGGTCACTCAAGAGGGCCCTGAGTGAACGTACTGCACATCTTCATATACAATCAAGAACATTTGCGCGAAGGCACGCAGACAAAAGACGACAAAACAACTTCCGTGCCTCATTTAGCTGTTTTCGAAGCGTGTATACAGCTGATACCCTATTCAATTACATGGGTCAACAGCTTGTTTTATGTAAGACCCCCAAAGATCTGTAAGAAAAATTATCCTGAAAGCGCTTAATTACTTAGCAGTGAAACATATACAACCAGGAGCTCATGGCGTGCTGCGCGCCTCCTTTCTGAAATATATATATACCTACGTGGTAGGTATATACGGCTTTCGTGACTGCTGGCATGCAGCACGCTTTCGTAAACGGATGGCACAGGTTCATATCCATGGTGGTGACTTCCCCTCCGTTGGTCGGTGCAATACCACCGACTTCCTCCCTTTTGGTAGCCTGTACAACGGGAATTGGTAGGAACCACGCCGAGGAAAACAAAAACAAAGTGCAAATAGACGAATGAGAGGAAAAGTCCTTTCCATGTATTTTGTGTGTGTGTGTGTGAAACGGTTCGTAGCAGTGAGAAAATGAAATGGGCGAGCTTTTTAATCTGAAAATAACTGCTCATATCTCCGCATCTGTCGGCACATTGGATTGCCGGGACCCGGTGCGATGGTGAACGAACGTTTCGCGTCTGAGCGCAAAAAAATATATACATAAATATATCAAAAAAAGAAGGGGGGGGGGGGGAACTGGAGCGTGAGCGGCTGAGGTTCCTGTGGTGGCCTTCACCGCGAAGTCAGCCGAAAGGGGGCGCGCGCGGACGCCTTAAGGGACCATTAATATTCGGATCGTGACAGGCCAACATTAGGGACATACCGTAATAGATTTTGAATTGTGGATTGCTTTTGAAATGCCACGGAACACGGGGAGCCAGACAGATCGCACGGGGTGCACATCGTTTTTCAAACCTAGTTGTCGCCTGGGGCAACACGGTATGCCCCTTGTACGTGCGTGGAGGCCCTCCCAGTCACACCCTCTCCGCTGGTCGCGAGCACACGAAGCAACAGCTTTGCAGCTCTATGTGCAGGGACGGGCGGATCCGCTGAGTGCGAAGTTTGTCGCGGTGACCGCCCCACATTCTCCCATCACAGTTTTGCCGTTCGCATTTTAACATCGGAAAGACGGAGAGAGAGAGAGAAAGATGTGTGTGTGTGTGTGTGTGTGTGTGTGTGTGTGTGTGTGTGTGTGTGTGCGTGTGTGTGTGTGTGTGTGTGTGTGTGTGTGTGTGTGTGTGTGTACGTGTGTGTGTGTGTGTGTGTGTGTGTGTGTGTGTGTGTGTGTGTGTGTGTGTGTGTGTGTGTGTGTGTGTGTGTGTGTGTGTGTGTGTGTGTGTGTGTGTGTGTGTGTGTGTGTGTGTGTGTGTGTGTTAGCGCTAACATCCTGCTTGTTTTCTTTTCCGCTTGTAGAGAATTTAGGTTTTTTGCTTATTTTGATGAGTGAGAGGCATGATTCTCGCTCTCACTAGAAGCATGTACAAGCGAATCGTAAGGGCACATAGTGCATGCGTCGTGCACAATAATGCGCGTATGGCATACTGGCACACGCACATTCATTGGCTCGGGACGTTTTCAGATATATTGTTCAGAGGCAGCTGGGGTTTCATTTGTAGCGCCTAATCACCGTTTACGTGCGGAAACCAACTTCGAACTGGCATTGCGTGGGAGGATTGACTGCTCCGCGATCGACAGCTTTCGTCGCCGGTCATTCCAACTCATACAGATGGATGGCGCGGCGCCACTGCAATATGGCGGATGAAGCGATAATTGCGTCGTTGCCGATGCGTGCGTGTTTAGCAACTATCCAGCTTTTTGAAGCTTTGGCACCCTCTACATAAAATTTCGCATCTAGGTAAGGAGCAATGAGTCATTGCCAGATATAGTTAAAAACCTAGAATAGAGATTTGCTGCATTGCATGCTTGAAATCAAATATCGATGGTATCGTCAGCTCAGCACGCTAGTACTACGAAAACTCCGACGTTGATTGAAGCACCAAAATTTAGCGCTGTAACATTTTCCAGCGGTTTTCCTTATTCGGAAAATGTCGGGTACGAATTGTGTTTGTTCCATGGTATACTGTCATACCGTCATGGTATACTGTCATAACTCCGACATTGATTCAAGCACCAAAATTTAGCGCTGTAACATTTTCCAGCGGTTTTCCTTATTAGGAAAATGTCGGGTACGAATTGTGTTTGTTCCATGGTATACTGTCATACCAAGCATAGCGATTGGCTCGTCCGGGGCGTACTAAATATTGCTCAATAGGAAAATCAATGAATGAATAAATAAATAAACGAAAGTGTTTGTTGTTGGAAATTGATATAATATCCCCTGAAGCGACTGCCAGAGGGTAATTCGAGGTTGAAGGGACAGCCGAAAGTAGAGATCAAAATTTTCGACTTGATGTGGATATGAAAAACATCGTGACTGAGTGAGCCGACACCAGCTCTCGAGAAACATTTTCTGTTATTATATAGCTGCATGCTTTGTACAATGAGCCGTAAAAACTGAAATACAGCTGTGAAAGTTGCACCATTCACATCGCCATTTCGCAGTGCCATTAAGGAATCAGCAGTTTCAATCTCAGGATAAATCAATCCAAGCTGAATGACAACCCTCAAAGGCAACTAAAGTGTCGTGAAATGCGTGTGAACGAAAATAGGGGAGTGGGGGGGGGGCGGGGGGGGGGGGGGGTTTACAGCGTTAGCTCTATACTATACTTCCTGCACAAACATCAAGGTCAATGGAAGGCGTAATTTTGACATTGGACTCTCATGCTCAAATATCGTCCTCTTCGTCGTGCCCAGGCACACCGCGTGTGAACGAAAAAAAAAGGGGGGGGGGGGGCTATTACAGCGTTAGCTTATACTCCTTCCTGCACAAACCTCAAGGTCAATAGATGGCGTAATTTTGACATTGGACTCTCATGCTTCGTAGTAAATATCCTCTTCGTCGTGGCCAGGCACACTATGCTATCACCGCAGCCGATCACGCCCCGTGTAAAACTGCAACACACTCTCGCGCTGTACAATGAACACCGTCGTCTTCATCAAGTTGCATCTGCGGCTCTTCTTCACTTAACCTAGGTAAATACGCCATACACATAGGCCATTTTGCTGACGACAGAGACCGTAGCCGTGCCAGACAGGCTGCAGGGACCATGCAACAAAGAGAAGCCGGACTGGTCCGTTGCCGAGAAGCATATATACAAGCGCGGAAGCAATCCAGGATGGAAGCGGCAGCAGCGACATCTGCGGCTGCGGTCGATGGCTATATAACACTCGTTAAGCTTAGGTCAATAACATTGCTTTTCTGCAAACGTCTTAACAGAAAACATAGCCTACTATGTATTATACGCAGCTCAGTCTTCGAGCACTGAACTTCTTTCGGGCAATCGCTTGAAATGTAGCCCCATTTATTGCGGCTCTCTATATGAATGTATAAACAAAAGTATGCACAGAGAAATGGGTCAACGATACGGTTAGCAGCGTCAAGAATGTAGTACGTCGTAGAAGTGCCTATACGGGAACAGGCAAGGGCACTATATATTAGCCGTCCGACCCACTCAACTCTGTCTTTCCTTATTTTCTTGCTAGGAACAATGTTTGCTTTTTCGATCGTTCGTTGATTTGTGCATATAAAATACCAAAAGTATACTAATGTCCCACGAGTACCTTCGCGCTCCAATACAGCGCAAAAAGTCCTCGACGAGTTGACTGTCACCATATCGTTGCTTCAAAAAAAGGCCGCATGGTGCCGCCACTGTAGCTGAAACTGTGGCCTGTGAAACTGTGTCGGTCGCGCACGGAGCAAAAGTCTTAATTGAAAGTTCTGTGGAGGAGGATGTGTAGTAGGCGGTTGCGACTTGAACAAAAGGAGGGTGCAGGCGAAAGAAGCGGCAATGCATGGTCGGCCCCTCGTCCTTTCCGCGGGGCCCGAGTCCTTCCCGCGCGGGCGCCAAGAGACCGCTCGCTCTGGCAGTACGAGGCGCGATAATCCATTTACGTGGCTGAGTGGTCGCCTTACAAATGATGATGAAAGGGGTGGGCGGTAATGAGTCCGCTCTCCCTCTCCTCTGGGTCTGCGCCTTGCGCCCTCTGTATAGATGTATTTATACACACAAGCAAGCGCACTCATATACACCGAATGTGTGCACCGTGAAGGATGGCGCGCTCAATCGGCTCTGCAGTATAGTGCTCTCTCTCTCTCTCTCTACGGCTTATAGCGTGGGGGCAGCTAGCGGTACTGCGGGGCTGAAAATCACCCCGTGACTGGGGCAGACACGGCGCTCTCTCGCTCGCTCACTCTGACACCGTTTCTGCGCGCACTCGGTCATGATTCGTTTATCCGACAAGTGGCTGTGGACGCCCTCTGAGCACTCGTGTAGCACTAACTGACTGCACAGTGAGGGTGCAAACCTTCGCGTTAAGCAGGCGTACGAACTTGGTACAACCTGTGTTGATGGGATTTATGAAAAAAAAAAAAAATGAAATGGAAACAAAAATGCTGAAGTTTTTTCTTCTTGAGTGTACGTATATGATAATCATTTTGAATGCGTGCGAGACCCTGCACTGTCGGTTGCATCTCGTTGCCGAAAACTTCTGTACAACCTTCTTTTCAACTGCTAAATTAGAAAAGTGTACCAATACTCTCTTAACAAGTCTTTCGCCGGTGTAAACTGCGCCACATGCTGGATGTCACGGTTCAGTTGCTGCTTTCACTGTGTTGGTGGTATCATTTCGTGCGCAGTTCATTTTATAATCATTAGATTCTCTCGATGGCGACCACTTTCAAATGCATCCGTGAAAACGGGTACGAGCACTTCGTACGAATGCTCGCGCATATTCGAGTGTAGCGTCGCAAAACCTAAATAACTTCATTTAATTCAGCGCAGTTAACATCGAAGTATATCTCCACATGCCTCTAAATCTTTCAACGTCGATAGGAAAACGCTGTCGTTTACCAACTGCCTTGCTTTTATTCCATTTGAAGCTAAAAGTGAAAATGACACCAATCAGCGAGACGCAGTAGAGTGTTAGCAGTGAGTTATAAATTCCGACACTCAGGACGGAGTCTTATTGCCACATTGGGATTTCATGTTAGTGAAGAGAACTGGATTATTCAGAACTGTTTATTCTCTAAAGCACGAATTGTTGGGCCTCAGTCTCGTGCTTCATTGTATTTCAAGTAGGGAACAATGAAATAACTTGTCTTACGTAAGGCATCCAATCCACATTTCTGCCTTTTATTTTGAAAGCACAATGTAAAAAAATTCCGAGAGTACTCTGAAATCTACACTGTAAAATGCGAAAGCCAGAGCGTGGCATGATATCAACTAAATGCACCGTCATTATTATTGCTACTGTCATCATTATCATTACCACTAATTGCAGCGCCATTGTCATCGCTACTATCATCCTCACGGTAGACAAGTAGAATTATGATGTGAATTATGATGTGCGTCTCACGCTCCTGTATATAGTCCATGTACATAGGACATTGCTTCAGTGTAATAAATACCGTGTTAGAAAAAAGTTCGGGAGTGGCGCAGTTGGTTAAAGCGCTCGGCTGGGGATCCGAAGGATAAAGGTTCGATTCCGGTGGAGACAGGATTTTTATTTTTTCTGACGACGTGATCAGGATGATTGACAAGTGAGAATTCAGCGCACAAATCGGATGCACAGATCCGACGCACAAATCCCGCGCACATCTCGCGAACAACTCTCGCGCACCGAATTTCGTTCTATGAGCCTAGAAAGGCTTTCGCCTTAATATCTTGTCCTAATTGCTTCAGAAGATAACCTTTCATGAAGACAGCAATATGAGCCGCTCGGAAATGTATGGAAATGTGCCGGCCCATCGCCTTCTATTCCGCTTGACAGCAAATCCCTTCGCGTTCCAAGTGTGTTAAAGCATTTCCACTCTTACTCAGGGACGGGCTTGCACAGATACGAGACGACATACATCGCACTCTGACAGGGCCGCATTCGGTAACATGATGGGTGTAAGGGGGAGCGGATATAAGCGGGCTTTCCGTTCCCTTCGTGGCGGCTTACGAGCTGCTGCTGCCATACACAGGGATGAGAGGGAGAGGGCCACCACTCGGCGCCGCTGTGATTTATAAACGTCTTCCATCAAACGGAGAGACTTGGGCACAATGCCATCGGCCAGTGGCGCTGCCATAGGGAGTCCCCTGCAGCGTGTGGTCCGTTGTCTACACCGCCCAGGGTGCCTTCCACGGCGGCAGACTGCGCGGAACTGCGTGGGTCCCATAGTTCCGGACCTGTGCCTCTCTCCTCTTCTATGCTGAAAGAATGAATTGGCACATCGTCACCCGCGCGCTCATTGCTTCTCGACACCCCGTCCCTATTCTTAGTGCATCTGCATGCAGTATGTTGAACGGACCGGACCGGCACCCTGCTTAAGTTTCGAAAGGGCATATTTTGCTTTTGTTTTGTTTTTTTTAAGCAGGGATGAGAGCTTCTAATCTCTCTGGTTCATCCCCCAACTTGGAAACAGCCTGATGGTCATCGCACAGCGAAACCGTAAAGTACTAATCATGATGCACATCCTGGCGCTCTTTGGCTCATATCTTTTCTCCTGGCCTTTTGCATCGGTTCTTCCCTTTTACCATTATGCTGGGCAAAAAAACGGTGCAACCGGGTTGCAGCTTACCCTCTCACTGTTCCAAAACCCTCTCTCTCTCTCTCTCACGATCGCGCGCGATTGACGTGACTTGGCTATATAGGCATGCATGAGGATGGCCGGTTTTATATAGTTGTGTGAAACCAGGCCGCTATGAGTGTACTGAACTCAAATATGCTCCAACGAGTGTTCTCAAATAAATCTATACCTCGCAGGTCCGTGGTGCAATTTTCCCGGTAAACTTAGACACACTGCACAGATGTGAGACGAAGGAAGTACAGCACCAGAGCTGAGTCATAATTCAATTCATTTGAGCGAACTTATGCATGAAGGTAGCAAAAATATGCTCTAGACTGAAGACAGGTCTTACAGACAATAATGCAGGCGAACTCAGGAAAATAGCTATACGTATATATTGTAACGAAAGCTACACTGGCCACGAACTTGCGATTTCGCTGTGGCCGCACTCCGAGGAGGCAGAGAGCTGTTCCGCTCGCTCGCAGCGCCATCTGGCATGACGTCACACCACTAGGCCGGTCTCCTCACAAAGAAAAAAAGAAGTATCCACCGGGAATCGAACCTCCATCCCTCGCATCCCCAGCCGAGTGCTTTACCAACTGCGCCACACCCGGGAAATAATTTTTTATTTCATGGAAAGATTTCAAGCCCGATTTAACCAGGTCTCACCCCGTATACCTGTCATACACATTCGCACTAGCATCGAGCTCTCACTTTGTCCACATTTGAGAATTCCGGGAGACAGATACATGTATCAAGCAAAGGTAACCAGGCAGGAGCACATAGCCCCCGCACCATAGCACACTGTTCTCCGAACAGACTTCGATGAACGTGGTGGCGGCTCTGCGTGGCGATCTGTCATGCTTTCCCACAGACTAAACAGTGAGCACAAAAAGATCACATGGCACCTCAGAAGCTTCCATTGTAGGCAAAAATCTTATAGTATATAGGGCGTAAAATCAATGTCCTTTTTAAGAGTCCGCTGAACGCTTTCTTTTTTAAACTTCACACGTCAACCTTGCCTGCCAAAACGTGGCTTCGTACAAAAGGGACTTTTGTGCCATGGTTAGTGGACTGCCGCCTGTGTCAGTAGCCAGAAACTATAGATCATTGCTTTGTATTGCCGTGATGCAGCGGTCTTTTTTTTTTTTTTTTTTTTGGTAGTGGTGATTGGGGGGAAGGGGGGAGGGGAGACACTCTTCAGCGCCGCACGGGATGATGAGTAGCGCATCTTAATTATCCTTGTCTATAGCATGAAGGTGATAGTAGTGATGTTGATAGGCTAGTCAGTGCATGGCGCATGTCGGGCGAGCGTGTACTCAGAATTGAACAGGATTGGGTCGGACTAGATTGGATTGGACTCGATTTGACTGGTTTTGATTGAATTGGACAGGATTAGATTGGATTGCAAGTTACTGGAGTGAACTCTACTTGATTTGACTGAATCGGATTACACTGGATTGGATGGGATTATATTGAATTTGAGAGGAGAATAGGCAGCCCAGCGCCAGGCACACATGTTTTCGCTACGTATATCCTGGCCTATATAGCTAATTTAAGCCAAGGACAATTTTTGATACTCAAGTGAAACCAAACACCGAGAGAAGCCAGACGCAGCGCTGAGCCAAAATCGGAAATTTTAATACACGACAGGAACTAATCTACACCCTCGAGATATAAGCATGGATGAATAGGGACCGTATACTATAAAAGCCACAACCGGCCACAAATATTGCCAAGTAAGAAATATACAGGGGTTACCGCTTTCACCTAGTTTGATCAGCGATAGCCGTTTTGCTTGATTTTGCATATACTGTTACGAAAAAAGAAGCGGGCAGTGGCGCGGGCAGGAGTTCTCGCGCTTGGCCCGCCGGCATCGACTATCTTCTCATTGTTCTCTTTTCCTGGGTTCACCGGCTTGCCGCCCCGTAACATTTTGCTTGGAGGTGCGGGTACGCTCATCATCACTCCCCATCCTGGACCGGAGCTTCGGCGCTTTGTGTCTGTATGCGCCTTCGGCATGTGGATTCCTGGGAGGCATCGCATGGTTGTTCCCCAGCCTGCCGGACCCGACGCGACCTCGCCGTTTCCCCGCTCCATACCCTTTCCCGACCACAAGACGCAGCCAAATGACCCCATTGACCTGAGATGCTGACCAAAGACCCCAATGACCCAAGACACCTCCACACTTGAGGACATCATCACTACCCATGCATGCCATGCGTTGCGTGCCTGAGCCTCATCGGATCTTGACTATACCTGTGACCTCAAAGCGCCCTGAGCAAGGCAATTCGTCCGGGGATCATTGTGGTCACGCACATCGACATGGCATGGATCCCAGCGCCGTCGACAATCTTCCTCATCCACGATCGGGTCGATCATTTGATGGCCCCGAATAATGTTACGGACAAAAAAGCGGGCAGTGGTGCGGGCAGGAGAGTTCGCGATATAGGCCCGCTGGCATTAATTAAAACATCGTCTCATCGTCAACGGACATCTTCTCACTTTTCTCTTGTTCTGCAGTGTTCATCGGTTTATGGCCCCCTAGCAATACCACGTGTTCAGCTGACGTCATCGAGTGCCTATCACTTGATTGCCGAAGTTATTGAGAAATGAGAATCAGTGACTTTTCAAGGTTAATGTCATAGTCAAGTTTCGGCTAGTCGTGTGGTCACATGGTCATGTGGCCATGCGCCAGCATACCACAGAAAAACACAAAAGCACTTGTCACCAGACATGCTAAGTCCCATGTACCGGGGCAAGTGTCGAGGAACGTGCAAAAAAGACCTCACAGCGGATATATATATATATATATATATATATATATATATATATATATATATATATATATATATATATATGTGTGTGTGTGTGTGTGTGTGTGGGCTTGCATTGGGTGCATAGCCTTAACGTCGAAAACTTGTATACTAGTTTTCAACTATATAGGAAAGCTGATGATTAGGTTGCGCACGCGCATGATACTTCCTTGGCTTCGCAGTTGAATGAGTCTAAAAAATAAGGCCTTATTAAATGCCCTGCACAATGTTCAAGGTCTCGCCATTGCCCGGAGGTTGAGGCGGATGATGGTTTGGTTTGGTTTGTGGGGTTTAGCGTCCCAAAGCGACTCAGGCTATGAGAGACACCGTAGTGGAGGACTCCGGAAATTTTGACCACCTGGGGTTCTTTAACGTGCACTAACGTCGCACAGCACACGGGCACCGGCGAAAAGCGGCCGCCGAGGCCGGGATTCGATCCCGCGTCCTTGGGCACAGTAACCGAACGCCGTAACCACTGCATCACCCCGGCGGGGGGCTGATGAAGTTATTCGTAATGTCGCATTAGGGACCCTATATATATGATGAGTAAATTATGGCATTGCGACGATGAAAAACGATGACCGCATTAAAGGAACTCGGAGCACAGTGGCACGCATTGCGCGGTTTGAAGAGGTTGCGGACCTGAATTTCCAGACTGAACATTCATAGACTCTTAAGTCTGCTTGGTGGAATGACCGGTCTTGCCAATTCTGTTTTTATTTCCGTCGAGAGCGCATTTAATACACATTTCAATATAATCATATATGAGGTATAGAGGTATAGTTCTGTTATTCTTTCGTCCTTCGTCTGTAAACGTTATACTATGCTTCTTTAGATGACAAGCCAACGTTATTGTCACGTTGTACAGCGGCGTTTCATATCGTGGATACTCGGGTGCTGTAGGACTTCAGCGTAGTTGTGAAGTATATAATCTAGCACGCGCAAACCCGTGTAAGATATGTGCTATAAAATCTATCAGGTTTCTAGTGGGCTTGCAGTATACGGCAACCGCTCGCCTTTGGAAAAAGCAGGGCTTGAGCTAATTGCAGCTTTTGTAACAGGCTGTCAATGTGATGTCAGTTGTTTTTGAATACGCGGTTGTCCCCTGCAGCGTGCAGCAATAGTGAATAAATCACTAGTTAATAATTATTCGAAGAATTAGGTTTTTTATGCTTTTATTCAACATCGAGGTTAGAGAAGGGTGGTGTAAATAATATGTTTAGTGAATATACAATCCGCTGAATATTTTTCTCTTGACATGCCATACACATCAAGAGAAAAAAAAAAAGCAGGTAGTCGGCGATATGACAGCGTTGTAGACAGTGGCAATTATTTGTCCTTTATTATAGGATAAACAAAAGAATCGGCTGAAAATTTAGTTTCAAAGGTTACCGGCCAGTATACATGATCAGCTTGAGAAGGGACACATCAGGAATGCAGTAGAGTATTGGCGTGGAAGTTGTAAGAATGTGTTTTGTTATTGCGTAAAACTTACAAGGAACTGTAACGTATTCTTTATAAAAATTATGGCTTCATTTAAGCTAGATTTGTTATATATAAGTTTCGTCAATAAACGCGTGGTCCACCGTTCACGCTTATGACGTATAATGCATAAATTAAGAGAAAGGCTGAAATCTGGTTCAAGTTAAACTGACCATCAAAACTGCGTCGCTTGCCTGCGGCTGGGCGGCTTCTACGTTAGTATAATCGGGGTTTTTCACCTTTTTTTTTTTTTCCTTTGATGTCTTTCTTATGGGTAAAAACGGGAAGGAAAGTTAAAAAATGTAAGGGAGTGCTTATCTCCGCAGAGCTAGCTGTCAGCGCTCTCCACCTGCTCGAAACTTAGTAAATGCCAATTACCTACGGCTAATTACAAAACCGAAATAGTCTTAATGCAGGAAACTCCTGACGGTATCATTCTGGCGTTATTCTTACCATTTGTGCCATGAGTTTATGATTCCTGCATGACGTTCCACGGCCTGCATATTCATGGACCGACAAATGTAAAGGCTAACAAAGCCAAAATCGCGAAATGAAAAGCCTCTCTGAGCAGCTAGAGCGCTGTCAAAAAGTCACATTCTGTGGAAACTAGACATCCAGATCTCATTGTCATCCGCACAAAGGGGGAAAAGACACCTTCTAGAGGGAAGGAGGGGCAGCTGCAGGCCATCTTCTTCTTCGGCTGACTCGCTGTCCGAAACACGCTCGCTGCGGGGCAGTATACGGGGGAGATAAACGTCGCGAGACGGACGCGCAGGAGTGTCGCTCTTCTGAGTCTTCTCAGTTTGCTCACGGGGCCATTCACTTGTCATTCAAAACGCTGCCACGCAAAAGTTGACGTTTCGGCATCGCTCTCCTTCCTCGCCGTCGACTCCCCGCAACGTGGCGGCAGCGACAGCATCGCTTCGCGCGGGTGGTGCGCGGGAGACACGCACAGAAGTGAGCCTCGTATGCACACACACACACACAGCTGAATGCGACACGTCGTTGCGGCCTGACGTGCGACCTGCCGTTATTTGCATTCAGTCGGCGGCCGATGGTGCGATGCTGCCGCTCCGCAGCGCAAGAAAGAGATCTGCTGCTTTGTATGGCCCTCGTCTCTGGCTTCCTTCCATAGGAAGATGCGCACATGACCTTGTCACTCATTTTTCGTTCTCTTCGTTTTCCTTTTTACGCGTAGTAAACTTAGCGGGACAGACACCCTTTTGGCATGTCTCCCCCGCTGTCTTCGTCGTGAAGGGTGGGGGGAGACGAGTTGACGGACAGTCCCAATATACTCGTCCCACTGGGCTCGTTTTGAGCATCCGTCGCGTCCCATGAGCTCCTCTTTCTATTATTTGACGTTCTTTATCTCTCTTTACTTTCTTTATTTTTTACTTGTATTTTTTTTTTTTCGTTCTAGCGCGCAGCTGGGCAATATATACATGATGCCGCACCCTTCGGAATCCTCAGTCTGCGGTGCTGTCTTCCTCACTACCCGAGCGCAGTGTTTGTATATTGCGCGCCCTGTGTATATGCACGTTTGGTCCGTTGCCGCAAGTGTTGAAGGGCGACCAGGCACCGTGTAATGATGCTTGACGAATCCTGTCTCAGCGATCCGTATACGCCTGTTATAAGCCTAGTGCGCGCATATACGACTACACGCTCGTGTTACGTAGGTGTGCAGCTGCTAGTCACTTTCCCTGTTTGTGTTCGTGAATGCGTCGTGGACGCATGCACGTGGACACGTTTTTTTTTTTTTTTTTTTTTTTTTTTGAAGGGGCAGGCCCCAAGCCCAGCGTAATACGCGCGCGTCAACCTGAGGGCTTATCAAACCGACATTCGCGAAGCGCGTTGCTTGCTTCCTACAAACAATGCAGCCCGACGGGACTACTATACGTGCATGCGTTCTGTTTTATTTTTGCCCTTCTTAGTGACTACAGCGCCTCCGGGAGACGCCACCGCGAGAGACGCCACCGGTGCTTGTGTTCAATGGCGCGCAGGAATCCGAGGTGTGGGGAGTGCGGGGCACGTCAGGATCGGTGACACTCACGCCGATCTGCTTCTTCGACACGTGCGTGGTTGACGTGCGGCAGCGTGTAGTTCCACGGAAAAAATGTCCTGAACCATTTTGGAGACTAGCCCCGAGTCGTCTTCGTTTTCTTTCCCCTTAGTAAGAACAGAGGGGGAGGGCTAAGTACTTTGTCTTTTGTTTTATGCTTGCTCGTTCTCGACCTCCTTGCCTGCTCCGCTCTCCTTCTCCTCCTTCCGCTGTGTGTAGCAAGTGCGTGTAACATGAAGTCAGCGGGGGTATCTGCTCCGGGAAACGCTTGCAGAAGCCCGTATTCATTACACGCTCAAACGGCTTCGCAAAGTGACAATTCTGGTCCGCTTATCTCTCTTCTCAAGAGAGACTAATAGGAATAAGAAAATAGTCGTAGTGAAACGAGGCGATAAGCTGCGCGTCATTTCAACCTTTGACATAAGCAATATCCTTACGTTGCTGCTATCAGCTCCAAACCTGTGTTACAGTGCTTTCCATATTCTTTTCATTTTTTTTTGTGTGTGTGTGTATGACCTCGTTCCGTGCTCTGTGCAGGCTGCAGCCATGAATGCTGTCCACGCTGGATACATGTAGACCGCTGCGCAAATCCATTTTTAATCCGCCTAATTACGCCTCCTGCGGAATTATTTCTGACTTTTGTGGACTGCGCTTCACATGTCAGTATCCTTCACGCTCCTCATAACCAATCAGAAACGTCAGGAGTAAGAAGAAAAAATTGTTAACAGCGGTTGCGCCGTGCACCTACGGATATCGAATTCCAGCCCGATATTGTTATTCGCAAGTGACCCTGGCTTTGCAGACGAATCCCTACATTCCCCATCGTCGTAGTCGCTAGCTAATTAAGCTGATGCTCACGAGCTTCTGAGAAGGATTTCATGCCACAAAGATCGCAGAACACAGCGGGCGTTTTTTCTCTTCAGAACTCAAGGGTGTGCCAACGGAAACTGTATACACTGACAGGCAGCGGAGCAAAGCTAAAGCAGGCAAAAAATGCACACAAAAGAAGGAAGGCGCGGGGAAAGTTCATTCAGAGAGCTTTGCCCGGCTGCGCATACCACTACAGAGCGGGCGCGTGTGCGCGCGTTCGCGGTGGACGTCTTGGCGACAAGTGGGTTGACAGTGGGCCGCGGCTGTCACGCGATGACCATGCGACGAGCGGGCGAAGAAGCTCACCCGGCTGTGTCACCGAGACTCGGACTCAGGTGTGTCATCCTCCCCTCCATGTGCTTGGTCTCGGCGCAGACCACCCGCCGAGACGCAGGCCAGAGAGGGGGAGGGGGGGGGGGGGATGCATGCGTGAAGCAAGCGAATGTTGCCCTCGCCCGGAATGCGCCGTCGCGTCGCTTCTTGGTTTCCCTATCATGACGACCAGCGGCAGCAGCAGCAGCAGAAGCCCGCGGCGTGGGCTTCTTTATCTGCAGCACTCCGTACGCTAAAACAAATGCCTACAAATAATGAGACAATAGAAAGAGGCCCAAAAGCGAGCGCGCTGCCCCACCAAGGTGCGGTCGCGCGAGGCACGCGTGTGCGGCCCTCATGGTGACCCGTTGCTTCGTGGCTTGGTGCATATATACGTATGCGGATGACTCTTGTATGTGTTTTTACGGCACCGGGGAGGCGACTGGGAGTGCGATAATTGTTCCGGGCTACCCCCAGTCCTGCTTTCACGCATGGTCAGTTTCCGAGAGCATGCGGTCGTCTTCTGTTCTAACTACTCAGCTCTGACGCGACTGCGACTGCTGTGCATGCACTGACTGGGCTTGCGCGTGTCATGTATTCACATTGTGACGAAGAAGAATTGAGGAATTGTGCAGAAAGGCGACGACGCTGAAGTGCGCGCGGTTAACTGAGCGCTACTATATTTCCCGCTGCGCTACATAAAGCAAATTATGTTAACTGGCAATATGAAGACCCCCATAACATCTTGGTGGAGGTGCGGGGTGATATGTGGCAACATGGAGTAATATGGAAGCGGGGTAATATAGGGAGCAATATGTGTTCCGTGTTCTTCTCAAGTACACGTCGTGTGCTGTAAGGCAAGTACATTTGAAATGGCAGGAAGAAGGAAATAAGCAAAACGCAGGCGAAACTGAGCAAGACGTTCAGTTCGCTGCAAAATGAACTGTGCTCGCTGAGTTGTTTATTAGTCATGCCTGTTGCACAGTCGAGTTGTGTGTCTGTGTCACTGCGTGTGTGTGTGTGTTTAGGGAGGGTGGGGTACGTGTGATGTGGCTGGTAATAATGTACCTCGACAAGCATATTTGTGAACGACTAGATGGGCTGAGATCGCCGCATTTATAAATCTGCCTGATTGTCACACAGGGTTCCGTCTAGAAACGTTAATCTGGCTTAGTTCACACTCATGAACCGTGAGAGAACCTTCCTACATTGGAGAGAAACTATTCGAATCCCAGACCGTTCGAGTTCATGTCTATTGCCTATTGGTGCTCTTTTCCGTGGGCGTTTCGTACAATACTTGGCAAATAAAAATATGACGTAATTCTCTCCACCCTCCCCATCCCCACTCCCAAGCATCTTTTTCTGCTACAGTCACGCACAAATGAACGCACTGGGAACTCCGGCTCCCCGGCAACATGTAGGCGTGCGTGTGTACGTGTGTGTCACGTAGCGCCGTACCGCATAAGACTCTTCGGTACAGCGCCGGCATCCGCTGTAACATGATACTTTTCGAAAGCCGCGTGGTTTTCTCACATTCGTCATGGCTCCTCTCGGCTACGAATGCGGACTGCTGCACGGAAAGAATTCTTTACCTGCACGCGCCCCTTCGATATAAAAAACAGGAAGTTCATTGTGTCGCTGAAGAGAGCTTCAACGCTGCATCCCGAGTCAAAACATCCGACGAGCTTTCGCTCCGTTCGCGGAGTGTGACGCACGGAAGTTGCATATTTATCTTGGCCACACCTGAGGGGTAGCCAGCAATGTTCCATGTGTTAGGTCTATTTGCTATAGCTTCGACGGCTTCTGCGCCGCAAAATAACATACATACCTGTTGTACCACTGCTACACGTGAGAATAAAAGACGTTCGTGCATGCATGGGCACACGCAGTACCCTCATATATGCATGCATGGTTAATTATTTACACGGCCGCATTCTCAGGACAGCTGCAAATTATGCAGTGGTGCCTCTCTTTAATATACTTTAGTTCCCGAGAAAAACTGCCCATAAGGCGAGTCGAGTCGTTCGTAATAAAAAATCGTGAGGAAAAAATATTTAAAAAATAACACGCTATATAATTTAGATTTAGATATATAATTTAGAAGCTATATAATTTATTAGATATTTTGCTTCTATCATCGCCGACAAAATTAGATGGGCCACAATAGTATATGTAAGTTTTCACCCCATAGCCATTGTCATGAGCAGCGAGGTACGATGTTAAACATATTAAACATATTAAACATAGAAGAAGGTTTGTACCCAGAAGAACTCCATATTTCAAGGCATGTCTGTACACGAACAGCCAAAGAGGAGGAGTTTCAGTATTGTTACATAATGCCTATTTGTCCGAATGCTGCTTGCGTTCTGCAAGCGACTGATTGTAGAAAATTTAACACGGCAAATTATGCATGCATTTCGGATGTATACTTGTACCGTGTGTACTTCTCCTCCTCCTTCGGGCCAGACGGACTATGGGATGTAAATATATCATCAAAGCACGATGTTTCTTGGTCTCAATGGCCGCCTTCTGAAAAGCAAGCGCTGGGAAAAAAAAAAAAGAAAAAGAAATCAACGGGGTCCTATACTCGGAATGCGGTCTCGCGTTTATCGCGACCCAAGAGGCTTGCGCCAGATGTTTTTAGACGCTCATTAGAACAGTTGCAGGCCTTGTGTATGCAGTGTATAGCTTACCTATTAGGCTAATGATTCAATGCGGGAACGAAAAACGCTTATGCTAATACGTTGCTTTTTACATGCGTGCATGAGAGAGGAGAGCGGATCGAAGAGAAATACTTTTCTTTTCTTTTTTTCCCCCGATTATTGGCTGCATGCTTCTTGGCATTTGGATGAAATAGTGGCAAGGTTTAGCACGCAGAAGTTGCGGTGATTCTGCTCAGGATACGTCATTCGTTACTTCGCTGTATATCAGCAGGACGTAAATGATGACGTCATCAGAGGCGTCCGTAGGATGGCGTCGCCCCTGTTTTATGTGCACTTTTTAGTTTTGTGACGATCAGGAGCGAGTAAGCATGTAGTATTGATCGATGAGTGAAAGAACAGCGTAGCGGCGACGCCCATCTGCCATTTCAGCAGGTTCGCGAGTTTCGCACCAAGTTTAAATGTGAAGTTTCAGCCTCGGCTGACAGAGTTCAGTACTGAGCACGATGCAAGAATACACTCTAAGGGTTTTTCAACATTTCAGAAGCAACGACGACCATTAGTCTCCACAGACACTGCAGAGTCTGGACAGCGAAACGACCAACTTCGGTACGAGGCATCTCCGCATAAGTAAAAAATTTAGCGCAAAAAAAAAAAAGAACACAAAGGACAAAGAAGAACACATAAGACGTTTGACGAGCGCTTATGTGTTATGTGTTCTTCTTTGTCCTTTGTGTTCTTTTTTTGCACTAAATTTTTTACTTAATGGATCACCAACTAGCCCGGCAACATGCTCTCCTCAACTGCATCTCCGTTTGCAGATTTCAAGTACTAAATATAACGTTTAGCACCAAGCAGACTAACGGAGAGACGAACTCCATGCAGTTGAAAGGCGCTTGCTCTGTTCTATACTGTATAGAACACAAAGTTCGGTGGTATATTTGCTGTAGTTACGAAATTGTGTCCTTTTTCCAATAGGAGGATGGGACAGTAAATACGCAACAAAAATAAAATAATGTGTTAAGTTAATACATGAGCCAGAGCCCCGTCACCATCCTTGTGTAATCCAAGACCGCTGCTTCATCAAACGCTTAGTGGCATCCGAGCGATCGGCAGCTATATATATAGTATTCCGCCACCGCAAACTTGTATACGGTTTTATACATGGCTATCGGCGAGGAGGCGTTCTGAAATGGAAAACGGCCAGTCGTCTTCGCGGCGAGGCACTGGACGGCACCACGCGTAGTGTGCAAAGACTGCAACGTATTATGGGCATCCGCAGAGATGGCAGGAAAGAAGTCAACGCCAACGTTGCCACGTACTTACATAAGTGCCGGCTGCAGATCCTTGCGCGTCACTGACTCGATCACACTTTTTTTTTTTTTTTTTTCCAAGCACTTCATCTATGTTTTCAGGTTTATCAAATCCTGCAGCTGCCAACATATGAAAATAAAGAAGCCAAAGGTTAGTCGAATGATAGCATTACGTGAACGCTTCAATTTAAGGCTGGGCTAAATCATGATTATGCGATTCACGTGTAAGTAAATCCCCTCGTCCACCTCAGTTATCATACCAGCCAAATGAGCCTTCAAGAGCTGCTATAAGAGACGGACTTCAAGCCACAGTGGCACTCCTTCCTGGTAGCGCCTCGAAACGTTAGGCTTTTGGATGATTTTCATACGCTTGTCGAAGACATTTTGAAGGCAAGTAGTGCACAGAACATTGTATCCCTGTATTTATTAGCATGTTTGCAAGAAAAAAAGAACAGTGATCTACTGGATAGCGAGCTCGGCTCAAGTCGACGAGAGAATGGTATAGCTCCCACCGAGGCTGCACAAATTCCACTTTTCTTTCCGCTTTTGCATGCTCTCTTTCGATGATATAGCTTGCACACGGCTATCGCTTTGTTCAAACAGGTGCCCCTGAACTACGGCATACTAACGGTAAATAACGTCTCTACATTAGTCTCAAGAAGTGCTATCAATACACAGATTCGTGTTCGAAAAGATAACATTTCTTCCAGAAGAATACAGTGTAATTAAACCAGGTGCTTCATTTTAGAAGGTCCAAATTTTCTTGAAAAAAAAAAAAATTGCAGCGGGCGTTTTCGCTAATAAGCGATTTCCCTTAATAACACAGCGACAGCAACGCGCCCGGCGTAGAACGTTCGGTCAATGAGGGCTTTGAGGCCGAACTGCAGCGCGATGACTGCGGCCAGCGCACATTGAGTCGAGACGAAATTGACATTGAACCACCGTGCGCCCGTCTAGCTCATAGATGGTGCCAAGAGTGATGAAACCCATGGTGAAGCCAACAGTGTACACCACAAGCGCTTTCAGAATGACATTTGACGGCCTTATAACGCGCGCTACAATTTTTTTTACAGAAAATCTTTTTTTGACATCTGTATTCTTTGGGAGACGAGCTCCAATTCTGCAAATACAACGAACTCCTAAAATAAAAATTTAAAAAAAGGTGAACTTGTTTAGCCAATTAGCGAACTAATTGAAGCAGTTTGCTTCGTACCTGGCTTCAGATGTGGCAGGCAAAATTATTGGGCAGCCTTTGTATATTTCTCCCCATTTCGCGGCGTGCAATCTATGGTCGGTGTATTGCGTATGGATAAAGAAGTGATTGCGTATTCGCTGAAACCTTATGCGAATGGCTGACAATTTTAATATAGTACAATGATCTAAATTTACAAAATCTTCTTGACGTGAAATGAGTGGAAGAATTTCAGTTGATCTTCCACTGCATCGCGCCAGGTCAGTTGCAGCAAGAAAAATTTGTACTGGGCAAGAATCTTCCAACGCCTCCAGCGTAATAGCCATGGAGAAGCTGCCGATATGTGGTACCTAAGAAAATAATGTATTGTTACGTGTCAACAAATGGGCTGTCAGGAGCATATACGGACATAACCAAGGTCACCACTTTGGCCACCTGGTGATCTTTACATTCGTATTCTCTTCAATTGGTCGGTCATTTTTGCATTTAGATTCCACGGAGAATATATAAACACGATCGTAAAGCCATCGAGCAGCTTTGGTGATGCGCTGGGGATAAATTTGTGCGGGCTTAAGCTCAGTAATATTGTCGCATGGTGAACGCCAATTAGCATTTGTGACATTGCACCCTAGGTCATCAAAACAGCTGAAACATCGCTGTATGTTGAGCGGGCGACATGTTTAATTAAGGCCGTACGCTAATGAACGAATACATTCCTCTTGCCGCCTCACACTTGTTACAGGCGAGCGTGGAAATGTTCTGCAGTGAATCTAATTTGAAACCGGCTAATGGCATCTTTTTAAGTGTTCATCTCCCATACACATGTATGACGTGAATCTGACCTTTGTACTTTATTCCCTCAGTAAAGAGCAGTGAAATTGTAACTAATACTCAGCTATCTAAAGCCATAGATCCTTGCTAAAGTTGTCGATGGCTTCTTTGTCACGGGCATCCTGCTAAAACCTGGAAAGTAGCGTGTCATATACTCTGATTTTGTGAGAGATGGCGTGGCTGAAACAAAGTAAAACTGAAATGAATTTTGTAAGGCTGCGGTCGGCTACAAGCATTCGGGGCGTTAAGACCGGGTGGGCTGTTTGAAAGGCACGGTGAGCATAAAACCCACTGAAACTGCTCACTTTGTATACGTATGAACGTCTTTCACTGTCGAACGATGCAGGGGTAAATTCAGGAGCTCACCGGTAGTACCGGCATTATGGGCCTGGTGCGCTGCAGCTTTGGCCGAACATGTGGCGCCGTCTGGGAGGCGCCGCTGTAAAAGGCGGCTGTCTGGATCCGCAACCGGGGGTAGCGCCGACGCTGTGTTCCGATTTCTTTTTGGTTCCCCGTAAGAATAAAAAATAAACAGCGACTAATACAAGGGCCTGTACTTACTTAGTCATTTCGAATCTCATATCGCACCCATTGCTTTTCGTTTCGGCTACGCATTTCCCACTTTTTCTTTTTTTTTTTTTTTGTACAGTACTTGACGCTAGGTTTCTTTCAAGCATGCACGAGCGATCGCTTCTTTGTATCGAGCGCGCAACACGCGAAAAATACACACAAAAAAAAAAACGGGTCTTTTTTTTTTTTTTTTTTACTTCTGGACCCAACTCGAGCTCTAAAAGTTGTAACAACTACTAAAAGCTGTTGTAACCAGCGCTGGCAGGTCTTCGGACACAGCCTGTGTTGTAGAGAGCGCGGAGCCTTCCTGCCCAACGGGAGCTTTTCTTTTTTTTTTTTTTCTAACGACTTCCTAATGATAGTTTCCAGCTGTTCTCGGTGCTCGCTTTTGGGAAGCCTAGCCTGACGTAAAAGACGTAGAAGCACGACATGGAGAGCGAAGTACATTGCAGGAGTGCGCGCTTGCTGACTTCACACACGTTCATGGCTCCCCGCAAAGAGAAAACGTCCTTTTAAACTAACAGCTCGATCTGCTGTTGTGTTTATGGGTGTCATAATAGGTACAAAAAAAAAAAACCGTCGAGAGGCAATCGAAAATCAAGTTGTTTCTTTTTTTTTTGCGGTTTCCTTGGAAATCATACGAGAGCGATGTGTCGCGCATCGTTAACAGTGGCACCCGGCCTTGCAGATGCAACTGGCACCCGTCATATTGCGTGGGTTTGCCAACAACTACATAAAAAAATGATTACATATGTGGTGAAAAGACGCCGAAAGGGCCGAATAAAACTTACCTCCAAGCTGACTTCGTAGAAGGCGGTTTTCATTTCGTTAGCGCATTTTCTGAAGGCCCTTCTGCACTGTGAAGTTCCCCGCGCACTCCACGCACGTGCTGGCTTCGTAAAGTTTCTGACCGCGCACCAAGCAGTTATTCTTAAATCAAGTCTCAACATTCCCGATCACGCAAAATCCCCCGAACAGCACGCGCTGTGGAGCTTGCTCAGCTATGGCTGTTTTTCCGCGCACTGAACCGTGTTACGACCAAGCATCCGCAATTGCGCGCTCTATTGTTCGCCTGTGGGCATGGATAAGTTTTGTGAATATGTGGTGATGGTCCAATGGCTCTAAGTGAGCCTGTTTCCAGGAATCCTGTTTTGTAAGCATGTTTTGCTTTGTGGACAACCTGCAAATGCCAAATTGACCCTGTCAAGAGAACGTCTGGAAAAACACAAAGAAACGTCCCCCTGCGGGAAATAGCAGGAAGTGCTTTCTTTCTTTTGTTCACCCTTCCAGTCGAGAAGTGCTATCCTCCAGTGATGAATGCCTCCTATCCAAAGGAGACGACAGAGTGACATGTCCGCTGACGTGCAGGACAAGAAAGGAGCATGACTCATACGGCCATTAAGTGATTTCCCGGGAATGCAGGAAAGATTTGCAATTGTCGAAAAGGGACCATGTTGGGAGCCCTATGCGGCGCCACGTGCACTCGGGTTTCTGAGAAGTAAAACCCCTTGTCAGAACCAGCCTGTGGTTTCTTTGCTGAAGAATAGAAATGTACCTCCTCTCCTCGCCGTTCCCAAGCTTTTCCCGCCAACAAGTGATCACGCCCAACGAATGAATGCCGGACCAGTCAGTGCTTCAGACCATCAGTGCAGTGATGTGTTCGATTGGATGCCGATACCTGAGGGGCGTGCCCTGGATTTGGTTGGTCAGCATCTTCAGAGAGGGGCTGGACATAGGGGGTTTTTAAGGACGCTGCAGAACACGAAATGTCGCTCTGGGCCCTGGGTAAACGGCTCATCCAGTCGCTTCTCGCTATGAACTCTTAACGCTTGCCATTTTGCTGATGTACCCTTCTTTTTCGTGTAAATAATCTTGTAAATAAGTTTCTCAAAGTGCCATTAAACCTGCTTGTACATATTTCACCAACTTCGAAGATTCAATCCTACTTCAACCCCGAGTCTCTGCACGCTACCAAGTGAAGGCCGGGTCGACATAGCCCCAGCGTCACGACAACTGGTGGCAGCGGTGGGATCTGGATCTACAAGCTACAACATCTGGTGATTCGAGGTGGATCTGAATCTGCAAGCCACAACATCTGGTGATCTGACGTGGTATCTCAAGCAACAAGCAGGAGCAACAATCGGCCAACAAGAAAGCAGCTCGGAACATCGATCGCATGTGTGGGTGAGTGCTTGGCTTTTCTTCTGATGTGGACCAGGTTCTAGAACAGGGTTAGATTTTAGAACTGGTAAAGAGAGTGTGGAAACGCCTTTAGGTTTGGTAGTTTGCACAGTTGTTTTGGAAGTAGCCGACACTCGGAGCGATCATGGACCTACAAAAGCTGCAGAAACCGGACCTGTTGCTATTGTGTGAGGAATTGGGAATTGATACAAGTGGTTTGGCACGAAAACCCTTGATTATAAAGGCAATCACTGATCTGGGAACCAATGATGAGGAGCTCAGTGAAGCATGGAACCTCATCGGTCAAAAAAAGGAACAGCTCAGACAGCAGAAAGAGCGTGAAATTGAAAGAGAAGCAAAAAAGCTGGAGCTAGAAATTGAGCTCCGGAAATTAGAACTAGAGTTGAGCAAGAGGTCGGGCGATTGTCCCCAGCTAGCGGTACCTCTTCTCAACAAGGAGGCAGATTTCAAGATGTCAAAGTACATGCAGCCATATGTGATAACAGGGGATATCGGTCTGTATCTGGCTAACTTTGAGCGAACCTGCGAAAAACTGTCCTTCCAGCGAGACACTTGGTCTCAGAGATTATTGACGGTTCTGCCCTGCGAGGCAGCGGAGGTTGTCGCGCGGCTAAGCAAGGAGGACGCGGACAACTACGAGAAGGTCAAAGCTTGCCTTCTGAGAAAGTATAGGCTTAGCGCCGAGGCGTTCAGACAACGTTTTCGGAAAGCTACTAAGTCCAGGGACGAGAGTTACCCTGAATTCCTGTACAATTTAAGAGTTAATTTGGGCGAGTGGCTAAAGAGCACTGATTCCTACAGTGAGAGGGATGCTGTAGTCGAGCGAATTCTTTTGGAGCAGTTTTATAACTGCCTCCCAGAAAAAGCAAGAAATTGGTTACAGGACCGAGGCGACATTAAGTCGGCAACTGAAGCTGCCGAACTCATTGAGGACTATGCTTCGCGCCGACAATTCAGCAACCCAGTAGTGGTTAGGCCCCGCAATTCCAAGTCGAGTGTGAATAACCGTCAGAAAAGGCACTTTGCTAGATTTGCAAACGAAGAAAGGAAGGCTTCTTCAGGCAAACGCCCTAGAAAGGACGGTAGTGAGAAAGGTGGGGAAGTGACCAACGCGCAGAACACAAAGAATAAGCTTGAGGCTAGGAAGCCGCTCACATGCTTTAGGTGTAATGAGCAGGGTCACATTGCCGTCAACTGCCGGAAAGAAAAGATTGCTTTCTCGTATGTCAGTGACTGCGATGAAAATATGCAGCTTTTAGAACCCTACCTGCATGACCTAGTAGTCAACGGGAAGCCTTGCAAGGTACTGCGCGATTCGGCCGCAACGATGGATGTTGTCCATCCGGCGTATGTGTCGCCTTCCGACTATACAGGACAGTGTGCGTGGATCCGCCAGGTAGTGGAGGAACAGAGTGTGTGCTTGCCAATCGCGAACGTGGTCATCGCGGGCCCTTTCGGCGAGTTAACAACCGAGGCTGCCGTTTCAGAAAAGCTGCCTAAGTGCTATCCGTATTTGTTCTCCAACAAATCGGACATGCTGCTGCGAAAGAGGGGCATCCTTTTCGGAGACAGAGTTGTGCAAGCCTTAACACGTTCAAAGGCGCGAGAACTAGCTACACTGCTCATTCCAGAAAAATCCACAGCGGAGGAAACGGCAGTTAAAACAGTGGTAAATGCGGAAGATAGCAGGTCAGAAAACTTTGAGAGCGAGGCATCTCAGATATGTCAACTTGAAAGGGAGCTTGATGAGACGCGGAATGAGGACGTTCTTGAGAGCAACCTCTTGCCGCCAGTGTCTAGTAATCTCACGAGACTTTTAAGTGGAACCCGAGAGGACTTAGCTATGGAGCAAGCCAATGATCCCAAGAATAAGCTCGAAGTACAGTGGGAAGGACCTGCTAAAGTCGTTGCAGAGCTTTCTGACACTAACTACGCAGTGAAAATTCCCGGTAGGCGTAAAGAAGTGCGCATTTATCATTGCAATCTTATGAAGCCTTATGTGCAGAGGGAAGCCGTGGTAAATCTAACGTTAAACTTTCCCGAGGAGATGGGGGACAACTTGATTTGCCTCAGCGGAAAAGGAAGCAACGCTCAGGAGCTTCTCAAAAAGACGGAGCAGAGAGGAGAACTAAAGAAATCCCAGCTGTCCGATCTGGGCGAGATAATAACAAAGTTTGAGGCCTGCTTCGTGGACAGGCCAGGCAGAACTGATTTGACTGAGCACGATATTGAGCTGACTTCAGACGTGCCAGTGCGATCAAGGTGCTACCGATTTTCTCCAAGGCAAAGAGAAATTCTGGATAGGGAAGTAACTCGCATGCTGGAATTGGGAGTAATAAAACCCTCGGAAAGCGATTATGCTTCGCCTATGATCTTAGTAGAAGCTCCAGGTAAAGACCCTAGGCCTGTGGTAGACTACCGAAAGCTAAATTCTCTCACCAGGGATCAAGTGTATCCCATTCCGAATATTGAGGAGAGAGTAGAACAGGTCAGTAGAGCGGCATATGTGACTACGCTGGACCTTACTCGAGGATACTGGCAAGTACCGCTCACTGAACGCGCCAGCAGATACGCGGCTTTCGTCACTCCGACGGGCAGCTACCAGCCAACAATGATGAGTTTCGGGCTCAAAAATGCTCCATTTTGTTTTTCCCGACTCATGGATAGGGTTTTAAAGGGGTGTGAAACATTCGCGGTGCCTTATTTAGACGACATTGCGGTTTTTTCCGACTCATGGGCGGACCATATGGTACATCTAAGAGCTGTACTGAGCCTTTTGCGTCAAGCTGGACTAACCGTAAAGGCCGAGAAATGTTGCCTGGCAAGGGCGACCGTGGACTACTTGGGTCACAATGTAGGTCAAGGTTTCAGGAAACCTAGCGAGATTAAGATTTCTGCGGTAGCAGACTACCCGCGGCCGAGCACGAAGACGGAAATTCGAGCATTCCTGGGTCTGACGGGATACTACAATCACTACATCCCTAACTATTCATCTTTGGCTAGCCCTCTGACCGACGCTCTCCGCAAGACAGAACCGACAAATGTAGTCTGGGACGAACAAAAGGAAGCCTCCTTCGTAAACCTGAAGGCTGTGCTGATTAGCCGTCCGGTATTGCGAGCTCCAGACTATGGCCGAGAATTCACGGTCCAGTGTGATGCCAGTGATCGCGGGTTAGGTGCTGTTCTCTGCCAGAGAGATGACGACGGTAATGAGCACCCCGTGCTCTACTTGAGCAGAAAGCTGAGTTCTAGAGAGAGGGCTTATTGCGCGTCAGAGAAAGAGTGCGCTTGCATTGTATGGGCCATTCAAAAATTGCAGTGCTATCTTGGAGGGGCCAAATTCACCGTAGAGACGGACCATTGTCCCCTGGCTTGGCTGCAAACTGCGACATCGAAGAACAGTCGCCTTCTTAGGTGGAGCTTGATTTTACAGCAGTACAATTTTGAAATAAGATACAAAAAGGGGAAGTTAAATGGGAATGCGGACGCGCTTAGCCGCTCTTTCTAAGCGGTCCGAGATGTTCCTCACCATGTATCCAAATTGATAATCAGGTTTTTTTTTTTCGTGCGCTTGTATATGTGTGACTATGTAAAGCAGCACGTTTGGTTTTCTAGGAATACGTGGGTCCTGAACGTCTTGAGAGTGGGCTTTTCTCGAACAACAATGGCAGTTTTCTTTTGACCTGGTCTCTTCAGACGGGAGCCGAGTGCTTGCTTCGACATGTGGTTGAGTTTCAGACAGCTCGAGCAATTTGGCCTACAACAATCAAGACAACGCGACAAGCAACAGCGAGCTTCAAGCGTTCACGTGCAGGCCATTAAGTCGTCTCTTCATGCAGCAGCTGGGACTGCTGCCCTCCGAGACTCTTCTGGCGGGGGAGGAGGCTGTTACGACCAAGCATCCGCAATTGCGCGCTCTATTGTTCGCCTGTGGGCATGGATAAGTTTTGTGAATATGTGGTGATGGTCCAATGGCTCTAAGTGAGCCTGTTTCCAGGAATCCTGTTTTGTAAGCATGTTTTGCTTTGTGGACAACCTGCAAATGCCAAATTGACCCTGTCAAGAGAACGTCTGGAAAAACACAAAGAAACGTCCCCCTGCGGGAAATAGCAGGAAGTGCTTTCTTTCTTTTGTTCACCCTTCCAGTCGAGAAGTGCTATCCTCCAGTGATGAATGCCTCCTATCCAAAGGAGACGACAGAGTGACATGTCCGCTGACGTGCAGGACAAGAAAGGAGCATGACTCATACGGCCATTAAGTGATTTCCCGGGAATGCAGGAAAGATTTGCAATTGTCGAAAAGGGACCATGTTGGGAGCCCTATGCGGCGCCACGTGCACTCGGGTTTCTGAGAAGTAAAACCCCTTGTCAGAACCAGCCTGTGGTTTCTTTGCTGAAGAATAGAAATGTACCTCCTCTCCTCGCCGTTCCCAAGCTTTTCCCGCCAACAAGTGATCACGCCCAACGAATGAATGCCGGACCAGTCAGTGCTTCAGACCATCAGTGCAGTGATGTGTTCGATTGGATGCCGATACCTGAGGGGCGTGCCCTGGATTTGGTTGGTCAGCATCTTCAGAGAGGGGCTGGACATAGGGGGTTTTTAAGGACGCTGCAGAACACGAAATGTCGCTCTGGGCCCTGGGTAAACGGCTCATCCAGTCGCTTCTCGCTATGAACTCTTAACGCTTGCCATTTTGCTGATGTACCCTTCTTTTTCGTGTAAATAATCTTGTAAATAAGTTTCTCAAAGTGCCATTAAACCTGCTTGTACATATTTCACCAACTTCGAAGATTCAATCCTACTTCAACCCCGAGTCTCTGCACGCTACCAAGTGAAGGCCGGGTCGACATAGCCCCAGCGTCACGACAACCGTCACCACTTATTTCGACGCATCGAGTAGAAAATAAAAACTACGGTAGAACTGCCGAGCGCCGAAAAAGCACGTGCACACAAGGCCCGACGCCTTAGGGTACATCTCCATATACAGCCTGCTCGTCCCGTTGATTTTTTTTTTTTTTTTAAAGAGCCTTTCTATTGACCAACGGAGCCCAGCTCTCGGCTGTCGCTTCTGGGGGGTCTAGCATGCCGCTTCCACATACACTGCCACCGAGGGGAAAAGCCAGTGCTGCGCATTGCACACTGGCTTAGTTTTTGTTTTATTTATGTCTTTACTTTCAAAGTGCCATATTGTTCGGGTTCCGAATTCCTACTTCAAAGGAAAAAAAAAACAACCGTAGAGCCGCCAGCAGAAGCGCTCGCGCGCCGACGATGCGCTGCGCCCAAAGCGCCGGCTGCCGTTTCCCAGACGGCATGAATGGGTAGCGGCTTTCTTCGCTTTGTTTTTGGTTTATTTTTCAACACGCACACATGGTACATGTGTCTGTTATGTACGCGTGTGACAAGAGGCAGGAAATGACCGACAAAAGTTTTCTTCTCACAAGGTTTCTGCCGAGAAGAGTAGACTTCGCGTTCACTCCGCCGCCTCTCTTCGACGAGCAGACATACCACATATGGGTGCGCCGCCGGGAGGTGGCGCTACTTGTTCCGGAGCAGTGGCGCCTCCATACCAGCGCACTAGGCCCATAAGACGCCGCACAATGCTTCCGCATCACGCTCAACTCCGGAGCACCAACCCCTGCACAAAATTGGCTGCTGTTAGCCCGCTACATATATACTGTGCTTCCAAGACTGTAGTCAAAGTGCGCAAACCTTGCGCTTATTGCGCCTTCTCCGTGCCTGCCTGTTACGAACGCGCCGGTGATCGTTCATTACTGGAACCGAAGCATTCATCGCCCAAGACTACGCGCCGGCGTTTGATGCATCCGCTCTTGAGCCGTCTACCTCGGCATGATCCGGTTCAACGACGCCAACGGGGCCCCTGCTTGCAGGTCTTCACTCAACATGGCGTCTTCTGGATGCCGAAGCTGGGGCCTGCGAAACACAGGAAGGAGGTCGGAAGAAGAAGGCGTCGGCGAGCTTCAAGGAGGAAGGCAAAGAATATCCCAAGAAGACGCTGCTGTCGAGTGCTGCTCCCCTTCCCCCCTCATTCTTCCTCGCCTCTCTGCTTTCGGGGCGGGCTCGCGTCGTCCCTGGCAGGGCTAGGCCCTCTCAGCCGCGCCGTGAGCGCATATGTTGCTCTCGCACGCTGGGTCGGTCGTGCTCACCGCCTCCGAGCCGCACGCATGCTATGGTTCCCGCAGCTGGGCAGAACTCGGGCGTGCGCGCTCCTTAAGAGCTCTCCCTTCTTCTTTCCGGACCGCTCGCGCGGGACCCCTGGAAATCGGAGGGAGGGGTCAGGGCGGCAGAAAAGAAGTGAGCCGACTACTACGACGTCGGCGGCGACGACGACGACCGTGCGGCGGCATCGGCGGGAAGTGCCTTCTTCTTCCTCACGAGAGCGTCCGCTGAGGAGAGGAGGGATGGCGAAGAAGCAAAGAGTACCGAGGTGTCCCATTAATCTCTGTCATGTCGCCCCTTCTTGACGGCTAACTCTGGAGGATAATTATATCCTTCTCTCGTTTCGTCTCGCGCCGTCCCATTCTCTTTGCGCGCATACGCGCACGCACGGTCATCGGCGCGCATATAAATACATGGCTGCGACTGGGGGAAGACGAAGAAGCAAAATTAAAGAGAGAAAAGAATCGGCCCGTCCCGCGCTCTGCCAGCCAACGAACGGCTGCCGAGAGCAGCAACAGCAGCAACAGAGCAAAAGGTTCCTCTTGCAAGCCGGCCAGCCAGCCCGCTTGGGCCGGAGCGCTGAGCTGGGCCGGTGTATTATTAAGTGCGGACGTGGGGGAGAGGACTGCTTGCCGCACGCATGGGGGAAAGGACGAAGTGGAGATGCCGCGAAGTCTGCATAAAGAGGGGGACTTATTCGCCAGAAGTTTCCGTCTTCGTCCAAGCGGTGCGACCGCCGCTGCTTGTTCCCTTTTATTTTAACCCAACCGTCACCCCCTCCTATCCATGCTTTCCCGAGGCCGGCACGAAAGAGTCCGCGCGCCACGCTGTAGCGGACGCCGTCGCGTGCGAGCGGTTGCGCGCTGCTCACGTTAGAAGCCACGGGCTCAAGGGAATATGGTGATGAGCCCAGGAAAGGAAACGAGGGTGAGGAAAATAGAAGGAAAAGATGAGGAGACGAAAGAGAGAGGGAGCTCTTCTTCACGCGCGTTTGTTTTGCGGCCACGAAGCGGCGCGGGCTGCGGTGGGTAAAATCCGTCGCGCACGCAGCACCGCGCGCGCGACCTTCGCGGTGGTGCCCGCGCGTTTCCTGCGACCCCATCCAGGGGAAGGCGCTCTTGCTCGCACGTTGCTCGCACGGAGTAGATTCGGTGACCGGTTCGAGGCATGTGTAGCGTGTGAAGCTTGCTTCACGGTTTTTTCTGTTGATTGGTCGCGGTTGCTTGAGGTGCACGCGCGACGTTAATGCATGACCTGCACCCCTATAGGCCGCCACACACGAAGTGGCCGGGTGTGTCATTAAAAAAAAAAAAAAAAAATGTGTGTATGCTCTGTTGTCCACATCGTCGAAACACATCTTCAATATCAATTACCAACTTTGGTATCGCACACCGGTTAGGTAGTTTAGGACCAAACTTTGAACGATCTGAGTGCAGTAACCGTGAGGGCTGACAACGCTGCGCTGCTTGAAAAAGTCTTATTTGCAAGCACCTAGAGAGGCAGGGCGTCGGGAAGCGAGTAATTGTATTTTACCCTAACGTGGTGACAGCGGCACCATTTGGTGTACCTCATCCCAGGAGATGCATTGCTGCAAAAACAAATGGCTTTAGTCTTCCTCCTCAGTTAAAGGAAGGTTGTCGTGAACGCGGATGGACATCCAGGGGATTTTACGAGGCTGACTACGTAATCTGAGCCTTGCCGAATATGGCCACTCGAGCCGGTGCAAATGACGTTTATCGCACAATGCACATGGCGGCGCATCTTAAAGCGTTCCTGTTCGATTCTCGCTGTAGAAAACCTGTTAAAAAAGGCACTGTCAAAGGGTAGTCGCAAGCATGGATGTCAAGTATGCATATACAGTTGTGGGTTGAGTATCGATACGCTGGCTCAAAACTCCATATTTCACATTTCTGTAAAAAAAACGAATTGAAAAGAAAAAAATGTAAACAAACTAAACTATTGAAAGGCTTTCGACATCTCCGCTGAAGGAGCAAAACTGTGTATGCTGCTTTCCGCTTATATATGGTGCGGTGGTGAATATACAAGCTCCTAGAAAACTCTAAGAAACGAACAAACGTACTACACTCCGCTCCGAACATTTCAAACTACATTGGGGGTACAATTATACGCCTACAAGGTATACGCAGCTCGCGTTCGTCCGAAGCGTTTTTCCAAATTAATGTTCAGAAGCGAAAAAGAAGAAACCGCGGACGGGGGGCACACAACAACAGCAACGTTTAAGAGCACTCGCCTCCGATCCATCAATGCCAAATGCTATGAGCAGGAATTTCGGGCCCGCCACCACACATACCGCCTCGCGCCGCGGCGACGGAGAGGGCAGCGAAGGGCTTCGGAGTCACGATTTCAGGCGGCCGCAGTTTCAAGAACCAAAAGTTCGGGAAGCCTGCTTGTACGAGGCAGCCGCAGCATGCAGCACTCGCTGCCTCGGCGGTGACACGTCTCGGTGAAATGCAATCTCGGATGCTGGCACACATCATGCATGGACGCTTGACGTGCCCTATACACCGCGCCCTTGTGTAAAAAAAAAAAAAAAAAAAAAAAAAAATGGCCTCTAATAGGACCGCGTAATTGGAATTTTTTTTTTGTTCTTGTTCCATGTCTTGCCGCATATCTATGGGTGTCGGTTAATACAAAAGTGAGCACGCAAGGTATGGAGACGCCCCGGGTGAAACGCAAGAATCGGCGCACAGGCAGTAACACTGATCATTGTTTTGTTTTGAGATATGTTGGTGAAATGTTGTGAACGGTGAGGTGTATACAGAGAAGAAATAGAAACACTGTTTGTGTAATGGAAGTTTGAATAGCTTGATTGGCATACGCGCTGATGATGATTAAATTTGAGTTAAGCTTATACCCACATCAGACATGTATGCACCTCCATATTCAGTTTAGTAGCATAGATATGTATCCTGTACCGTATATGATGCTGTGCTGCAATTGCAGTGCCACTTCGAAGCCCCCGGCCCGCTCCAATTTTCAATCCATTCTCCTCAATATAATCTCTTTTTTTTTTCTCTCTCTCTTATTTTGAATGTTTGCTCGCCCACACCGCGAACTCCGGCGCCAACCTAAATTTCTTTTGTATGTTCTCAATGACGCAGAGATCGTGCATTTCCTTTTCGTTTTAAAAGTATTATGCTACAAGCACCATACTGCTGGTTTCAAGCCTATATTACCAAGAGCATTATTCCAGCAAGCTAAAACAAGCTCGGCGATTCTTATATCTCTCCCCATGCTATGGTGAATGGCCATCTACTCTCTCCAGATTTTATCCTCGCTCTTTTCTGTCCTCCCTGTACACCCCTTTCCCTTTGCTTCTCTTCCGGTATCGGCTTCCGGCGGATACCAGGAACCTCGCAAACACCAGTGGCCTATAGTGAACACCCCTGAAACGACCTGAATTTCGTGTGCGTTGTTTAAAGACTGTGAGCCACTCAACGTCACCGGACACGCAGAGTTCGCTGATTCACAAATAGGCTCCTTGGTCAGATCAATGGCATTGCACCTAGATGAAAAAAGACACGACGTGAACCAACTCATTACATTAACGTGCATCCGGACGTCTGGTAGAAACAAAGGAAATTCGTGGTGTCTAGCACAAAGCAGTCATCTCGGCTGCGTGCTTCTCGAGATGATACGTATACGTCTATGTCACTCCGCGAGATCTTTCCGAGAAGCGGCGGCGATACACGTCCCGTTGACAACCCCACGTTTCCGTACCGTCTCCATGCACACAGTGGGCCTCCGTCTCAAACTACATCTTTGCCGATAGGCTGCCATCTTTTGCTTTTCGTGGTGTGCATGCGCGGGGTCTCCCACTCGGCTGCCGAGAGATCTCGGGCACGGACGTCGTCGCCACATCTGCGCAGCATGCCCACCGCCGCCCCACGGAGGCCGAAGAGCCAAGAGCCAAGAGGCACATCAGGCGTACGCAGAGGAAGAGAGAGCTAGGCCAGGCTCACAAACTATAGCACGCACAAACAGGCGCAAGTCCAGGCTGCGGCAGGCAGCGGACCACTTTTGAAAAGATTGAAAAGTCTCCGGAAAAAGGCGCGCCTTTCGCGATCCTTGTTTCTTTCGCTTCCTGTCTGCGCAGAGGCGAGCTGTGTGCGTGTGAGCTTGCCATGAGAAGCGGCACCAGGCAGCGGGGGCCGCCGCAGCAGCAGCAGTCCAAGCAACGGCGGCGGCAGCCAGGACGCACGGTCGGGGCCCAAGGTATTCCATCAATCCGTCTTGGCCGCGACCGTCTCCCCTTCCGCGCTCGCTGCGCCCGTGGCGGGGCTTGTTTTGAGTTTGTGCATCAACCCCCCCCCCCCCCCCCTCTCCTTCTCTCTTCGCTTCGTGCTGTATACCCTACCCACCCACCAACCTCCTCTTCGTTTCTGCGAGCTTATTTGTGTATTTCGATGCGGCCCTATGCGCCCGGGCTCATCTGGAGCGGCGTCTTTTTAAGTCAGTGTGGACGCCCGTTGCCAGCGCCTTATGGAGGCCCGCCAGAGTGAGACGTATGCAGCTGGCAGCACGGCTGGGATATGTCCGCCCGGCAGACTGCTTGCTTGTACTCAGGCTTGGACGAAGATGTTACAGAGTAGAATACCGGCTAGAAACGGGGGTATACAACTACTTCGCGCACAGTTCCCAAGTTAGGCGTGTTCGACAAAATAATTCACGGAGCATGCGCTGCGGGTGCGATTTGCATTCTCACACGCGTTATCTAGCGAAGAAAAAACAGACAATTTATGTTTGTGCTGTTAAGTTCTGCTGCTGCGGCTGCTTATAGCAAAAAAAGAACAAACATTTCTTTCGCATACATGGTGCGCACGAATTTTTTTGAGATATGAAATATGTGCCCAGCTGCGAGAGCGTAATTCAGACGGTATCCAGAATGCAAATCGGTTCACATTTAATTCAGACGGTATCCAGAATGCAAATCGGTTCACATTGTTTGGCTATGAAGGATGGTGTAATTTCGAGATTGTTCACATTTAAAATGCGCAATATAACGTTGTTCTGAGCAATATCTGCCTGCAGACTGATGCTGGCTTGGTAAACGAAGTGGCGTACGACGTAGAAACTTCAGAATGTATACTGATATCTCCGCTTTCTTGAACGTGCTTGCGTGTGCATTTTGCTATGTTAAATGAGCGAGGCTATACCATAGAAGATCGCTTAAGCTGGGTCGCTCGTTTTATAACTACTATACACGCGGTGTTGTACGTATATGCGCTCTGACTTACACGTGTACAGCCTTACACGTGTACAGCCTTCTTGGACATATGTTCGCATGGGTCGTTTGGCTTTTATATTTGGAGCTGTTTGTGGTGCTTCCTCGTAATATTCTCTCAGCTACTAAGAAGCTGAGATTGTTACAAGACGCAAACCACTTAGCACAATGGTGAGGCGGGCGTAAAATAAAGGGAGTTTTGAAATTAGTCGTTCGCAAACTCTTAGCAGAGAATGAGAACGTGCATCACGTTTCGAAGAAGACGAACGACTGCCAATTTTAGAAAGTGATCAGAGCGCCATATAACTGCAGGTTCTTCTAGGCTCAACCCGGGGTCCGTCCGCTCCGTGTCCAGGCTCACCTCCGAGAGCGCATATCCATGGCAGCAGCGGGCCGGACGTTTTTGGTTTCGGGCGCGTTGTTGCCGCCGCGCACTCTTCCCATATCGACGCTCATCCATGGCGAAGCTTTGGCTCTCTTGCGGGTCGTTTGGCGGCGTCCCCGAAAATACGTCAGACCACAACATGGCCATCACATTAAATCCTGCCTCGGAGGAAGGGGCGAAAGGGAGGGGGGAAGTCCAGCACTGCGGAAGGAAGCTGATCCCCCCCCCCCCCTTTTCCCCCCTCTCTTCGAGCAAACAGGGCGCAGCAGGGCAGCAGGGCTTTTTAAAAAGGAATAAATATGGGAGTTATAATACTGCGGTAAACACACACGCGCGCGCACACTATACGTACGCACGTACAACGTATACTCACGTGCTCTGAGATTCGTTGCTTTCTCCCTGCGAATTGTTTTCTTTGCTTTTATTGCTCTGAAGAAGTGCTGTTCATTTTTTCGCTCAGTTTTGCAGTCATGGCGGTATATAGAGGCGTCTTTCGTTTCTTTCTGTATTGAATTATGAAGAGAAGGCGCAGGATGCCAGCTTGCTCGTGTGGCTGGTTTTGTCGACGTCCATGGGTCCTGGCTCTCTAAAAGGGCCCTGAGACGTGCACGATCTGAGAAATTCTGACTGCATTTTAAAGTCTTGACGTTGCTCTCTTCGGCGAGAGCGTTCCTCGAACGATGAAAGAAAAAAAGAAACGACACAAGTGATGAACAGCAGAAAACAAGGCTCGGTTGCCCAAGGCAGACTATATTTTACCCTTCTTTTTTATATTTTGTATATTTGATCGAGTTTTGTGCGCGCCGGTGTGTCTGCACAAGAGACGAAAGCAGCGAAGTGTGCAGACGGGAGACGTCAGTTTCGGTTGACGTCCTGAGAGTGTGGCGTACCTAATATAATATACTTTTGTGTTTACGCTATTTTTGAGAAGGAAAAGTTCCTCGTGCGTGTGCCATGGCCTTGTTTGTAGCGGCTTTATACTTCACTCTGACGCTTGAGTCGCCAAGTTGCGGTGACAGGCTCACCGTGCACCTCACCACGTTTCTTTGAGCCTTATACTAAATGGGACATGGAAAAAAAAAAATCAAGCTTGAACTCTGCTTTAAACCATTTTCCACGCGGAGGCGTCGGTTTAGTCTGCGACTACGGGTCCGCCTCCAGTAGATGATCATTACATAACAAATTTTAGTTCGGTAAAATAAATTCTGATTTCAGGGCGCGCGTTTCAATCTGTATGCTGAGATATTGCAGGGCGCTCTGGAAAGACCAGAAATTAAAATAACGCACAGAATTACCACCCTTAAGATTTTCCCCATGAATGAAGTAAAAAAAAAAATGTCTTAATTTTCGTTTCACCATTACGCTATACATTCATTGGAAGAGGGCGCTCTGTTGAACATTCTATCACATTCTGCAGGTGCACGGTACGCAGAAAAGAGTCCACAATTCAAACTTAGTTTCATTTTTTCCTTACGCTCTCGTTTCTTGCCCATTCATGAAGCTTCCCGTAGAGTAGAGGTGAGATTTTGGGGAGCGAAGTCGACAAAGGCTATCTTGGAACAGCTAGTATGCATGACCCTAGAGCATGCAGTCGAATGAAGGTCCTTCTCCAGCGATTGTTGTATTCAAATATCAGCCCAGTTTGTTTTATCATTTTCTTCTAATGTTCCTGTTGGCTTCAAGATGAGGAAGTGAGGCTTGAAATTCCCAGAAATGACTTTTAACACACTTAACCCTTACTTATTTTTGTTGGGAGATAATGGAGGGGGAACAGATGCGGAGTGCATTCATGATGTCATCCCAGTTTGCGTGCAGTGTATGCTCGCTGATAGCTGGAACTGTTCAAGCCAGCGATGCTGTGCACTTAATAAAGTAGACGAGCAGTGTGTCAGACATTACGACGCTTTTATATAAGAACGGCGCTGCAGCGCAGCCCGCTGCTGTGTTTGGAGCTTTTTCTTTCCAACGTTTTTTTTTCCTGGTATTATTCAACAACACGACCAGCGGTGCGCATCCGTATACATCTACGTAGTATACCTGGACGTAACTTTGTTAGATACGCTGAATAATCTCAGTCTACAAAAGAGTTTTCTCTCATTCCACGCCAGCAACAGCAACAAAACATACAATATTAATGGTTTATAAACAGCCGCTTTAAAAATTTAAGCGCCGTGATATGCCTCCATTGCCCGGACGTCGCGGTCAAATGCAGCGAAAATACTTCCTTTTTATCTCAACCAGCAACATGCACAAGTGCGAATTAAGTAGCAACATGCCTCTGTTTATTCGTGTATCGCTGTTAGGACGCCCCAGACAATAACGTGTATAATCCCTTCACGTCCGACCCGCAGCAGAAGTTTATAGACGAAATACACCCACACAAGTATACGCCAACATGAGCACTATATACACCGCACGAAGGCCTGCCTAATCGCGCACCTCCTGAATCGCTTGCCCGCGTATAGAAAACCTTCCCAATACCAACGGATGACATACTCATATCTGGCATGTCAACGAGGGAGTTTTGTGCAAAGATGTATACACTCCGATACAGAGGCCAGCGAAGCCCGTTCCCTCCTGAAGCTTATAGCTCCTGTAAAACTGCATTCCATACAGTAGCGAGAAGAATACTAAAAGCTGGGATTAACAGTTATCGTGCCCATCTCCTGCGTACTTATCGAAATCACTGGCCGCTGTCGTATGTATACAGTGAATACTCTAATTCGTTCCTGGACTGGAAAGCTTTGAGCCACGGCATTGTATCATGCATACACTCTCGCTCTGGCGCTCGCAATTCCCTATTGAATCATGGCTGCGTATTAAAGAGGTGTTCACTGATCACGGTCTGGGAGCTGCCATTTGTGCAGTCATCTTGAAGCTATTAACCGCTCCTTTGCTTTAATTTGATTAGCGGCCTGTTTCGTAATGGTGAGCTCTTTTGGAATGCTATCTAGCAAACTATATACAAAGGATAATGTCGGCATCGTGCACATGCATTGTACGTCATTCCATACCTGCCGATAAAAAAGAATTTTCGATCCACGAACTGTGATTTTGTTGTATTAACTAAGGGGTAAGTGGTTCGCGATTGATTGTAATGCAGATCCACCATGGCCGACGTACATAAGGCCGTTTTATTCATCGTCGTGCTTTCGTGCGTGGCATGTAATGTGGCGCAAAGTCAATTAACCCCCGAACGGGTGTATCAGCTTGATGGACTCGTTAGCTCTAGTTTTAGTTATAGTATATATCTGTTCAGCGTAAAGAGCATCGGTCCCATAGGAAAGCGTCGTCTTCTTTTCATTCCTTTTCGTGGGACTAAGAAAGTCATGGTATAGGTTCATGATTCAGGCTCTGTGTATCTTTTAAGTCAACGGTATTCATAAGATCGCCGGCGCCACGAGCTATGGGACACACGGTTCTTTATTTTTTTTTCATTTCTTATACTTCCTTAATAATCACCGCAAACTTCAGGAGCAATCCTTAAGTTTAGAATTTTTTTTTTGTATCAACAGCGTTCAGCTGTCGTTAGCTGAATGAAGACGCCGCTAACTGCGCATACACATATCATGGAATGGTGGCAATAATAGCTGACGTGCACGAAATATACATACACTGCAACGAAATTCGTGCATTACGTTCTATATTTCAAGCGTCCAGCCAGTATACCGTTGTGATTAACGTTATGTGGTGTATATGCGCAACTTGCCACGTAGCAGTATATATGTTCCAGCGTCCGAATTCCCAAATTCTCAGGAAAACTTGTTGAACAAGGGAACGAGATCGGGGATTTACGTGACTGTATCTGTAATGCGTTTACCTTGTGGGGTCTGTTAACTTTAAATTCAGTCCCCGTTCGCGGCGTACGGAGGCTGGCACTGCCGACCGGGCGCTGCGAAATTCACGACTATAAGGGCGCGTTTCAGCTGCCATCTTATTCCTCGTAACCACTCCTTTTTGTCCTATATATTCGAGCAGCGGGACAAGTTCCTTCGCGGCTCTGATATCTGAGAGCAATCCTTCAAGTACTGCTGCTCTTTTATCACGTTTTATTGGTTTATCATATGGCACGGTCGGAGCTGTGAGTTCCCGACCACTCTCGCTGTGTATACAGTCCACGTGTGCGGGCCGGCCGAAATCAATTACCCCTGTTATATTACTTCCTCGATCGCTCCTGCCCGGCACAGGCTTTCGCGTTGTGTCGCCACAGCGTCGTGACGATTACGGATGGCCGTAGTCTTTGGCGTTCTAGATTGGTGAAGTCGCACTGCTGCTGGGTTGGTAGCTGGCCTGATAGCTGCGCGCGCGGCCGCAGAGCGCCGCGGCAAAGTCCTCTTGCGTACTCACCTTCGCTGCATGGTCCACTCATTCATCGATCAAGGATAGGAGACTCGGAGGTATAACAAGATTTAGGAAACCTTGACTCAGGCGTCCAATTAAATGGACTCACTCCTTGTTCTCCTTGAATGATCGCTAGAGTGCTGAAAAAGAAGATAACGAAGTCGCGAGCACTATACTTTGTGCCACGTATACACAATCAAGCGCACAATCGGAGCCTTCGCTCGCGCTTTTGTGTGTGTGTGTGTGTGTGTGTGTGTGTGTGTGTGTGTGTGTGTGTGTGTGTGTGTGTGTGTGTGTGTGTGTGTGTGTGTGTGTGTGTGTGTGTGTGTGCGTGTGTGTGTGTGTGTGTGTGTGTTTGTGTGTGTGTGTGTGTGTGTGTGTGTGTGTGTGTGTGTGTGTTTGCGTGTGTGTGTGTGTGTGTGTGTGTGTGTGTGTGTGTGTGTGTGTGTGTGTGTGTGTGTGTGTGTGTGTGTGTGTGTGTGTGTGTGTGTGTGTGTGTGTGTGTGTGTGTGTGTGTGTGTGTGTGTGTGTGTGTGTGTGTGTGTGTGTGTGTGTGTGTGTGTGTGTGTTTGCGTGCGTGTGCTATACCTTGACTCGAAGGCAGCTACAGTGCTTTGTCAGCTAGAAAGAAATTCAATTTTTATTTTTTCTTCATTGCCGGTTGATGAATACTTTTCACTATAGTAACGTACGCCCACCGAAATTTACTACCAACAAAGTATTTCGAAGAAAAAGCCAAGCATCCGGGCACTGATTCAGATACGAAAGCCACACAGACAAATCCACGTCAGCACATTCGCCTGTCATGTCCCCTATTGCCGTTTGTTCACTTCCGTTCGGTCTGCTCATGCCATGTACACGGCAAAATTAATTTTGAAAATGAATTAAATTACATTACTAATTGCTACTTCGAACAAGTAATGACATTACATTGCAATTACTTCCTCAGAGTAATGCAATCACTCTTAAATTACTTTTTTAGTTTTTTACCTCACAAAAAGATTTGTAAACATCTTAAAACATGTTCTGACGCAGCGTGCACATTATTCCATATTCATGCCAAATTCCCTGCCAGACAACTATTCCCTTGCTCTTTCCTAAGCATGCGTCATTACAAAAATAAGGCAACGGCAACAAACGACGAAAAAAGTATCATGGTCGAACAATCGTCACTTTCATCGCGTTCAGTCGAAACAAGCGGCGAACCAAGCGCCTTGCTGGCCCGGAGCTGTCTTCAGCGTTTGAATCTCCCGAAGCAGGTTATATATTGCTTTTGTGGTCCCAGACCACAGCAGCTCTTTCACCCAGTAATGCTCACGCCAGAGAAATTTCTACCTATCGCGTCTACTCTTAAGGCAGAGTTCGTCTTAATTTGTGCGCCGCGCTTTTGGGTCGATGACTATGGGTATTATTGTTGCTTGTCCACTGTGCGTGCGCGTCATCACGCGCGCTATTCATTTACTTTCGTTGTAGCAGGCGTCATCATCGGGGCCTCCTTTTGCGCCGCGCTTATATATAGTGCTATGCTCTATCCTGACGTCCTCTGATAGGGTGGCGTGTTTATCAGCGCCGTCTACCTCATCGCGCTGGATGAACTGGTCGAAAGCATTCCTCTGCGCTGTTGCGTGGCACTTTCCGGCCACCCGCCACCACGGAAGCCACCCGAAGTCCTTATCTGCATGGTAGCATTTAAATGGTTGCGAGTTGCCGGACAGTGCCCAGGCACTTCAATACAGCGGACATTTAAAACTCCAACGTCTATGATGTGATAATTGCGCTGCACCGCACTTCTCTGGCGCGATGAGAGGAAGCTTGAACAACATCTTGGCTTTGAACGACGATGAGATGATTATGTTAAACGCTAAGGCAAAACAAAATACACGTGTTTAATAAACTAATGTGCAGTTTCATGCAATCGAATAGATTAATCTTGTTGAATTGTTAAAATATCATTCACATCATCGTTTAGTATGGCAGTGATTCGCATTGAATGTTCATGACTGGTGCTCGTTGTAGACAGGGCAGATGTACCACCACCAATACTTTTTCCGAAATTTCGCTCAACAGTTAACAGTTACGAGCATCTTGATCATTTTAAGTTTCACGATCAACGAACTAAAATGTTTAGCAAGCTTTTATTATGTAAATTCAAGGCGCATGCTGCGATGACGCAACTCTGTTCAGCGTTTTCATTACGGCTTTGAGCCTAAATCTAGTATTTTAACTTGGTCATGCGCTCTATAAGGGCCAGACACGAGGAGCTATTATTCGCTACTTCAAGAGTAACAGAGCTTAATCCTTTGCGGCTGTTTGGTTACAGTTGTGTACAAAGTGAACGTGCAGCACTTGCGTGCTATGCACAGCTGTGATATTCCTGCTTCATGTAAATTCAGCACCCTTCACGTTAAAAATACATAGGTTTCATGCTAACTAGCAAGCGCTTTAACTAAGATAACTTTTTTTTTTTTTGCTGCAAAATCTATTCATGTAAATAAAAACGTTTAGCATATTCTCCATGCTATCGTCAAACCTGTGATACACAGCTGCAACAGCGACGTTCTTCATGTCCCTAAGCGTTCATTTAGAAGTATTGGGCCGGAAGCTGCCAGCGAGGGGTGATAGCGACGCATCATTACTTTTCTCTACGTTGTTCAAAACCTAGTGCAGTCATTAAAGACAAGCAGAATGGCAGGGATAAAATAAATGTTGAGCGCAGCTCTACATAGGCGCAAGCAACAAATCAAGTGCGCTGATTACTGGGCGGCAGAAGCTCTGCACTTGCATGGTGCCGATCAACCCAACGGCAACTGAGTTAAGGCGCCCATCTGCTGCGGTCATGTTTCGATTTCTGCCACTAATATTGTGGCCGCGCACCAGCACATTGTCTGCAAAAAAAAAAAAAAAAAAAAAAAAAAAAAAACTTAGGGCGTTTAGCAGTGCACTGTGCATGTGACGTGAAACTCAGCCATATAGCCGTTTTAGGCAGAGAACAAAATGTTATTTCTTATTGCCTTCTCCTTTGGGAGAGTGCTCAAATGTCACCATGATGCCATTTGTGAAGTCATGCACTTTGCGCCGACCACTCAGCATGATGAACTACGATGCGGCACTTGTGTCTCGTCTAAATTCTTGTCTCGTTCCGCGACTTAGTTTGGTTTTGGTTTTGTGGGGTTTAACGTCCCAAAGCGACTCAGGCTATGAGAGACGCCGTAGTGGAGGACTCCGGAAATTTTGACCACCTGGGGTTCTTTAACGTGCACTGACATCGCACAGCACACGGGCGTCTTGCTTTTCGCCTCCACCGAAAAGCGGCCGCCGAGGCCGGGATTCGATCCCGCGTCCTTGGGAACAGTAGTCGAGCGCCGTAACCACTGCGCCACCCCGGCGGGGGCGACTTAGTGTATTAGCGCTGTTATATTTCTTAAGTTGCAGTGACCTGACGTATAATGCCACCAAATAGGGAGTAATTAGCATGACGTGACGTATACGACAAAGCCGGCGTCGCATAACCAGGAAACGTACTTTTCACAGTTTTCAGTGTAAAGATGGCAAAATAAACATGAAAATAAACATATGGACCCAGCAGAATATTATAGCGCCTTTTTGTGCCGTATCCTTTGCTATGCTGTTTGGTTTGGTTTATGGGGTTTAATTTTCAAAAGCGACTCATGCTATGAGAGACGCCGTAGTGGAGGACTCCGGAAATTTCGACCACCTGGGGTTCTTTAACGTGCACTGACATCGCACAGCACACGGGCGTCCTGCTTTTCGCCTCCACCGAAAAGCGGCCGCCGAGGCCGGGATTCGATCCCGCGTCCTTGGGCACAGTAGTCGAGTGCCTGCACACCCCGGCGGAGTCTTTGCTATGTTGCATATTGTGCTTCCTATTAAACATTTGACAACATTTACGTGGTTTTCTGGAACAAGGATACTCGAAGAACCTGCATATATGATGCTGTTTTCGATTTTTATTTTTTATTTTCTCTACTGTAACACGGGCAGCACCATATTCAGCAGTAAAAACTAAGACACATTATTTGGTCGGGTACTATTGCACTTATAAAACAGACTTAAGTTCTTAAGCAATCTGTATATAATGCAGAGAAGTTTTCACTTTTAGTTTTTTTCTGTGCAAGGTATTCTATGTGCTCATATGGTGCCTGCGGTATCGGAAATTGCGTTAGTGCGAAATCGCAATCTGCGGGCAAAGTGTACCACTGTCTTCGGACAATAGTTGACATTTTGTTCATTACATCCAATTGGTGTCAAAATTCTTCTTCGAAACGAGAATACAAAAAAAAAAAACCCTTATTTTTCGTGTTCAAACGTTGTCTTTTGATATTCAGCATGGACGATGCAATAAAGTAAGTACTTGCACTTCTGACTGCAGAGCGAATATGACGACTTTTGTTTTCTTCCGGAATTCAAGCATACAGTGCATTGTTTGAGTGCTATTAAAAACAGCAGTTCATTAAAATCACTAGGGGAATTATTTGAGCCCATTTACCTTGTACAGAGCACCTGGCTGTATCGCCATCTGTGGGTCATTCTATAGAATATGCAAATTCATCCCTGTGATACATTTCATACATAGTCCTAATCAGGACGACGAGATATACTCCAATAGACTGCGGATTTTTTTTTTTCTTTTGGTTGTATTACTACCTACCGAACGAAAAATCTGGGAATGTTTGAGAAATTGGTGGAGTGAGTTTTCTTTTCAGTACGGCAGCTTCGGTTTCACTCGTCGGCTTTTCCAGGTTTTAACGTAATGAAGTTAAAGATATCGTTCAGCATGGAAATCGGAGGTATTGGCGAGAAAATCGGGATTGGTCGAGAGGGTTGCGATGTTACATGCGAACCGAAAGTGGTCATAAAATAAGTTCAGTTATGATTATCAGATCGTATACCATGACTCAAGCTTAATATGACATGTAAGAGTGGAAAGGAAATTATTACTCTGAGAAGAAAACTGGGATAATCAGCTAGGAATGTAACCTATGATCCTTCGGTTTCGAATTAGACACGTACTCCTAAGTAGTTAATTTACGTTCCTTTGGCTTACTGGTCATCACGTTATCTAGTATACTTACTGATATATGCAATACCTGTAAGACAATTCTAATTAAGGAAGTACGTACCAGAATAGAAGTGCTGACATGCCAGGGTGGTGACGTCACTCGTTTAGTGTGATGGCATGTGGTCACGTGGAGTACAAGTGTATCACGAGCAGGTGCGAGGACCTCAGGCAGCTGAAGGGGCCCAATAATGATCATCGCTTCTTGCCCTTCAATGGCTAGAGACACCAAATTTATCTTAGTCTATTTTCTGTTTTACAATCATGTGTAAGAGATTAAGAAACGTGGATCATACCCTGGATTTTGCCTACGCTTAATAAATAATTTATAACTCAGCTTATTTTGCTACGCAGTTTCGGTTTCGGTTCCAGTTTTCTGAATGGTGGCTCCGCTATCATTACAGTTTGCCGCTTGCTTTATATATGTCTCAAGCACATTGTAACACTTCTGCTGTCGCCGGCTTCCCAGTGAATTTGCGAGAGATAGTAGTATACGAAGAAGGGGATCGTGTATATGCGGAGCGAGCCGGTGCATGGTCGCTAAAATCGGACGGGCGCAGGTAATATCATGTGTATGACTCCTGTCGCAGCTGCATGTGATGCGCACAGACACAGCATGGTTTGAGATGCTCACAGCATTCACTCTAGGGAGAATTTCGTCTTGCTTGGCTTCACTGCGAAAAATAAAAGAAGAGAGAGGAGTGCATTGTCTGTAGCGCCGACATGCGGAGAAGACGTGATGCTCGCAACTGCTGATATGAGCACCATGCGTAACAGCTATTAAGCAGGCGTGCTATTGAATCCAGTTCAGTTCCTTCTGTTCAGTGAGCTCCAGTTGAATTGTATTGAACTGGCTAAATATTCCCTTTCAAAATAAAATCGGTATTTAGTGATTGCAGCTGCAGATGAGTCCATGACGCTGCCAAACTGCGCCTGCATGCATGGCTGAACACTGTTGCGCAGCTTGATGCTGCGCAAGCGTGGGAGCTTTCTCTGTGCACTTAGACCATTATCCCACACACGCACAAATAACTTACAGTTGACTGCTCTCGAGTTGTTCACAGCTCGTCGTTAAGCAGTGAGTCGAGAGAACACCTGCCGCGTTTGTGCAATAACCTCCTTGAAAACTTAATTAGAAGCTGGCGCCGCACGGCTACTGCGCTAACAGTTCAGATATTCCTTCTTTCGCGCTGCCAAGCGACGAAGGAAATAACCGTGCGAAAAATGAAAAAAATATGCATGCGCGCTTTTCCTAGCGAATATCACATGACGCATCGTTTTGCACATCGTACTATTTGTTACGCTATACGGGGAGTGCGCGGAGGCGTGTGTGCAGTAGCGGACTGCTGGAATGGTTACATGGTATCTCCTACAACAAGTGTGGGAATTCCGCTTGACCAAGTCCTATTAGGCTCCCTGTGAAGTCGTTAACAGCCTGCCACGGCTGTGTTCGTTTAACTTGTCATGACAAAGTCCGTCAACAAGAGCTCCGTGACTCTGGGTGTTTTATCATCCTTGCATTTTCTCCGTAAAAAAAAAAAAAAAAAAAAAAAAAAAAAAAAAAAAAAAAAAGGTTGCACGTCCATTCTGCAAGGGGCGTCACTGGCAACCATTATTTTTATATTTTATGCGATCCCTTGTCTTATCTTGTCTCTTTTTCTTGTTTCGGCCTTTGGTTTCTGGCCTTGACTGTCTCGTCTTGGATGCGTTTTTGTTTTTCTTGACATTATACGCAGATCAGCTCGCCTGCTCGTTGTCGCGAATGTAATTCGGTAATAATAATAATCGTGCTTTCTTTTCTCCTCAAGTCCCTGCTTTGCAAAGATGTCGCCGCTGTTCCCGTGAGCCTATTGCTCCATCACTCTGCAGTTCCAAGACTCCTTGGCATTCACAAGAATAAATCTGCTGTTATTCTTCTGTGGCTTTTCATTGCTTTGCATGAAGAGTTATAGCGGGTACGAATAACAATTTCCTCGAAGATGAACGTGAGAAAGTGAAAGTCGAGCTGAGTTTTTTCTATCAGCGTCCGCTGCGTGAATAAGTTCTTGTCAGGTCGAACTTAATCTCGACTTTATATAGACTGAGCCAGGTGGCAATGATGGCCCGTCTGACCGAAAGGTAATAACGTTGGCGAACATAACAAGGGCGCTTGTTCTGGAAGAGGGAAATCCCGGCCTTTTGTCCCCACGCCATATCCGCGGCCATTATGCGATCAATTTCATTATGATTGCGTGCACATTCCATGAAACGAAAAGTGAACATGAGCGGACGTCGTTTTAAAGCACAGCAGCGGCCACCCCGCCTAGTACACTGAGCGCGGTACTCAGCGGTTAGTGTCCCTTGTTATCTATTGTTGTCTCAGTTTGCTCTCTCCATTTGGAGTTAATGGAGTTGCACGATCGAGTGTACGAGGCTACATTCTGTATTCTATGCTTGCGGAGATATATAGGCAAAGAAACGCAGGGAAAATTTATGAGGCACATACAAAAGGTGCCCCATTCTCGCACTCTTCCCTTTAGAGGTCACGTCCTGCGTGACACTCGCGGTACGTAACAAAGAACGTTTCACGTGCGCCGTTTTGGACAAGGGTGCCGCTGGCGAGCACTCTCAAAGATATGTTACAGGCAACATAAACATCGAATAAAGTGGAAAGTGGAAGACTCAGAAGCCGCCGCCCTAGCTCAGTCGGTAGATCACCAAACGCGAAATTTATTTATTTATCTAACTATATACTCATAGGCTCCTTTTACATAGGAGCTTTTTTTCCTTTACTTTCTAATCGTTTGCCTTCATGAGTGCATTGTTATTTCACATCGCTCAATGCACACACAGATACACACAAAATCAACTATGCTTTCCTTTGTGTCGCTCACTGGCCGTTGGCTCCTTTGTAACACTTGCGGAGATGGAATCCTATTCACCTTCAATTTTACGCTGCATAAAGAATGGAAAAGCGTTCTTCTAAGTTTGCAAGAGCTTCAACTATGTACGTGTCGCTGCATAAGAACCTATATAAGTTGTTGACATCAATTTTGTCAGCAAACGCAATGGGTTCCATCACGTCAGAGAGGGTTGTGATGAGTTATGGAAGTAAAGAAAAAAAAAAAAAAAAGTCAGTCAACGCGGTAATGACAACTGAACTCACGTGTATCGCAACCCTGTTCGAAAATTTTAAACCATGCAGGTACGACAAATATTCTAAGACGCACGTCTCATCACAGTCCAGTGACGCTATTTTAATCGACTGCTGATCTGACCCAAAATTCCTTTGTCAATTTTTGCCCCTACTTAAAAGGAAGATTTAGAGGAGTTGTGTTCGGTATAATAAGGTCACTGGGGTGCGAATGGTCGCAAGCGATGAGGTTGGACGGGAAGCTATTGTGCGCTCTCATGACGTCATCAGAGGGCGCTGCGGCTTGCGTCATCGAGCTGCGGGTGCCCCTGGTAGACTCCACGGGAATCTAATTATATATATCTACCGCTCGGGATGCCACAGAGGGGATGGCTGAAACCGAGAAGAAGAGCGGGGTGTTTGGGCCTCCCCTCCCGAAATATTCTCCGGACCGTTCCCCAACCTTCAAACTCTAGCAGAAGCCATGCGACTGCTCCCTCTCCTTATCCCCACCACCTTTTTTTGCTTGCTTCCCGACAACCTTCCCTTGTCGCCAAATGACAGGCTCACGTCGGCTCATTCACGCTGGGGACACCCGTCCCACGTTGGTCGCCCGGAACCGCGCGGAACGAGGGACCTCCATATGCCGACTGAATGGCCTTGCGGGACCCGCTCGGGTCGAGGCAGGGAAATGTAGGTGGAGCGCTGAACAGCGTCGCACCCTATACGTCACAGCAAAAGGTGTCTCGACTCTCGAACGAGGGACAGCGTCTCGACCGCCTTGGTCCCTATACGTTTTTGTCGACGGCAGATGGAGTTCATCATTGCTGTGCTGATCGAAGGAAACGAGACGCTCCCTGTTAACGATTTAGCGCTGTATGGCTATACGCAAAAGCAGAGAGAACAGGAAAAATACAGAACCAGCGTCGAATGTGGGAAGCAACGAAGATGAAAATGGCTTAGGTAGTTTTACAATGGTCGTGCTCTTCTTTTTTTTTTTTCGCTTTTTCGCTTTCTGGATAATTCATGAAGCGAACAACTTTGAAGATAAACAATTAAGATATGAACACCGTTCCCTGCGACAACAAAACGAGGACATTTATGCCTCAAACGAACACAAAGTGTCCCTATCTTCGCATTAGACTTTCGCGGTCTTCACTGTGAGAGCTACGCCGAACTTAATACCGGATACCTAACTCTTGTCGACACTTTGCAGTCGTTTCTTCAAGCAAGATAAACGAACACTTAATAACAACTCTAACTTTTGAGGCAATTGCTGCCTGCAACATTTATTTAAGCAGCGCTGTACATCACGCATATAAGCGGAGTTCGGATATAGCTTGGGTATTCTCTATCGAGCCATCCAACGTACTCGTGCGAGCTGCTATATGCGCAGAAAAAGCTCCGTATATATAATCATCTTCAGCTTCTTCTACTCCGCACTGCAATCATGTTTTGTGATCAGCAGTGCGCCAAATCGCGGCGAGCAGAGGAAGCTTGCATAGGAAGGACGTGTTATCAGATCGATTACGGATAATGCATCAGAGCAAGTACTCATATATGCTGCCATTCCTTCGTCCCTGAGTAAAGCAAAGATCTGAGAGCATCTGTCTAGCTGAGTGTTTCGCCAACCTGGTCTTTCTACGTAGTTAAGGTTCTTATATACTTGCTTGCTTTGTAAGAACGCTCTGTATTAGTGTCGCAGAAGGCCGGCCCTAACGTCAAAGTTAGCATCAACGGTCAAGGTGCATATACGGTGATGTGCGGATCAGCCTGGATTAAAACGGCGTTAAAGCTGAGAATACCGCTTACCACATGACCACGCCGAGGTCGACCGTATATGTCTCTGCAGTTCGCGGGGTTCCAAGGGCAGCACTTGAATGGCGCCTAGAATGTATATAGACTGTACACCGTGCGCAGCCGACCGCGGGATACATCACCCCGCGTACATAGGCGCCCGATTATACGCCATGTATAGCCGGGGAAACGAAGGTGTTGCCCGTTTTGTAACGAGGTCCGCGGAGGAGCGGTGCGGAACGAAGGCCCGGGCGTCGGCGGTGTGCAAGCCAGGCATCGCGGCTTGCGGGCACACTTCTGGAGGAGTTGCAACGGGCCCCGTCTCGCCCGCTCGGGTCGAGCCTTCGCGGTCCCATCCGTCTCCGGCGCCGTCCCAGGGCGAATGCTTCACGATGATGAATCGGCCTAGAATGGAGTTGGTCAGAAGGAGGGGGGAAAGGAGAGGAAGCCTCACCGCGAGACACGCTCCTCTCTAACTTGGAGGAACGCGCGCGCGGATAGGTGCACGCTCTGTGCTTGAAGAGCGAGGCTTAGCGCCGCCGCCATGCATGCGTGTGCTGCTCGCCGCGCGGCCTTTTGCCGCTTTTTCGTTAAGACTACTTCTTCCTCACCTTTTGCTTGCCCGTTGCTGCTGCACCACCTTCCTGGCTCCTCTTCCATGAGTTCGGCCATGTTGGCTTCTACGTTGGTCCTCTGGAACTGTGTACATCGTGTGTTTGTCTTTTCTATTTTTTTTTTTTTTTTTTTTTTTGTTCCGGCTCTCTTTCTCTCTCCCTGTACCTGGCGAATGAACAAGAATGCGGCTCGGTCTCTCCGGGCGGTTCTTCTTCGTCTTCCTGGGCGGTTTCAACGCACCGATTTAGAACGCGCCGTGACGACGAGCGTTGTTTTGAGCCGCTGACGGCCGGAGGTGCGCGGCCGACCCGGTCAAAGACTGCGCGGTCACGGGCGCGCGCCGGTTGGGCCTCGTCGACAGAGAGCGCGTGTTGTGACAACGGCTGCAAAGTAGCAGCGTGGCGCAATATCTTAGTTGACTCTATTTGCCACACCGTCTGAAAGTGACGGGGCTCCTGTCACACAACCACTGTATGCCGTCAGCGTAGCCGGGTTTAGAGCTCCTGGCAATGATGTCAGTTATGGAGAGGTGATAAATAGCGTTGGCGCACGGAGTGGCGCAAGCACTGCACCCCACACGTGGGCCTTCTGTGTCTCGTAATATGCATATCGTTAACCTTCGAATGTGTTGAAATTGTCGCGCTTTTAGTCGGCTCTTCGAACAACACCCGGCGGGTATCATATCCTATATAGTTTTGACATCACTTAATACCATGGTCTATTACGTGTTATTTGCCTGCGTTTGGCGGCGCGCGCTTTCGCAAGCTTTGAGAAGTGAAGTTGCTTTAGTGTGTCCCTGAATCTTTTCTTAAGACTGTGTATGCATATATAAGGTGAAGGTCGGCCATGACGCAGTTCACTTTTTCTGAAGGGAAAGGTCGGAGGATTTATTTACTGTACTTATCAAATACTGCTGAAAAAGCCACGTCCTATCTGATTAGTTACTGAATGCAGTAAAAGCGGTACTAGCAAGCGTTATTATCTTAAGAAGCTAATGAAGAGCACTGTAATTGCAAACAACATGGTGTTATTATTTACTAAGAAAATGGGATCTAAATTGTTTCGCATACGTTAGGTTCTTATGCGGCGCAGTGGTGTGGCTTGTTAAATGGGTGTGAAGTGGAAAAATAAAATAGCCATATGTTCAATATGATCGGTACCCGATACCAATGAGAGCTATACAGGACTGAGCTGGACATAAGGCCGTTCACTTATAGTCCATAGTGGGCGTTGAATGCACAAATCATGCAAGGCGATGGCCATAAAGAAGGCTGCTGGGCGCACGAAAAGGCTGATGATGCAACCCCCCCCCCCCCCCCCCCTCCTCCAATATCATAAACGGTCGCACCATTAGCGACACATTTACTATTCGCGTACGGGTAAATCTTTCTCCATCATTATGCGGCGTACAACCCCGTTTATCCCGACGACGATGTTTATATACAGATGAATGTAGGTGGTGCTGTCGATACATGCTAGTAGCGCCCTCTAAACACGACACTTACTTTCAACTAACTAGCGGCACTTAGCCGCTAAGCTAATTAGAGCCAGCCGTAATTATGAGGTTGCCATTTAACTGCATCGCACTGCAGAAAATGTAATTACAAAATCATTTTATTCGCGCAGCATTCTGTGTCAGCTATTTCCTTTCTTATGGTTGAGGGAATGGCGGCTGACGTTATAAATAACGACTGACTGGTAGAAGAAATGCCGCTTTTGCTCTGCTGTACATTGAATATGGCTCTAAACATTTATTAAAAAGTGTGCACGGTAAAAAGCAACCAAGAAGAGTTGGCAACTGCTGCTTTCAGCCCCTTGTTCCAACCCATGCATCATTATTCTTTAAGTGTCCTAGATAGCTAACAAGAAACACGGCAACCTCTTGCAGCACATTCCGCATCAGAATAAAGCCGGCTTCTACCTCAACGCCAGCCATGAGAACCGCACGAACACTTGGGTCACGAACACGCACGCGAGCGCACTCTTCTGGCCGTGAGTCCGACCTGATTGCGCCCGTACACGCTGTCCGTTTCCATGGACGCAGCGGCGTTTACGTCGTCTGCAGACGCGCAACTCTTCCCGCCATCGATCATTTACGCGAGTTTCATGGGCAACCGAGACGCATGAATATGCATCGCGCACGTACAGGGGCCGCTCCGAGCAGGTGAGACCGCAATCGCTGCGCGCGCGCAGCCTGCAATTGCGGTCAGCGTGGTTCCGGATTGGTCCACCGTTTGCCGAATGGCCCGTATAGGATGCATGAAGAGATTCTACAGCCATACCGTGTACTGCGCAGAAAGAATTGGTGCACGTGGGACATAGTAATTAAGATCAGCAATTCGTCTCAATAGGCTCCAAAACACTGGCTGAATGCAGTATAAATTCATCTTTGCTGCTGAGCCGCGAGAAGGAATTATAACGGGACAAATATTCCTGTGATATTTCACAGAACAGAAGCCATGATCAATTTGAGACAGTTGCAGCTAAACAGTGTTGATTATATACGCACTCCCGACCAACAGCAGAGGCTTGAAAGCTGACCTATACGGCTATGCCAAACTGAAACTTGTCCCGCGCATACGTCTTACTCAAGCTTCCATGCAGGTGACATGGAAAGCCTCATTGTTAGAGCGACTGTTTACTATAAATATGACACTTTATGGTCCCAGCTTTTCAAGCGCTATATCAAAACCATGCAACTCTGAAGGGGCACTGCTATACCCGGGTTAATTTACTGCTGAGCATAACGAGGCCAAAGTATTGTACAGCGGGAAACATGACAGTACCTGCCCAAGCTATATAGAACCGCTTGCTTCACTGCGAATACACATTTAATTGAATTCTTTCACTGCCCCGTAAAATGAGCGGTGTGCCGAGTTTTGATTCACCCTGTATCGCCCGTCTCGCAATTTCATGACAAAATAATGAAAATATAGTTTTTCCAAACAAACATAGAGCTGTTTGAAAGATTCCTTGTTGATTTCGTCGGATACGATGCAAAGTAGCACGTCGGATAAACATCTTACATGAAACTGTGACGTCAGAATGGGAACGGATGAACATAAATATACAAATTATGATTTATTTTAAATCTCCGGTGGGTTGGAGAATTTAAAAAGAATTGAATATTAATGGTAGGAAAGAGTATACCTATGCGGCTTGTACTTCACATAATTACCGTGCCGGTTGAGGCAAGTGATTTAGTAGTGTGCGCCGACTTTTCAGCACCTTCTGCAAAATATTTTTCCGCCATGCGCATAGCATGTACTACGCCATATATGCCAATCTCGTGCGGGTCCTCGTCGCGGAGTATAAGGCGAACAATGTCTTGTGTTCTCCATATGGGCTGGTTATTTCCTCGTCTCACGTGATAGTTAAAAATTGTTAACTCCTGCTTCTCGTGAACGGCATGGCTATACTCCGTGCACTGCACCTCCTCGTAAAGAGTTATATACGGCAACAAGGTCTTGTGTCGCAGTTCTCCGTATAGGCTGGTTATTTCCTCGTCGCATGTGATGGTTCCGAAATTGTAAATCCATGCCTCTCGCGAACGTCTGGACCTGCCCCGTGCACAAGTTCTTGCTCCACAGGCTCATCCCTATTTAATATTTTTGTTCTGCATTCCCACAATAAACACCTTTCTCACTACTCTCTCGCGCACTATCATCACTAATGCTGTATAATAACCGAATACATGATTCATTCTACCATCAGTTCCGGTTAAATAAGCCCATTCGTACGCAGACGTCGAATACCATGCATGAGATCAACTCACACTATGACTAAGATTCTTGATTATTGAGGTCATGTCCACATGCACGCTCACAGCGAAGCTTCATGCAGTTCATGAATAGACGGCAGCGTTAAGGGGTGGTGGATTTATGGCACTTGGTGTCATCTGCGCATGGGAAAGTCTCAGCATTTGATCAGTTGACGTGTTCTTCCGGAGAGCCAATGGAGTTTGAAAAAAAAATAATAATAATAATAAATAAAAATCTGTCTGTTAGTGAACCTCTCGCGTCATTTAACGCTTTTTCGTGCACTCAAGTAGACTTGAAAGCATAATATATAACCAGCAATTCATTTTCTTTAATTAGAAAATATAGATACGATCACTGATTGGTTACGACGTGTGCTTGAATTTTTAATTGATTACGCAGTGCAACCAATTTGTCCAATAAGCCTGTATGCTCCATTTGCTACACACCAATCTGAGCCAAGCACAGCACATATAAAGCTCGTTATTTGGGCACAACGCTACACGACGGCAAAGTTTGCTGATATGTCCTTCACATTTACATTTTTCTTTTTTGAGCTAACGAAGCATAATCTTTGCCGCCGACACAGTTTTCTCCGCGTTAATCCGCAGCGCACGGAGAGCTAGAAGTCGTTCTTCCAGAAATGATGAGAGATGGATGATCTCAGCAGCATCTGAGAGATTGATGCCAAGGCACGCTTTTTCCAGAGTGCCACAGTTGTTCCTCCATGCAGTGCACTCCTGCCAGCAACGTCCGAAACCCACATGTCTGTGGGACCCTCCCGCCGTCAGCCGCGCACTGCTGGCCGCCTTGACGGTACACAGAAGACCCGGGGTGTGGGTGGGGATGCGGAGAAGGAGAAGAAAGGGGTCCGGAAGGCCACGGGGAACGGAAAGACGACCTTTGCGGTACCATGCATGCTCCTTCACGAAAAGTCCGCTGGCCTTCCGCCAGAAGACCGCGGTCGCGCCTTGGGGTCCGCAGGGGAGGCGACAATTGGACGTTCCCCCGGGTCTGTTTTCCGCAAGCCGGCCTTCTGATCGATGGGGCAGCGGTGGCGGCGGCCGCCGGGCCAGAGAGCAACAGCAAACGGTAGCCCCCCCCCCCACCCCCCCCCCCCCCCCCCCCCCCCCTCGCGGACCTTTTTCCCGCCACCCGACTGCCGCCGCCGTCGACCCCAGAGCTGCCGTCGCCGTTGCTGCATGCTCCTTCTCCTGCTTCTGCTACTGCTGGCGTGCCTGATTCCCGGAACCCCGGCGATGCCGTGAAAGGAGACGCCCGGCGATGTCTGGGCTCCGGAATTTTCTCAGGACAGAAAAAATGAAGTCACAGGAGGGCCGGCACTGCGCCTGCATATACAAGTCAGCATTTCCCAGGCTTGTTCATCAACACCCGCACATGCTGTCCGGGGTTGCTGTGGTGTCTATGTCTTTGCTAGAATCGCGGGTTCAGGATCGAGGTCTCCAGAGGTTCATCGTCACCGCTTTATCCGAGCAGGACGTTCAGTTCAGTTCAGTCGTTCAGTCGTGTCCGACTCTTCGTGACCCTATGGACCATTTCACGCCACGCTTTCCGGTCTCTCACTATCTTCCTAACATCACATAACTTCATCTGCAGTGCCTCGAGGATGCCATCTAACCATCGCGTTCGCTGCCTACCCCTTCTCCGGCGACCGTCAACCTTTCCCAACATCAAATCTTTCTCCAGCGACTCCTCTCTTCTCATCAGATGACCAAAGTAGCTGAGTTTTAACTTTAGAATTTGACCCTCCAATGAGCAGTCAGGGTTTATGGTCGACAATATCGACTGATTTGATCTTCTGGCAGTCCAAGGAACTCTCAAGAGTCTTCGCCAGCACCACAATTCAAACGCGTCAATTCTTCGGCGGTCAGCCTTTTTCACAGTCCAACTCTCGCATCCATACATCACAACTGGAAAGACCATGGCACGAGTTATACGGATCTTGGTTGGCAGACTAATGTCTCTGCTCTTTACTAGGCGGTCAAGGCTAACCATTGCTCTCTTTCCCAGAAGCAGGCGTCTCCTAATTTCATGGCTGCAGTCTCCTTCCGAGGTAATCTTGGAGCCCAAGAAGAAAAAATCTGTCACAGCTTCCACTTCTTGTCCATTGATGCTCCAGGACTTGATAGGGCAAGACGCCATGATCTTTGTCTTTTTGATGTTCAGTTTAAGCCCAAACTTCTCACTCTCTTCTTGTACGCGCATCAGAAGTCTCTTGAGTTCCACTTCACTTTCTGCCATTAAAGTGGTATCATCCGCATATCTAAGGTTGTTGATACGTTTTCCAGCAATCTTCACTCCATATGAAGACTCGTCCAGACCGGCCTTCCTCATGATGCACTCTGCATATAGGTTAAATAGGCAGGGCGACAGTATGCAGCCTTGCCTCACTCCTTTCTCAATCGGAAACCAATCGGTAAGACCATGCCCAGTTCTGACTGTGGCCTCTTGTCCTTCACACAGGTTCCTGAGGATACAGATGAGGTGAATTGGAACTCCCATCTCTTGGAGAGCTTGCCACAATCTGCTGTGATCTACGCAGTCAAACGCTTTCGCATAATCAATAAAGCAGAAGTAGATGGGTTTCTGGAACTCTCTTGCTTTTTCCATGATCCAGCGGAGGTTGGCAATTTGGTCTCTAGTTCATCTGCCCTTGCGAAACCCAGCTTGCACGTCCGGAAGCTCCCGATCCACATACTGCTGCAGCCTACCTTGGAGGATTTTCAACATCACCTTGCTAGCATGCGAAATAAGCGCGATCGTGCGGTAGTTGGAACAATCTTTGGCACTGCCTTTCTTTGGAATGGGGATGTAAACTGACCTCCTCCAATCCTGTGGCCACTGCAGGGTTGTCCAAATCTTCTGACATAATGTATGCAGAATGCTAACAGCGTCATGGTTGAGGTTTTGAAGCAACTCAGCTGGATAGCCATCACTTCCGCTGGCTTTCTTCTTAGCAAGACTGGCTAAGGCCCATTCAACTTCACTCTTCAGGATGCCCGGCTCGAGATCAGTAATCACAACCGTCTTATGTTGGGTTTGCACATTCGGGTCCTTCTTGTACAGTTCTACTGTGTATTCCTGCCACCTCTTCTTTATCTCTGAGGCTTCAGTGAGGTCCTTGCCTCGTTTATCCTTTATCACGCCCAGCTTAGCACAGAAGCTTCCTTTGATATCTTTGATTGTCTTGTACAGAGCTCTTGTGTTCCTTAATTGGCTGTTGTCCTCAACAGCTTGGCACTGTATGTTCAGGAAGGCATTCTTATCTCTCCTTGCTATTTTCTGAAAATCCGCATTGAGAACCTTGTATCTTTCTCTTTCCCCCATAACTTTTGTCATCCTCCTTTCCTCAGCTATTTGCAAAGCCTCTTCAGATAGCCAGTTTGCTTTCTTGCATTTCTTTTGCTTTGGAACTACCTTAGTAGCAACTTCTTGTATTATATCACGAACATCAGTCCACATCTCTTCGGGCTCTCTGTCTTCTAGATCTAATTCTTGAAATCGATTGCTCACTTCCACAGCATATTCTAATGGAATTTGATCCAGATCATACCTGAAAGGCCTTCTAGTTTTCTGAGTTTTCCTCAATCGAAGCTTAATTTTGGCAACAAGAAGCTGATGATCGGTGCCACAATCGGCCCCAGGCCTTGTTTTTACTGCTTGTATAGCGCTTCTCCATCTCTGCCGGCAAAGAATATAATCGATCTGATTCCTGTACAGACCGTCCGGTGAAGTCCATGTGTACAGGCGCCTCTTGTGCTGTTGAAAATGAGTATTCGCTATGGTCAGGTTGTTTTCTTGACAAAACTCTACTAGCCTCTGTCCAGCTTCATTTGACTCGCCAAGACCGAACTTGCCTACAATTCCGGCACTGAAGTCGGCATGATCATCAGCTCCCGAGGTGCTGCACTGAAAAAAGATGCCCTTGAAATCGGAGCACTTCAATATTATTACCAGTTGCGAAACTTCCCATAGCGCCCATGTGTATATATATAAAAACGGCGGTTCTGATTGGTCGAAATTCGAGTGTTTACGTATGATGCATCTGTGCCTGCGGTGGCCTGTGGTCTTTGGAGTGTGACCAAGTTGGAAGCTAATCTTTGATATATGGACGATCATCTGGTAACAAAATCAGTTGAAGAGGTGCAGTAGCGAAAATTCTGAAACTTGACAGCCACAGAGCTAATTAGGACATAAAAGAAAACGAAAAGAAAGAAAAAACGCTTTTCAGGAGGCAAACGACAATTGAAAACAGCTGCTATTGGCCGCTCCTGACACAATCTTCAAACATCCAAAATGTGCGTACTTAAACTAGTCAATTTTGGAGCGGAGTTTCACAACTGTATGATCAAAAAGCTCTGTATTTGGTGAAGCCATTCCGTGTCGGAATTCCTCTTAATCTCAGGAGTCGATAAACTGAAACTTGGCCATAGTTGTATACCAGAAGAAGTTCTATAGTTTTGGCTGTAGTAAGGGCATTTCGCAAGAATGAAACAAAAAGTGTTCAATTGTGGCACCGTATTTGGGATGAGAAAAAGCTCCATAAAACTGACGTCTTGCTCTTCTCCCGTGTGCTGCCCAATAAAACTCTTAAACACGCACAGTGCAGTGTGTCTGTACCTTTATGGAGAAAACATCGGCCATTATCTACCTTTTTTTCATGAAGGGAAATTCAAGTGAAGTTTATCGACCATATATCCTCCATGGGGTTATCAAACCAATCTTACGCAAATCGATCTACGTCCAGCAACGCTGCAAAGAAATATAAGAATAATTTGAAAGGTAATTTCTGACAATATTCTTTGCTTAGCAGGAGACACACTCCTTGATACCAGAGACGCTCTTATATGCGCCAACCGGGTGACGAGCGTGACAGTGACCGAGATAGAGATAATAAAGGAGGAATTACTGATACCAAGTGAGATACACATAAATAGTCGGAACGTCGTAGTTTAATCATGGCACAGTTTTAAACAGGATACATTCCGCAGGTCAACAACAGCGTTTGTGTCTGCATGTTTGTCGTCTTCTCGGCCGTGCTCGTCTTTTTTGCGCTCGTCTGAGAGGTTTGCCATATACGCACAAATTGAAATTTCAAGAGACCTACAAAGCTACTTAAAGCTTCCCAAAATTTTGAATGTAATGGCGACAGCGACAAAGCTTCATACGGTCTGAAAAAACAAAAATGTATATTAGCTTCATCACACTGCCCCACAACCCGCTCGACAAAATACGCACACGTTTTCACATTTTGGCATGGCCTCTTTTACGCAATTTTAAATAATAATTCCAGAAAAAAAAATATATAGCACTCCTTTCTGCTACTGTAAGGCAAAATCTACCAAGTGGTGAAGTTCTCGTTTTTAGACTGTGGCAGTATATAGCGACATGAAAGCTAGAGAGATGAAAAATTCGCAGCTCAAAAACTTCCTTCGTATATCTCAAGAGCATCGAGTCTCTGTAAAATGCTCGGGGAAGAAGCATCGGCAACTCGAATGCCATCCATTCGACACTCCCCGTACGTGTGGAGGAGCAGGAATACTTTCGGTCGTCTCGTGATTTATTCGAATTTAAAGCGACCCTAAACGGTCGTCGACAAGATGGGTACGTGCGTTCCCTCTCCACCGAGCACAAAGGAAGGAGCCCGGAACGCGCACAACATAACTGATGGTCTCGAATTGAGCTTCGTTTCCCACTCCATCTTCCATGCATGCATGCGCGCATGTATTTCTATACCTGCGCATGTATATAGATTCCGAGTTGTATTGCTTGTATGCACACATGTCGCAGGGATTCGGATGCGCACTAGCGGTGTATATGCATGTATGCGCTGAATTTGCACAGAAAACACGGAGAAAATGGTTCGGAGGGTCGTTTTGGTTCATGCCCCCCGCCCCCCCCCCCCCCTTTCTGGGTGTGTGTGGCGGGGGGGGGGGGGGGGGGGGGGCGTTAGTAATCCAATGACCGTTATACGCTAGCAAGGGCAGAAGCTTTAAAATGCCCTCACTTGGTGCTAACATCTTGAATTTAATGGTGTTTGTAGAAACTGTATGCTCGGAAAATGGCTGAAACAAAACGAAGCACTGCTGTCAGTCATTCTTTTTGGCTTTCTAGATAATATTATATGACTGACAATTTTAGCATACCTCTATACTGGTTTATAAAGCCGATTTATGAATTAGATTTAATTATTTGGACTACATAGAACTCAAGTAAAAAATACCCATGATTTGAGAGAGTGCAAACAACGCCAAAAGAAATGTTTTTGCATCATTTTGTAGGTCTTTTCTTTCCTTTGTTTTCATTTTGCATCTGTCCACGTTACGAATTTCAACCGTCTCGATCTGCCTCTGAGAAAAAAACGAAACCATTGGGAGAATGCGTCTTGCCTGTTCAGCAGGTTGCCTCCACTTCCTTACTCGTGCCTCTTTATATAAAGCCATTTTACTGACGGGCTGGTTTCTTTTGTCATTAAACTTGTCATTAAACTGTCTCCCTAAACTACGTCACACAGCCGACGTACGAATTTATGTCACCGGTTAGCAATTATGCATGACTTACATGACGTAGGCAGCTTTCACTTTCATATACTGAGAAAAGCTCCCCATGGACTTTCTTAGCATGCCGTACAAATGCTGGGTCCGGGACAGTCAGACTTTTCCGGGCTCACAGAGAGTGGCATTACTGAGTTTCTTCAATCCGGAAATGCTATTCGCTACCGTGCACGTGTGTGTGTGCAGATACATGCGCCGCTTCAGTGAAGAACGGAGCTATGATCTGTTTTTTACTCTTGAGTATCCGTGTAGGAAATTTCTCAGTTGTAGTTAAATGGACAAGGTGGGTGCATGTAAGTCCGCATTTGACTTCTGAACTGTTGTCGTCATGTCTCATTCCAAGTTTGCTCATACGAGGTTACAAATGCGACAGTGACCGCGCGTGGTCGTTGAGAGGGAACATGAAGCAAAACAGATTTTTGGAAGCGCAATGGACTGCGACAAACAGAAGTTGTGCTATCCGCATTTTTTTTTTTTCGGATGATTTTGAAGCCGAACTGTACATGCCGCTCAGAAACGATGAATGCATTCACTCAAATATCCTCATGTTACGCTTGTCAGCACGAACACTAAGCCTCATGTTCATTTCTTCTTGTTCGTTTTTTTCTTCTTCTTCTTTTTTTTTTTCTTTTTTTTTTTTTTTTTTTAAATGAAAGCTACACTTGCGGGAGGCCCAGGGCCGTTGCCTAGCAAACGCCGCAGCTGGTGGACACCGCGCACTCGCCGCGCCACCTGGCAATCAAGAAGCAACCAGAAGAAGATGTCTCGTTTTTAATGTAACAACAACATAGCTAAACAACCAGACTTAACCTGGACTTGCAATCAAGATTTAGGTGGCATAGCTGAGCTAATCCTCTGTTAATATTATGCTGGGCTGGTCTCTTCCTCAAAAAAAAAAAAAAAAAAAAAGAATCGTCTCCACTGGGAATTGAACTGTGCATCCCCCGGATTGGACTAGATGAGACTAGTTTGGATTCGATTGGACCTGATTGGACAGATTTGGATTAAATTGGACAGGATTGTTTAGATTGTACTTGACTGGAATGAACTGTACAGGTTAAGGACAACGCAGAGGGCTATGGAACGAAAAATGGTTTGGTAACGTTAAGGGATAGGAAGCGCATGCAGACTGGGCCACAGAAATAACTCATGTTACTGACATTTTAGTGGAAATCAAGAATAAATGGACATTGGCAGGACATGTAGTGCGAAGAGAGGATAACCGATGGTCGCTTATATAGGGTAACAAACTGGATTCCAAGTGAAGGAAAGCGTAGCAGGGGGCGGCAGAAAGTTAGGTGGGCGGATATGAGGCTATGAAGTTCGCAGGGGTCAAGTAGATGCAGCTATAGCTATAGCACAGGACCGAGTTAATTGGAGGAATATGGGAGAAAAGCCTTCGCCCTGCAGTGGATATAGTCAGGCTGCTGCTGCTGCTGATGATGATGAATTATATACTGATTGGACTGGATTTGCATGGTTAGGCATGACTGGTTTCGATTGGATTAGGTTACACTGGATTGGATGGAATTAGATTGGATTGGAGAGGAGTATGCAGCCCAGCGCCAGGCACACATGCTTTCGCTACGTATATCCTGGCCTAGCTGAGCTAAGCCACGGCCAATTTTCTTTTCAATATCCGTGCGCACAGCACCTTGGACATAGTGAGAGCCGGATCTATCGGCGCCCGCATACGAGTTCGTCGAGACTCCAGCACAGGTGTATGAACATAGTGGAGAAAACGCAATAGCAGACAATGTAAGCAGAAAGTTGCTATTTGGCACAATGCGAGAAAAAAAAAAAAAGAGAGAGAGAGAGAGAGAGACATGCACGACGAGAAGTGCCACTTACCGATAAGACCGGCGCTTACTGCGATAGGTGATATATAGTCAGCGTTCGGCTTGTCTGTAAGTGCACGCGCGTCCATTGTACCTATAGTTATTATAGCCCTGTGTCTAGTAATTAAGCATAAGCTAACTAGCCTAAGCTAGAGTTGTATTTAGGAGTGTTTCTGTTTTTGGCATGGCCTTGTTGGCCATTGACACCTCTTACAGTATTTAAGGGATAACATATTTTTATAAAAAGAATATATTACCTGTGAAATCGAAAAAGAAACATTCGGGGTTGTACTATATGCTTGGTTTATAGGCTGTACTCGTTTACACTTTCAAGCTTTAGTACAAATTTATTGCAATATATTACATAGGCAGCAGATTTACCTTTAGTGCAACTGCATGTGCTTACAAAACAACTCTCCAAGTTTACAATATTTCTCGGCTAAATTTTATACCTCTGCAGTCGCTAACTTGTCTACTCGGCATACATAGGACGTCAATTGCGGATGAAGTCATACTTCCTTATACAACTGGCATAGCCGACGACGCAGGCTTTTTCTATAGGTAATATTCAGGAAATCTGTGCACGGACGCTCTGAACTGCGCGTGCGATGCCTGGTGGCAGTCAAGTTCGAGATAGGTTTGCAAATATAGCGCCATGAACTTGGACTCGGCGGCATTCGCTGCCGAAAACAAATTGCGGCATGTGAACTTCCGAGTCACGAACACCGGCTCTTTATCATGCACTAAAGCCGGCTGCGTGATTAGCTGCGAAGGTGCCACGCTTCCACTGCTTGCGATGCGTCATGACCTAGCCGGATGGGATAACGCTGGAAACATGCGTTCGTGCTTTGTCATGCGCGTTCGTGTAAACTAAGTCACCAAGATTTCGGTCTACCGCCTCTTCGTCTAAGCTCGCTCATGGCGCACATGACCAAGTGATCTCCAACCCGATTACTGCCGCCAGGCGTTACACTCAGTGGCAGTTGGACCGCTCCAGACAAGTGCATGTAATCGGCCCTGCGTGCATGGAAATACCGAACGTGAGTGAGGCCCAGAGCTGTTAAGAAGCGCGGAAATGGTTAATTCTGCTATGGTCAACTCTACGTATACACGCACTGTGAAAGAAAGTGGACGTCCGAAAAAGCTGGGCTAGGCTTTCCCTGACTTTTGCGCATACATCATTACGTTATCGACTTGATCGACCTTGTTATCAGCACGCCATATAGTGTGGTGTACAACTTACCCAGTGTCCGTCAACCTGACACGGTGTCTGCGAATGTGTGACGTGACTGCAGCATGTTGCGGCGCCTCAGCCTTCAGCGGCCTCCAACGTTTCGCACCTGAAGCGGGTAAGTAGAAAGAAAAAAGAACTATTCTATATTCTTCTAGCGTATAAGCTGCCGGCGCATTGTTGGTCGTGATAGGGGAATAATATAGCAGGCAAAAGAAGCTTCCGCCGTTACTATCGCAATTCAGCTATAGCGTTAACCAGAGTTAAACCACAACTAATTTTTTTTTTTAATGAGTACAAGAAAGAACGCTAGTTTGAACAGTATGCCCGGAATTAGAAGTTTCATTGTCGTATGGCTGGTCGTCTCAAACTTAGATTGGGGGCCTATAAGCTGCAGCTTGCAAAAGGAAACAGCTATAATCGGCAGCCGCAGAGGCCATTGGTATACTACAGTCGCCCGTCGTGGCTGTCGCTGTAATAACTGGATTCTGTGTACCCGACTGAATGCCTCGTGGGCACGAAAGATGGATCGCTTTATAATCAACCGCTCGCGAAACGCCGCTCGTACTACGCCGCATTTTTTTTTTTATTTTTTAGTAGCTACCACGGACTGGTTGGAGAGAAAATCACTGGTTGCAGTAGAAACGATAACGACCAGTTGCTTCGCAGGTTCTATTCTGTGAATCGACAGCACTATTTCTTTGGAACAATTTACTTTTCCGGCTTGCGTGATGGCTAGCGGTTTGATAATGAGAGAAAATATAGTGTGCACCTTTTGTTTCGGTGTACTCATCGTTTTATGCGAGAAATAAAAAAAAATGTTTGCAGATTGTCGAAACACGCGATGACCTGTTGGGACAACAAGCTGGAACATCTGAAGCGAAGTTCACTTGATTTTGGTTTCCTTTCCATGTTGCACACACAGAAAAGCGTAGTGCGCAATGCAGAAACTCGCTGGCTTAACAGTCTCACTTTCCTTGGCTCTCCGATGCCTCTCCCCGAATCGCTTAACGTCGCCGCACGCGGCAGTTACTTATACTAAAGCCTAACTTTGCATATCTGCCAACAAGTGGAGGCAACTTGCTCGCTCCTGCAGTAAAGCCTTTCCATAGGACCTGTCTGACGATCCAAGCGACGCCTGTATAACCCCTACCCCTCCACCTCACACACACACGCGCCTGTACACAACCACGGCCGTATAGTTCACACGCGCTGCGCCGAATGTGTTCTGGGCATATTCTGCTCCGTGGCGGATCCTTCTCGCGTAGAGACGGACACGGCCGCAGCGGTTGCCGCGGCCATGTCTGCGGTTCATGCGTGCGTCGGCGTCCGACCGACGGGCAATTCGCACATTTGGGCATATCGGACCCCCGCGCCGCGGCATCCGTCCGTCGGCAGCGCGTACATGCATTCTGAATGGAAAGGGCGCCTTTGTGCGGCGCGCGCTTGGCGCAACAAAGAGCCGCATCCCCGTTCCGGTTGTTGCTAAAATGGGCCTTTGACTTCGCCAGCGCAGTCAATGGGGCGTGCAGAAACGACGGGTGCTCCCTGCATGCACGGCGCGGTAGATTCTGTCCAGGGGGAGAAGAAGGAGGCTTGGGTGGGCTTCTGCAGATGCGGCCGCTGCTGCTGTCTCGTGGGAAACAACAATGACCCTTCCTCGAGCTGCTGCGAGCGCTGGGTGCCACCGCCAGCGGTGCGAGCTAGCGGCCGGTGTTCCTCCGGCGTCCGTCCGCCATATATGCCCCCCTCCCCCTCCATTTTTACCGCCATCTACCGACCCTCCGGTAATCCTTTTTTCATCAAGGAATCTCTGGGCTCTACGCCGTCTGGCCGCCGGGCTTTATAATAAACCCCCGCACCGATCGCAGGTCCCATGTTCTCTGTCATATATGGTGCGCAGGCGCGGCGGTGTGGTGCCTTCCCAAGCTGCCAGGGCGCTCAAGAAGCCGCCGTTGTTCTCCTTGTTCACACTAAGCCTTTGGAAGCCGTACTCTCCCTCTCCTTCTACTTTTTTTCAGGCAGTATACACAGCAAGCTGATATATGCTCTTCGCTCCACCGTTCATTGGCGGGTTCCTTCTGAGAACTTTTGGACGAGCTATTAACCTGACAGCTCTGTAACGAACCAATTGGCAAGCGGAGGTGAACACGCATGGAGCACGCAAGGGATTTGTTTGGTGGGTAAATGTCACCACCTACTTCGTCAATTGCGCACCAGTTATATGTATACTTCGATGAACGCTTCAAACGATATTTTGAATGTGAGGCAATATGTTTTGTACGCTTTTGAGATGTACGGCAGATCGTTTCTCATTAAGTCAAGGGGGCGCTCAAATCACCTTGAGAGTGCAATGCCACAACATTGCAAACAACGTTGCTGCTACATGTTCTGTCATTGCGTGCAGCCTGATGTGCTTGTTGCTGTGTTGTTTTTCATTTTTCAACCAACCATGCGTCTTCTGGTTGTTTTTGCTCTGCGGTAGACGCAGTCAGACTCAGAGTTGATTCTAGCTCTATATATTTAGACCCGATACGCGGAGCTGTCTAGTTAGTGTACGTCTGTACACAAACGAGCTCAGCTGCCAAATGACGTCGAGCACGTCATCCACTCCCGCGGCTGGGTCACGATACCGGCGCAGCTTCCAACTCCTTGAGCGCACTTGCAAACCCGGCCAGTATTGCGGTCTCCCGACGCCACACAGGCCGTCGACCAATCGGAGTTCGGTAATGTCACATGGCATTGTGACGTCATATACCTATTTACTAATCAGGGAATTCTCTGGCAACTCGCGATTAATCAGGAAAGTTCCTGGCACTGCTGGATGCCACCTTCTTTCTTTCTTGTTTTTTTTTTTCTTACATGTAAGCCTTCTATAGCGCTATCGCATTAACGCACCCCTTCGCTTTAAGTTTTCCGTCGCTAAAGAGACTTTCTAAGCTATCTTGATTTCTCTTTCCTACTGCGAAGTGTTCGTGCCTTATACACATCAAATGCATGCCCTTGTTGTTACATTCTGAATGAGCGAAGCGCGGGTGGGTAATGTTCCGGTAGATACAGTACACTGGTTAGGGGCGTGTACCCTTTATCATTGCATTCGGTCTGGCAACCAGCTCAGTGAATGCAGTGTGCGCAGAGGGGCGCGATTGTCAGCCTGCTGATGCGCCCTTTGAGTGCGGCTGGTTTATTGCATGCACGCTGCGCTCACGCTATACGGTTATATCCGTCGCCGGCGCGGGGCTTAGTTTCTCTTTATCTGTATTTTTATCGTCACGACACGTAATAAAGCTGATTTTACCTTCCGACTGTTTTATGCCTGAGTAGCTATTGCCAGGTCCCCAGTCATAGTCCGTGTTTGGAATCTTGCGGTTGTTTTTGTACTTTTCGCACAATTACAACATGTACCGCTGCTCAGCCTTCCTTCCTGATCCGACTGTGCCTTTGTGCGGCTGAATCGCGCAATGACGTATAACTATTTCTGTCCTTTTGTGAAAACAACGGAAAAGGTTGGTACGTCTGGTGCTCAAGACGGTACTGATGCATGCATGGCCGAAAAGGGGTTTTGGCAGCACCTGCAGGTTTAGCATGAACTATAGGTTAGCAACATTGCATTCGCAACGGTGCTTTCCTACCATTTTGGGCGGTGTTTTCGCGATGAGCTCTTACGATTCAAGCAAACTTATGATTTGCTGGAACTAGCTGAATCTAATATAATTATTATAGACTCTTGAAGATACCGGTAATGATGAGTTCATTTATGACGCTGATATAGTTGCTCACTACTGATGAGACTGTTTTGGGTATGCACGCAGAAGATATACCTCAGATAAATTTAGACCCTTCGAGAAGCTGTACGTCTGTGTGCCCTTTTCCATGAAGCACCTTTTTACTTTCTGGATTCCTTTCCTCTTGTCGCTGCAATCGTAGACACACCTTTATTGAGTTTTAAGAGCATAATCCAGAATAAAGACGTGTATGCCTTACAATTCAGTATCACTTCGCAGCGACGTTCAATTCGTTTCCCCGAAATGTCTCGCGCAGGAAGCGGCTTGCCACATAGTGTATGTACACTTGCAAAGGCAGAAACGCTCTCCTCGATGTAAAGTCCGAAAGTTAACAAGCCGTTACAAGCGCCGCGATGCGCGCACATTACACGCACGCCTCTTGTACATCTGCAGCTCAACAGAGAGACGCGTTACACGGCGCGTCTTCGGCTTCGCCGTTTTGACTAATCTTTCTTCGATTCGTCAATTGGCAACGAGAGTATGATGAACGAGGCTGGACAAAGGCCAAACCGATGATGGCACCTTCCGTTTTTCCTTCTTCTCCTCCCTCCTCGCTCATCTTCACGCCTGTGTATATGTGGTGTGCGTGCGTGTGAATGCATTGCCTCTTGTGTGCGGACGAGCGTGGGCCCGGTCCTGTATGTGTACTATGTGCTCGGGCACTTCGCGCGGACCGTATACACCTATATGCACCTATATAGATGGCGAACGCACGCACAGAATGCGCTGGGCCCTTCCGCGCGAGCCATTTACGAGGATGGATTGTCATTGTATCGCGCGCGTGATCTATATAGAAGAGGGCACCAGGCCTTTGCGCGTGTGTCTGTGCGCTGCATGTCCGCTATAGCTGTATAGACGCTTGTTCACTCTGTATATAGCAGTGCCGTCCGTGGTCCCTCGTAGTACGTATACGACGCGTGTGTTTGTGTGTGCGCAGTTTCTCGCACACGCACACGAGAAAATGGTGTGCGCAAGCACCGTTGAATGAGGCCCTTCTTTCCACCGCGTATATGTATAGCATGCTGCTGAAGATGCGTTGATGTTGTTGGCTCGCTATAAGCGCACTGCGACGGCGAAGAGGGCATCCGACGCTGCCATCGCTCAAGCGAAACTCAAACTAGATGGATGCGCGTGTCCCCACACAATTGGAATTAGCCACCGGCGACGCCGCCGCCACCACACGTGGCGATGTCTTGCGAGTGTTTTCCTTCGTGTGTTTTTTCCCCATTTGTTGTCTTCTTTCTAGTTTCTTTTTTGTTTATCTCTCCCCTCCTCTTTTTTTTTTTTTTTCTTTTTTTTCCTCCGCTTGCTCTCTGCCACTTCGTAGGTATGCCGCAAGAGACGCAAGAGCGGAGAGAAAGGTGTCGTGAATAATGGGGGCTTTCTCCCACATACAAGGGCGCACTTTCTGTTGTTTCCTTCCGTGCTGCGCTTACTCGTGTTAATTCGCTTCGCGCTGCCCTTACAGATCATTTTGCGCGCTGACGGATCGACCTTTGCGTGGTGCTTTGTGTGCCTGCGCGTTTTTATCAAGTGCGTGTCTTCAGTCCGCGCCGTGGAGTGAGCGACGCCGGCAGGTAATTTAAAGCTGTAAATACATGTCGCCATATTCTATATAGAGCAAAAATGCATGCCCTGGCTGAACAATTCCCGACAGGGCTTATGCACCGCATGCAAGAAGCAGGAAAGGTTAAGGCCGCTGCATGCATTGCTTCATGGCAGCTGATTTCGCATTTTAGCAAATGATTTCCGGTGGTTTATGAAAAAGGGAATTAATAGAGCCTAATCAATTTGACGCGAATAGTCGAGTCAGCGCTGAAAAATGAGTCCCTTGTCCGCGATCGACAGCGTTAGGGACATAAAATAAGACTCTAAGCGTCGTACAGATCCGCGTGCGCTTTGTTTAACTGTGTATAATGCACGTGAAGTTATATTGAGCAACTTGCAGTGTCCTCACATGGGCCCAGCTGTCCTAAGTGGCACAATTAAACAAATTTGAAATTAACACCTAAGATGTAAATCTAATGTACCTGCATATGTACTAAAGAAGGCAATTCGCAAGACAGTCGCCGGTGGGCGTCGTACTCTTATATGGATTTTATTATTTTACCATATATACACCCGTTCTATCCTATATCTCCCTATCCGGCCCTCTTCCATTTCCTCTTACTGTCAACTTGCATTGTCGCTTTGTTTTCGCCACTGCATCTCAGGTGCCTCCGAGCGCGAGGGAAGATTCCGCAGCTGACAAATATTTGCATTCATTTTTAAAATTTCTTTATAAACCACTTAATTATGTCACCTGACAAGTAAACAGATAACTTTGGTGAACTAAAGTTGCTTCCTCTTCTAAACCTACACAAAGCGAACTTGCTAAGCTCTACGAATTAAGCCGGTGTGAATGGAAACGCGGTGTGAATGGAATGATGCAAACGCGAAAAAAATTATGGACTTATTGCAGCGTCATCTTCTTTGGTCATATTAAGGAATTGTGGAGTAAGGATTTATATGTTTTTACTTATGTGTCGGCAACAAATTTTATTTTTGTACCTAGCACAAATAGGAGTACTATTCATTATTTTTTTATATATCATTGTCACATCCCGCTAAAAAAAATGCTGTAAATTCCAGCGTTAGGCAGTGGATTTTGTTCTCGGCTTATTTGTTTGGCTCGTATGAATATTCATTTGTATGATTTTAGTTTTTATTTATGTACCTAACCAAAAGTATTACAGGCGCAGTTTAATGGCGAAAGCCTTTCATTTTCCTTCCCTTCTTCCTCTTTATTGGGTGTTTGTGTACTCGTTATAATTTCATTACTTACTTTTCTTTGACTTCTTCGTCAGAACCTATTGTGACGTTCTTTCCTAGGAAATTATATTGACGCTCGAACCTATATTGCGACGTCTCGCTGACACATCTCGCGGAATCTCGTAGAATCTCGTAGAATCTCGCTGATACATCTTGCAGACGCGATACATTCACCATGAACCTAAAAAAGGTTTTCGCCTTAAAATGTTTAAAGTCTTGCTGCACTTCATGTTGCCGTGCAGTAAATTATTTGTCCGTGACCCAGAATCCCAATGCGGGAATAAACATTTGATTCGATACTAGATCGACTGAAATGAAATCGAGCGAGCGTCAAAGTCCTTGCATATCCCCAGCCTTCAGCGCAGCTCTAGACTTGCCGATAGCTACATGGGCGCAAGCAGGAGCGGCCCGCCGCGAGCAGTGAAATGCTTCTGCGTTCACTTTCGTCATCTTCAACAACAGCGCGCGGAAGTGCGCGGGGAAAGAGGCGGGGGGAGTGGGAGAGGGGACGCATTCGCAATCGCAGCAAGGTGGGACCCCGCGCCACTGCCGAGACGAACCGGCTACGAGATTAATGGAACTTTGATGATGACAGCAGTTCTCTTTCAAGAACCTGCAGCGGGGAGTGGCGGGGCGGTAACTGCGTAGACATGATTTTGGGACCCTTCTCTCTCCTCTTACTGTTGTTTAGTACATTTAGCACAGGCTCGCACAGTTCGAGCCCGTTTTGCTTGCACTTGTCTTCTTTTTTCGTTTACTTCGTTCTTTCCTGTTCTCCTCTCCCTCCCTTTTTGGGAGTCTCCATCCAAGTGGACTCAACTTCAGGTGGCGCGCAGACAGAAATTCATAAACGGGTCCTTGGCCTGTCAGCGTGCACGGCTCTGAGCAGCGAGAACGTCAATAGGATTCGATGCAGCTTTTAGGCACGATAGCTCCTTGCGGCTGACTATTAATGTAAGAGTCAACATGTAGGGTGGATGGCCTTTCACATACGGCGTAATTTAAGTACTGCTTGCTCGAGGAAAGGCAACGTGGCGAGCTCTATAATCGCACAATATTTTTGTTCGGTAACCAAAAGCATCAGCACTTTATAGCTCACCATAAACAACCGCATTAATTATGCATGCCACCATCCATAACTCATCGCGTCGAACGGACTTGGGTCATCTTTCGGTCATGCCGCAAACAGAGAAAGTCATGCCGCAAAAAGCAGAAACAAGAAGGGTATTGGACGCGAAGACATACAGTGGCGTCACCTCTCGGCAGGACTTGCGTGACACTCTAAGCGGGATAACGCGCGTTGAACTGCTGCTGCGATACTGTCCTGGGCGGTTTAGTTGCGTGTTAGTAATTTATTTATTTATTTACTGTACACTTCGGTTCGGCTGTGTTTAAACTTAATTTGAAGTATGAGGCCCTCTCATTTCGCAGAAAAGCATTTCACCGAGCTGCCCAAGCTTAGCCAGACCCCCTTAGGAGACAAGTTGCCGGGGGAAGCGGCGCGGTGCTGCCGCTCCCCTGAGTGTGTAAGAATAGGCAGGAGCAGTTGAGACGACGCGTAGAAATCTTCTAATCCAACTTCCTTTTTTTTTTTTTAAGCGACTATAATCGCAATTTTCACCCCCCCCCCCTCCCCCACAAGGATGAAATACTGGCATTGTATGGATAGCACGGATGAATGAACCCATCGGCTCGAATCTGCAGGGATCCAAGTGAAGTTGTAAGATAGACGTATACCACACCGTACTGTATGCCATACCATATCATATTGTCACGTCTCGATTGAACGCCAAGGAGGACCCAAAGATAGGACGGGTTTAATAAATCAACCTGGACGAGTCTTGCGCTCCAACTTCCTTCTCTTCCAGGCTCGCGCTTGTGTGTGGCCCAGTCATCATCTTTGGCGTCGTCTTCTATGCGGCATTTGCCCCCCTCCTCAGGAAGCATCGTCCCGATGAGCATAAAAGGGAGTAGGGGGTCAAGGTCAGTCCGAGTTGTACGGCTTCATGCGTACAACGTGGACGACGTCGGCTTGTTGCTGGCGTCGCTTCGAGGTCGACACCCCGTCTGGCACCACCTCATAAGTGACGTCGGTTAAACGTCGCTGAACAAGATATGGCCCGAAATATCGCCGCAATAGTTTTTCGGAGAGTCCACGGCGGCGAATAGGCGTCCAGATCCACACTTTGTCGCCAGGTTCGTACATGACATGTCGGCGTCTATGATTGTAGCGTCGTGCATCATGCTCTTGCTGATTCTTGATCCGCACACGCGCTAGTTGGCGGGCTTCCTCTGCACGCTGAGCGATTTCCTCGGCGTCCTGATCGAGATCGTCGGTGTCGGCATTCGGGAGCAACATTGCATCCAGCATAGTTGTTACTGGTCGCCCGTGAAGGAGGCTGAATGGTGTCATACGAGTGGTGTCTTGGCGTGCCGTATTGTAGGCGAACGTGACGTAGGGAAGAATTTCGTCCCAATTCTTGTGGTTCACGTCAACGTACATGCAAAGCATGTCTGCAATGGTTTTATTGAGGCGTTCCGTCAACCCATTGGTTTGGGGGTGATAGGCTGTAGTTTTACGGTGACTGGTACCACTGAGGCGGAGAACGGTCTCCAAAAGTTCGGCCGTAAATGCAGTTCCTCGGTCAGTTATAATGAGCGCCGGAGCGCCATGCCTCAGGACAATGTTCTCCACGAAGAACCGAGCTGCTTCGGCGGCGGTACCCTTTGGCAGAGCCTTGGTCTCCGCGTAGCGGGTTAGATAATCGGTGGCGACAATTATCCATTTATTTCCGGCTGTCGACGTCGGAAATGGTCCCAGGAGGTCCATGCCGATTTGCTTAAAAGGTGTTGTTGGCACTTGAAGAGGATGGAGTAGGCCAGCTGGTTTTACAGGGGGTGACTTACGGCGCTGGCAGTCTATGCACGTACGTACATAGTGTTTCACTGTCGCAGGCAGTTTTGGCCAGATAGTATCCGTGCTGGACTCTAGCCAACGTGCGGGTGTAGCCTAGGTGACCGGCGGTTGGCTCGTCGTGACACGCTTGCAGAACTTCACTGCGGAGAACAGATGGGACGACGAGTAGATGACTGTTTCCCCCAGGGCGGAAGTTCTTCTTGTAAAGAACGTTGTTGCGAATAAAGAATGAAGAGATTACTCGGGTGAAAATCTTAGGCACAGCGGCAGTTCGTTTTTCCAAGAAATCAATAAGAGGGAGCAATTCCTGGTCTTCTCGCTGCTGTTGGGAAAGCGTTGCGTCATCTATGACACCTAAAAATGCAGTGTCTTCATCGGTCATAGTAAAAGGTTCGACCGGCGCTCGCGAAAGGCAGTCAGCATCCGCGTGCTTTTTTCCAGATTTGTAAATAACTGCCATGTCGAATTCTTGTAATCGAAGGCTCCAACGCGCGAGTCTCCCTGAAGGGTCCTTTAGATTCGTCAGCCAACAGAGCGAGTGATGGTCGCTAACGACTTGAAAGGGGCGAGCGTACAAATAAGGGCGGAACTTCATAACCGCCCATACCACTGCAAGGCATTCTTTTTCGGTTGCCGAGTAGTTCGCTTCTGCTTTAGATAGGGTCCTGCTGGCGTAAGCAATTACTTTTTCCACACCACCCTGGCGCTGCACCAGCACAGCACCTAAGCCCACGTTGCTGGCATCCGTATGAAGCAGTGTAGGGGCGTCGTCATCAAAGTGCGCCAGGACAGGTGGTGTCTGTAAACGTCTCCGCAGCTCATTAAACGCTTGTTCCTGTTCTTCACCCCAGTGAAAGACAGCATTGTCACGCGTCAGCGAAGTTAATGGCCAGGCAATTCGTGAGAAACCAGCAATAAACCGGCGGTAATAGGCGCAAAGACCCAGGAAACGCCGCAATGTCTTTTTGTCCGTAGGTGTCGGGAACTTGGCGACTGCGGAGAGCTTTTCAGGATCAGGCCGGACACCTTCTTGGCTAACGACGTGACCTAAGAATTGCAGCTCCTCGTACCCGAAGTGGCACTTCTCGGGTTTTAGTGTGAGGCCCGCAGATCGTATGGCCTGAAATACAGCTAGCAGACGGCGTAGATGCTCTTCAAATGTGGCCGAAAACACAATCACGTCGTCAAGATACACCAGGCATGTTTGCCACTTAAGTCCCGAGAGCACAGTATCCATCAACCTCTGAAATGTTGCTGGTGCTGAGCATAAACCGAACGGAAGGACCTTAAACTCGTACAATCCATCGGGAGTGACGAATGCTGTCTTCTCCCGATCTCTCTCGTCTACTTCTATCTGCCAATATCCACTTTTCAAGTCCATTGATGAGAAGTAACGTGCATTTCGTAGGCGATCAAGGGAATCGTCGATGCGAGGAAGAGGGTACACGTCTTTTTTAGTTACTTGGTTGAGCTTGCGGTAATCTATGCAAAATCGTAAGCTGCCGTCCTTCTTTTTAACAAGTACCACGGGGGAAGCCCAGGGGCTCTGTGACGGCTGGATAACGTCGTCTCTAAGCATTTCGGCCACCTGGCGCTGAATGGCTGCACGTTCTTTCGGAGCTACACGGTAAGGATTTTGTCGAATCGGGCGAATCGAGTCATCCGTGATGATTCGATGTTTTGTCAAAGGCGTTTGGCCGATCCGCGATTCGGAAGCAAAGCAGTCTCGAAATTGATCTATGAGATCCAAAAGACGGTCCCGTTCTGAAGAAGACAAATTTTTACTCACATCGACGATGGTTACGGGCGTCTTGCACATTGATCCTTCCTGTTGCAGTGAGAAGCAGTGCTGCGCCTTTAGGATGCTGTCGAAAAAGGCCACAGTTGTGCCTTTCGGAATTTGCTGACGCTCGTCGCTGAAGTTTGTCAGCAGCACTTCGGTCTGTCCATTGGTCAAGTTGACTAGCCCTCGAGCTATAGAAACACCTCGGCTTAATATCAGGGCGACTGCCCTTTCGGCGATACCATCGCCGGTATGCGCCATGTCGCACTTCACTTCAACAAGAGAGCATGATCGCGGAGGTAATGTCACTGTCTCATTGGCGACGCGTAAGGGCATCAGTGGTACTTCCGCACAACCAAGGTCTTCATGATTGTTGGTGAAGGCAACGACGCTGTCACGAATGCTGATTACAGCCCCATGAAGACGCAGAAAGTCCATGCCCAAGATGAGATCTTTGCAACAGTCAGGGAGAATAACGAAGCTGCCAACAAACACCGCGTTTCCTATTCCTATCCGGGCAGTGCACTTCCCTGTCGGTGCCAGTAGCTGGCCCCCAGCACTTCTTATTACTGGCCCAGTCCATTCGGTTTTTACTTTGCGCAGCGTGTCAGCCAGTTTCTGGCTAATAATTGAAAAATCCGCCCCGGTATCCACCAAAGCATGTACCTCCAGCCCATCAATGGAAACGGCGAGGTCAGCGCTAACAACGTTATCTGGGTTGCTCGTCTCTTTCGGCATTTTCGGCGGAAGTGCGGCAAGGTCAGCGGTATCAGCTTCGTCGTCGGGGCTGCTCATCTGATGCGGCATTTTCGGTGGTAATGTAGGCGGCATTTTCGGCGGTAGTGCGGCAATGTCCATACTAACGGCAGCGTCAGAAGCACGGGCTGTCGGCTGTTGCGGCGGTGGTGAGGGTTTTGACACTTTTAGACTGTGTGCAACCTCCCCTCGTGAGGTTGCGGCTGTTAGTTTCCCCGGTGAGGGCTAGGGGACCGCCGTCCGCCAACGTCAGCATTGCCACGACGCATCGGCGGAGAATAACGCTGTGGCGATGGGGAGGAGCGGCGGCGGAAGCCCGGGGATTCGGTTTCCCTGCTGACCGGAAGGCCGTCGTCGGTTTGGGCAGTGTCAGCGTCGAAGCGGCGGCGAGCAGAAGCAGACGGAAAGGCCTGCCCCTCTTCGCGGTAACGGCAGTACCGATATACGTGGCCAAGTTGTCCGCAGTAGAAACAGAGTGGCCGGCTGTCATAACTGCGCCACCTGTCCGTTCGGCGTAGTTGAGAGCACCTGGAAGGCGCCCACTGAGGCCCCTGGAAGAATCGCGTCTCCTGACGGCTTGGTGCGCTCGGTGAGGCGTGGTCTGGAGGCGGGCGACGTAGGACCGCGGCGTAGCTCTCAGATTGCGGCTCGTGATAAGGTGCAGGAATGTTGGCCGGGTAGTTGACCGGTTGTGGAACGCGGTATGGTGGTTCGGAAATGACTGCCGCGTTGTCGACTGGATGAAACTCGTTGCACTGGGCAGACGGTGTTAGGGAGCACCGAATTTCATTCCTTACAGCCTGCACGAGGGCCTCTGACGACTGAGCTTTCGTAACCGAAATTCGCTGCAACTCCTCAAGGACAATTTCTCTAATCATGTCTCGAAGAGTGGTCTGATCTGTTGCAGTCAGCGCCGCCGCAGTCGTCGGGGCACAGCTGGCTGGTCGGTTGTACTGGCGGCACCGATCTTGGAGGGCTCGCTCTATAGCCGTAGCGTCCTTAATGAACTCACTCACGGTTTTAGGTGGGTTGCGTACTAAGCCGGCAAACACCTGTTCTTTGACACCGTGCATGAGATGCCGTAACTTCTTTGGCTCACTCATATCAGGGTCGGCACGGCGAAAAAGGCGAGCCATGTCTTCCGCAAACATAGCCACGCTCTCATTCGGCTTCTGGACACGCACTTCAAGCAGGCGCAGCGCATTGTCGCGTCGATCAGTTCTCGCAAATGTGTCTACAAGCTGGCGGCGGAAGTCGTTCCATGTGGATAAGCTGGCCTCGTGGTTTTCAAACCACGTTCTAGCATTATCCTGAAGGGCAAAATAAACATTGCAAAGCTTGTGATCTTCGCTCCACTGATTAATCTTGGCCACTCGCTCAAACTGGTCAAGCCAGTCCTCGACATCTTCAAACGCTTCCCCGCGAAAGCACTCTGGCACCTTGGTGTTCTGAAGAGTCACCGGCGTAGGGTTGGGATGTGCCATGGCTTTGGAGACCTGATGGACTTGGTCGTTTGAAGAGTAGCTTGGCAGATGGTTGTACTCCGGGGCTAGGCCTAGAAGGCGGCGGCTAGCGCGATGTACAGGCGTGTCGATGTCTGGGATTCGCTGTGGACTGCCGGAAGGAGTCTTATGCATACCCCAGCGCGCTCCACCAGTGTCACGTCTCGATTGAACGCCAAGGAGGACCCAAAGATAGGACGGGTTTAATAAATCAACCTGGACGAGTCTTGCGCTCCAACTTCCTTCTCTTCCAGGCTCGCGCTTGTGTGTGGCCCAGTCATCATCTTTGGCGTCGTCTTCTATGCGGCAATATCATACCATACCATACCGTACCGTACCGCATCATACGATACCGTACCATACCATACCATATACCATACCATATACCATACCATATACCATACCATATACCATACCATGCCATACCATACCATACCATACCATACCATACCATACCATACCATACCATACCATACCACACCATGGCTTACTATATACCGTATACCAATTTGCAGTGAAGTTTCGTTCATTTTCATGACACCGAAGTTAAGATAATTAACCGAAAGGTGCTCGCAAATAGAGTCGAAACAAGAAACAGTACAATCCTTTGGCATGCTTGTGACCGACGAGATTTATACAAATTAGTTATAAAACCGCCATTGTTATAGGTATACCTCGCCAATCCTGCAGCACGAAGTCCGCTCCGCGCAGCTGTTCATCCGTGACATATACAGCCTGCTGAATATCGGTATATACATGTATACAGGGAAGACCACTACCGCAGCCGTCGCGCTGTCTCGCTATTTGCGACATATCGGCGCTCAGCGACCAGGCTCGAGAGCACGTGTGCAAGCGTGCAGCTGTTGCAGAGGTCCACCATGCATGCAGTGCAAGGGCTCGCGATCTATACGTCGGGACATACGGTCTTTCGCTTTCCAGGAAACCGGTGCGGCACTGACACCCCAACCTGTGCAGCATGCAGCGGCAGGAGCATGCAGTGACGCATTCTCTGGGTTTCGAAATGTGCACGAACGAAGCAGGCGTTGTGCAGCAACGTGCACGGAGGGTGTATCTTGCCGGGCTATATAATGTAAACAATCCCAGGAAACACGAACGGAAGGGATGGCGACATATGATGAGCGAACTCTTGAGTGCGCTGATGCGGTGGATTAGTAAAATTTTGACGCTCTACTGCTGAATATATACGTCAGGTTAGGTCTCGAATTTAAATGCCAGCGAAATGCACGAGGATGCATACCTATATGTTGTGGACGATGCTTTATAGAGTTTATGTTTTGGGCCATGAATTTGTATACGAAAAAAGTAGTTCCTTGGGTCTTCAAACTCGCTTGCTGCGTATACTCGTTGGTGTTGAGTTGGGTTGTGGGATTTAACGTCCCAAAGCGACTCAGGCTATGAGAGACGCCGTAGTGGAGGGCTCCGGAGATTTCGACCACCTGGGGTTCTTTAATGTGCACTGTTGTAAATTAACATCACTGCGTGAAACAGGACGTTATAAAATTTTGTCTCTACTCAAATCCGGTACAGTCCGGTTTCTGGACTTATAGGAAAAAGAGATTATACACGAGGAAGCGTATGTATAAACTGGCAATTTAATATGAAATTTCACTGAAGCCGGGTACATTTTTTTTACAAATAGATATGCTTTATATATGAGGCATAAGGACAACGTATAATGTTGGTATGACATCAGAAAGAAAATATCCCTGTTGCTATATCTAGTAAAGCGATTAATTAATTTTTGCTAAAAAACTAACCATTACAGTTACCTATACTCCTATAGTTGCAATTATGAACTTGTGGCACGACAAATTTCGAACACGTGATTTTTTCTTGCGCTGTGGCTCAACGAATTTCAGGAGCCCTCCACTAAACGACGTCTCTCATAGCCTGAGTCGCTTTAGGACGTTAAACCCCCAAAATTAAACCAACCAGAATAGTTATGTGAAAGATCCCGTGACATTGACATAAAGCTCTCTTTAACCGAACTGTATACCTCGCGCGCCAGGTCCAGCTCGGCCTGGACCAGCAAGCAACGACGAGCTCCGCAGCACAGGTGGACAGCGAGGGTGCCGTGGCAGTGGCGTTATATACATAGATCGACGGCAATGGGGCCGGTGCATGGTTAAATAGAGCGCGGGTTTTTCGAAAGCGCTCTTCTTTTGGCAAGAGGTAACAAATATTTGTTGAGCAACAACGCCGAAGGTAATCGTGTTTTCAATATTCTAAGAACTGATATGGCTATTAATAATGACCGGCTACAAATCCCTAATTGCAACTATGTATACACACCTAACTATAACAGTTATATCTTATAAAGTTAACTATAAGATATCAGTTAACCAGCTTACAAGTGAACATTATTCCTCTGTTTTTTGATGTCCGTTAGCAGTGGCATACCATTGTGCCGTCAAAGACATCTTCAGATAACAGAATGCCTCGATTTTTTTAATTAACAGCTAATTAATGACAAACGACACATGGTGCGGATTTGCAGTGAGAAAGAAAAAACGCAGTTTGAAAGGGAAGTAAAATATAAGGTACAACTTCCAGTATATTCATGTTTCTTTTTTTTTTTTTTATTGAGATATACAGTTAGGTATATCTCCTTCTAGGTATAATGAATTTGTTTTTATATTAACAATACATGTAAGGGCAAGCCTTGCACTCGATCACTTATTCGCAACGTAGAGAGGCGGGTCGACCTCCGGCAGTACCGCGTAATGTGCGTTTGAGAAGCGTTCGTTCGATTTTTTTTTTTTTCGGCATTCTAGCTGTCACAACACATGTGACCTGTCTTACTATTACCACGGCCACCTCGATTGGTGCGCCCATCGAGGCGGCCGTGCTATTACTATCGCAGCTCTGTCAAGGTGTCCTTGTTTTTCGGACGTCGCAAAGCGCACAAAGAACTCGTAACAGGCGAAACATGCAAGACATGTATACTGCAGTTGATACTTTAAGCGGAAATGTTATTTTGCTACAAATTTTAATATGCCATTATATCGAACATTTTTATAGTAACCGCGGAGGCATGCCTGCAGTAGCCTTTCGAATCGTAGGATATACGTTGTAGCAAACCTTGATACACAGAAGCGATGTGCATTGAAGTTGAACCAGCATTCAAAAACATCGCTAACCTGCATGCCACATGGCATTGCTCTTTCAAATTGATTAGCACCGGGTAAATGGTCATTGAGACAGTGGTATTGCGTTTTCTGTGGTATTTATTTTATCTTAGCGACACTAAATCAGCATCCGCTCCTTCATTCAGCATTGAGGTAATTAAAATTTCTCGTTACAGTTGCACCTCATTCATCAACACTGTTTAATTCCTATATGGACCCGTAATTATACGCCATGTAAGATATCTCTTTTATATTTCACACTTTCCATCGACAGGTGAGCGTATACTTTCAAATACAGGCACTTGAATTGTAACCGGTTCTTTAAACAGCACATTTTAAAGAAGGTGGAAACGAGTGACCGGCGCTATACCCACTGTTCTTTATTTGACTTCTCTGCGGATGTATTGAGTTGAAGCGAGAACTGCTCGTCCTTCAAGCAGCGACCACGGCTCACAGGCACACGCACAAACACATTGCGGACGCACGTATATCGAAATCTAGTTTTATTTATAACGTTCAGGACAGTGGTAAGCCAATGGACGGAGGCTCGGACGTGTGCGTCGCAGTTTGCACGACTCCGCGGAAAGCGGGACGTGCTTTAATTACGCTTGCCTTGGGCGTGGTGCGTGCGCTCGCTCCTGCAGTAGCGGCCTGGCTCAAGTGCACGATGTTGTCTTGTATTTTAGTGTTCCCGTCGGAGTCTCCAACAACGACAGGCTGTCCAGTGGTGTGTCCCAGAAGTGCGTCCCCGTACGTGATCGTGGCTCCCGCGGTTTCGCCCCTCGTTCTGCCCGAGGTAGGGGCATGAAGGGGAGGAGGAGGAGGGTAAGGGGGCGGAGATGCAAGCCTTTCGAAACGGACTGGTACGGCGGTTTCGTAGGAGCACGTTTGCGGTCGCTGCTGTTGCAATGTACATGGGCACCCACACACGTATGTGTTGGGAACCAAGTGCCGCATGTATCTGATGGCGTGGTTGGACGAGTTTTGCGGCGTGCCTGCCTACAGTGCGTATAGGCCACCATCAAGGCTGTTGCTTTCATTCTCTCTATCTATTGTTTTCATTCTCTGTATCTACTCTTATTTTTCCTTCTCGGCACTGACTCGTGCGCGGCAATAATTTTTTTTGGATGGAACTCGACGCTAAAGGTTTCACACATAGCGTCTATACCTGTAATATGGTCGCTTTGTGAATGCTTCAAGTGTTTATATTTAACGAATTCTCGCAAACAGATTTCGTAAAATGCATAGATCTTGCACCTCTCCCACTTCTTTTCTTTTCTTTTCTTTTGCAGTGGCGACTTTAAGTAATTATTGCGGCAGTGCGCTATGTCCCTCTGCTCTTGCTTATTGATATATATATATATATATATATATATATATATATATATATATATATATATATATATATTACCTCCTTAAGGTTAACTTTCTGAGGGGACAAACCACTGCGTAGCAGTCCGATAGCGTACGCTTGATTTTTTTCAATAAAATAGACTATAGCATGTAGCAGATAAGTGCAAACGTTTCAGGCAACGTTGGTTTAGACTGCTAGTACCATATACAACTATCTCAAAATAACAGAGTTGTCACAGAAACACACCATACATCTAGCTCTTTTGCAATGCCCTTTGAAACGTTTGACCTCTTTTGACTATCAGACTAATTTTTCGGTTTTTCGGCAAACAGCAGAACCCTCTGTTCAGCTAAAGAAGTATACGGTACGTAAGCTCGCTGTCATCCGTTTTTTATTTGCATCATTTCGGCTCACTCATGCTCTAAAAAGGATGCTAGTAATATAAAAACAATAGGTTCGTCTATATTTAGCACTAGTCGCTCGTACTAATTACGTAAACAGAGGGATCTCTACACCTCGGTGCCAATTTCGGACTGTCTTCACGATATCATAAATTGCCTCCATCCACGCTGTATGTATTACTAAACGCTACAGTTTTCCGTGCGACTAATCGTTGGCAGAATTAAATACACCTTAACTGAGGAGGTTGCTTTTCTCATACACTGATCGTACTTTGTCATTTCGCAACTATAGCTGCTCTTGTATTGTCGACTCTCAAATTAATGTAGTGCATGCTCAGAGTTACACGAAGATCCTCATGCAGCCTTCGTGTACTTAGAAATTCATATTGAGCAATGAATTGCTCTTTTGACCAAATAAACGTTCATATTAACGTGAACGTGACATGGTTTCATAGGACATGCATGCGTTTTCCATTCACCACATACTGAGGGAAATATGTTGCAAAAGGTCGTACGTGTGTATGGCATAAATAAATGTTTCAAACAAAATAACCAATGAAATACCAAGTCAGATCATTTGTTTGGTCTGGTTTATTCGTTTAACGTCCAAAATCGATTCAGGCTGTGGGAGGCGCCGTAATGGAGTGGTCATGAAATTTCGACAACCTAGAGTTCTTTAATGTTCACTGACATCGCAAAGCACACGGGTGCGTGGATTTTCACCTCCATCGAAAAGCGGCCTCCACGGTCAGGATTCGATCCCGCATCTTTGGGCATATAGTCGAGCTCCTTAACCACGCCCGAGATTGCGTGTAGCAGTGACTGAAGAGTTAGAGGTCTTGGGCAAAAGCATGCACCGGTTCGAAGCGGCGCTCTATAGCTCTCATGTTCGCACCTTATTCAACTATATTATATTATAGAATGAGCATTCGTTACAGCATATGCGTACAGAAAGAGAAGAGTAAGTTACTGCATCGGTACCTCCTATAAATACTCCTATATACTCCTATAAAGCACTCCTAAAGGTACTCCTATAATGCAGTAATGACACGTAGCACGAAAATTAACACCTATATTATACACAAATAATAAAAATAACGCTATTTTGCAAAATGAAACGAACCTAACTAATAAGTTGAACACCATATCAAACAGTAATGTAACAAAATTGGGCACGGGGCATAACAGAACAAAATTCTATCATCCCAATATAGAAAAAGTATATGCGATGCTGATAAGTAATGAACATTCGTTGTCAAATATTAGTTATCATTTTCTGCAGATGAAATTAAAATTTTAGCTTTGGAGGCGAACATATTTTTGTTTAGCGTGGTAAGGCGCTTTTTTTGTCCGTGCTATAGGAAGTAACAAATTTTTATTCCTTGGAAATCATGTTTTGTTATCGTTAATTGGGGAAAATTTTGGGAGAAGTGGTACTTGAGACTCTCCATTTAGTAACTTATTCAAGCAAATGCATAGGTTATATTTACCGTCATCAGTGACTGAGTGGATTCCAGGGTTATGTAGCAATTTGTCATTAGAATCGTTCAAGCTATAAGAAATTATTCTAAGTGCGCTGTTTTGAATGGTTGTAGACAAGTTAAATGCGTGCTGTAAGTGTTTTTTCCAGGGTATACAGTCAGGGATATGGGACTGGATGATTGTAGAGTATAATGACATCGGGGTATCATGCGAAAAGAAGGCTCGTGCCCTCTTAGAATGCGTATATGCAATATACTAGTTTAGCTTTGACGTGGGCTGTATGGTGATGAAATTTTAAATGTGAATTCAACTTAATGCCCAAATACACGTAGTAATCGCTTGGTTTAATTGTTTGAATTGTATGCTGACAAATTCGAATAGAGGGGGGAGATTCAATATTTGCCTGTGTGAGCACTGTGAGGCAAATAATAGGAAGGAGGTTTGCAAAGGATTTCCCTGAAGCATATGAAGTTGAAGCTTAAAAGTGAAGATTTTTGCATAGTCAGCATATAACACGCATTTGGAACAAGTAAGGCATGCCATTAATAAGGACTAAAGAAAGAGGTGGGCCTAATATTGAACCTTCAGGTACGCATATATATTAATATAGCATTTGCTTCGCCCTAAATACTGACTGGTTGGCTGTAGTCTTTTAAGAAAATTTTTCATCAGTTTCAACAGTGCACCTTCTAATTCCTACCTGCTTCTAGTTTCAAGAAAAGTACTGAGTGGTTAATAGAACCGAATGTTCTGTTGAGGTTTAGAAATACTGCGTCGGTGCAATTTCCTGCGACTACTGCCTTTTAAGTTTATCTGTTAAAGTTATAAAATTGCTAGGTCAGGAGAGTCGACAGGGCAAAATCCATATTGGTAAAGAGAAAGAACATCTATAGTTTACTGAAATATTTGTTCGAGCGTTTTGAATTAATTTTAAGTTATATTGCTGTACAATGGAAGTACACCGATCGGTTTGTAATTTACCAGTAAAGAGCGGTAAATTTTCTTAAATACTGGGGTAATTTTGTGATGCTTTAGTTCGCGATGTAAGATTCCGGTCTTAAACACGTTACTGATGACGTCAGAAAAAAACAAGCGATATGGGATTGATAATTACTTTTACATAGGTAGGGTGCACAATATCGAGACCTGCACTGGTTATTTTTAGAGACGAATAACGAGAATAGAAACCCCTGTGACCATCGGATACAGCATCAGGCAATGCCACCTCTAACAGGTCACGCACATACATTCGTACGGCTCAATACGTCGATGATTAGCACCACTTGCTAACTATAAGCGCCAAGAAATTGAGTATGCAGGAAAACGCCTTTACGCTAATAACTGCCGGAGCTGGGATTTTATCGCAATTTGTGTGATACCGAAACGTTGAAGAAGGTTATTTTATTATCCCCATGTGCTGACTTCCTGCCGCACATGCGAATATCGTCACCCAAATATACCAACCCTAACCACAGAACTCGGGCTCTGGAAGCCAGTCTTCCAACACCACTGCCAAAGGAACGAGGGGAAGCGGGGATAGGGGAGAAGAGGGGGGGGGGGGGGGGGGGAAGATGCGTACAGCAATGGAAGATGGTTCACAGAGGCTTGTACAGCGGTGCGGAGAGGAGGGTTTGGTCCTCGGACCATCTTCTCACCTGCCAGCCGAGCCTGCTGGATGAACCTGTATGCGCGCTTGATATTTTCACAGCTGAGACATCGCGGCTCCTGGGATATGGATGAGGGCGCGGCGTTGTTGCAACAGCGCTCTTTATCGTCCCATCCGGGAAGCAACGCTGCGTCTCGACCCGAGCGAGCGTGTTGCGACACCCACACTCGGTTGGTGTATCGCAAGCACGGGCGGCACACAAAGCTCGTGCGTTCGCTCATGGCGCAAGCTGCAGGAAATGCGGGGCCCCTTGCACCGTATGGCGCGCGGCGGCATCATGCCATGCCATACGCTATTAGATCGACCCCCAAACCGAGGCACCACGCTTTAATTGGCGAGTGCGGCGTTTGTGGGGGGTGAGAGGGGGCTGAGCAAGCGGCGGACGCGCGATGACTGCCGGCCGGCGGCGTATCCACCTGGTTCTATACCCTCCCCCCTCCTCTCTTTCTCTCAGAGATGATGGGATGCACAGTCAGCTCACGGAGCGCGGCAGGCTCCTCCTCCCAGCGGGCTTCACCTCAGTGGACGGGCGCTGTCGGCTGGGGAGAGGGAAGCCGCCACCGACCGGCCAAGAACAAACTGCCGCCGCAGCATCCCCCCCTCCACGTCGTGGCTGCACAACCTAGACGCTGCGGGTATTCCCCGCCTTAATTGGTTCGCGACCATTTCCCATGAGGCAAGCCCTACCTCCCCCCCCCCCCCCTTCAGTCCCCCCCTCCGCACCGCCCGACCGCTGGCCAAGCAGACAAGCTCGCTTAGTTTTCCTGGGACGCTTGTTTCTGGACCCGTTTCTTATCCTTTTTTTTTTTTTTTTTCGTGGCCCGGGCCTTCGTCTCTGGAGAAGCTTGCCCGCCCTCTTTGCGCCGCCGCGTTTCTTTCGCGTCCGAGAAACTGAGCCGCCGTGCTTGCTTTCCTTTTCTCCTTTGCTCCTTAGCTCCTTTGCTTTTTTTCCTTTTTGTTTGCTGTGTAGCTGTCTTTCATTATGCGCATACTCCACGGCTTCTCATTATACCTGCCTTATTTTCGAGATTTTCGGTCTCATGCGAGAAAGCAGAATTACACCAGAAACTGATGCGCGTCTTTTCTCTCCCTCTCACATTAGTCAGGCTCATTGACAGGAAGGAAGGGATGGGGAGACAGGCTCTCGGGTGGCTCTTGGCGTCACTGCTGTCTAGAAATATACCCCCCTTCCCTGCCCCGTCATCCTCCCCGCTACCTCTAGAGAGCACCTCCTCGCTTGCCTCACTGCTTCAAGCATTTTGCCCTCGTCATCTTATCAAACTCGCATTTTTCGCCGAGTCCGCCCTTTGCTTCTTTATAGACGTTCCCATGAAAAAAGAATAGAATCTACGCAGCAGTTCCTCTTCCTGGCGACCTTTGAGATGCGCTCATTCGTCTCTCATAAATGTCTTCTTTGTTCTTTTCCTCGTATTTATTGTTTTTTTTTTCTTTTTGTGAACATGACTTTCTGTTCGTTTCATATTCTTGCCTAACCTTATTTCCTACCACCAAGGTGTTATTACGTGTGCGTGCGTGCGTTTAATTATTTTATCTCTTCGGTCACGCTTCTCGCCGCACTGCAGACCGAGAAAACCGAAACGAGCTCCGTAATTGTAGAGGGCGGTAGGCTGCTGCAGGTCTTCTCTGTGGAGAATCTCACTAACCCTCTCGCCCACATCAGCGGAGGACCGGCGCATGTTGGCGGGAGGGCTGACGGCTGGCTGTGTGCGCATGCGGGTGCCGGAGTGGAAGCGGACTTTGGTTGATGGATACCCCCCTAGGCAGTCATGCGATAAGGTATTAACGAGTAATTAGGCGGCAAAAGTCCCGCGCCGGGCGATGCTCGCGTCTCGGGGAACTTCCTCGTCGTGAGCGCTCGCATGCCACGTTATACTGCAAGTTTACCCGCCACCGAAAGGTTAGGGACATCATCCACCGTCACGAAAACCAGAGCCGGTTTCTTCTATAGCTTTAGCTGCTCGTGAGACGAGATTGCTTTGTTTATTCGTGTAATATACCTTTTTGTTGTTGCTGTTGTTTGCATGTAGAGTGGTGCGGGGTGTCGAGCGTCGGGAATATTGACGAGAGCGAATATTCACGAGAGCGAATATTGACGAGAGCGAATATTCACCAGCCGCTTTGCGCGGCTGGTGAAATCAGACCTGAACGGTGTTGAAGTGTTGAAGTCTTCAGAAAACATTTAATGTGTTCTGAAGACTGGTCAGGACTCAGAAGCAGGGAGTATTGCTGCTGACGTCTACGGTGCATATTTATGTACATGGGTCTCTTTCACGGCGGGGTGAACGGAAAGATGCATGGTACCGCGAGAACATTCGGCAGGGAGCACAGCAGGGCACGAAACTGCGCGCTCAGGTCAACGAGCTGGCTTTGGCTTGGAGTTGTAATCGCTTGAGATAGCCAGTGTGAGGCAAGTCAGTGGAAGGTCAGGTGTTCAACTTCGTTTTCGATGTTAATTCTTCAGAACTTGAAGATTCTCAGGACCCTTGCATAGGCCAAAAACTACATATGTGGACTCAGATAGCAACACGAGACGCATACGATGACGATTTATTGGCTAATTTAGTCTGAGCACCCTGATGAGATCGGAAGTATAGTACATGGAGATCTCCTCGGTAGCTCATTGTGAGAGTAATTATGGTGTTGACTGGTGGGAGCCTGCATATGCGCAGATTGTTCGGCTTTGCTGTGTCTGAGGGTGTCTCGTGATCAAGTGGATAATGTCATTTGCCCCCGAGTTCAGACACGAGTCTTTTTACCATGAGGCATGTTGCAGGTTCACCGAAACCTAGAAAGGAGCAGCGCTGATGGTCCTCGTCATGACCGCAGCGAACATCTTTGTGTGGAATCATCTTCATAACGACATCTCGGAGAGGATGAGAAACATTGCTATTTAATCAACCAACGTGAGAATGATAATGACCGGAGGGTGGCAGTTAAATTGAAGTGGGGACCGTAGTGTTAGAGGTCCGAGGAAATGTATGCTCAAGGCCAATGCTCTCGACACCGGAATAAGACGCTGAATATCCGATGTCATGTGACCCAATGGTACCATGGCGTTGCCACACATCATACGTATATGCTTTTAGCCGTATTATCGAACGGGCAAATTTATGTTTCAGATGTTTTGTGAATATCCAGGCTATTGCAGAATTATCAGTTACGACAGTGAATTTACGACCGATTAGGTATAGTAGGAAAAATTATCGTCGATGATCCCTACCGCCGCGAGACACTCCAGCTCGTTGGAGTGGTAATGGCCCTCTGCTGGCGATAATTTTCGGCTAGCGTAGGCCACGATGGGCTTAGCCCCTGGTGGGTGGCATTGAAGCCCACCGTTCCAAGGCCGATCTGGCTGGCATTGGTGTGAGCTTCTGTGTGCCATTCTTCATGAAAATGGCCTATAGTAACTGGCATCGAGTCAGCTGGACATAGCGCGTCTGGAAAGCGCTTTGCTGCTTCTCCCTACATATAAATTTATCACCCTGTTTCAACAAATTGGTGAGAAGAGCTACTGTGGAAGCGAAGCTTGCCTGGCTTCCGCCATGGCCGGATTGGTCTCTGAAAACCAGACAGAGCGATGAGCCAGCCGTATGGATGACCTCAATCCACTGTGTCCTCGGGAAAGCTCTGTGTTCTGGTAGCGACGATATGGACGGGTGGTGTGGCCACCGTGGAGTGGCCATTTGAACCGGTGACGGAGGTCGTGTGGTCGCTGAGGTTTCGCCAGATGGCGGACATGAATTCCTGAAGGAAGGCAACGGCCGAATTCACCCATTTGCCCCCGAGCTCAGACACGAGTCTTTTGACGACGAGGTTAGTTGAAGGTCCACCGAAACCTCGAAAGGAAAGAACTCCGAAGCCCCCAGGTGCCAGCAAAGCCGCACCTTCGCTCTCAAATTAGGTAGAATGTCCGGGACGAACGCAGAGAATTTCTCTTATAAAGACCAGAGTGTCATGCATTGGTAAGAATTCCCGGTTGCACTGAGGAATTTAATAACCATTTATTCCGGATAACATAGCTTCAAATGTGTCATCCAGAAGGTAGACCTTCTCACTGACAGTGTTTTTTTTTTTTTTTTTTTTTTTTTCAGTGGTCATGCGACCTAGAAAGATTGATTTTGTATTCGACCTCATCCCTCAAGCGTGAATGAAGCTCTCGTTGGCTGCAAGCAGCAAGGCATTGTAAATGTTCGGCAATGTGTGAAGCATATATAGCTGCACTGATAACCCAAGCATAAAGCAAAACAGGTGCATCGCAGTAGCTCCCTGTATGCCAAGCGTTTTTTTTTTTTTTTTTTTGTACAGTTTACAAACTTAAACTTGTACGTTAAAACCTACGGGAGATGCGCTTGCGTGGTCTGTGCAAGAGAGCTTTGCAGCAAGGTGGACATCGTGTATAAGTTTTCATTATAGAGCTCGTTGATTAGACATGTAGCTCTTATCTATACATAAAGCGATCTTGTACTTTGTATTAAAGGGGAAATAATATATCGCGATACTAAAAGCTGTCAGTGTCAAATGTGAGCTCGTTTCAATTCGTCTTGATTGCAATGTGGTTCGAAAAATAGAAAGTCAGACATTTTCAAGGATGCTGAGCCATGGCCGCAGTTTATCGAATCGCAAAGTTCTATACTGACGTGATTATGGTTGTAGTAATGTCGCTGGGACCATGTCAACTTCTTTTAGGCCATCAAATACACAAATGGCGCCTGTACTGGAGTAAAAATTGCAGTAAATTAAATATTCCGAATGCATGGGCAATGGCAGGAAGCCAACTCTTTCAAATGCTTATTTTTATCGCTCGATATTTGAAATGACACTCCCGATTAAGAAAATTTAAAAATGGCGCTCACAACGTAGGTTGACGACCTTCAGAATTGTAGTAGATTGCCCCTTAAATATATATATATATATATATATATGTACAAAAGTGCTTAGTTAATCATTGCTCATTAATTATCTAATCATCAAGCTTTGTCGCGTACATGCAGCCCGCCTTGCTCTAAAATCACTTGCGGAGACCGCATAGACGTGTTTCTCGCAAGTTTAAAAATACAAATCATCCAGATTCACTCTCTTCTTTGTCCTTTGTTCTACCGGCTTCTATTCCTCTATAAAAGACCTCTTTCTTGGTGACATGATCGATGTTACATGCAGGTGTCTTTTATGTACGCGTGTTTTGATATACAGGAGCAATTCGGGAGACTGTCCTATCTGAAATGCACAAAAGTAAAAAAAAAAAAAAACATGAACAAGGCGTTCTACTGCACCGATATCAAGTAAATTTTGTTAGCAGCCGTGTAACGTCCCAGATATATTTTTTGTTTCGCTACTTTAATAGTTAGTCTACATCAACTGTCTTTCTGAATATGATCGCACTGCGAAATCCCCAAACGCCGAGCATGAATTCCTGAACGTCTTCCTTACAGATAGAATTTACTAAACTGCCAACTAAACTTTCTTTCCTTCTACCTATTTTAATACTTAATTATCATAGACTAATGAACAATTTAAAATGTGGCCTTAAACACCTAATGTCAATCGAGAAGTTGTCGAACGCAACAAAAATGGTCCCAACCGGGCGTTTCCGACGACTTAGCCTTATCCTCCCTCTTTGGTCAGCAAAAGGAAAAGCCCATGAAGTTAGAAAAAAATATACCACGTGAATAAAGAATAAAAAGAATACCACGTGACAGAACACTCCGCGTGCCCGAATTCGCGCCATGCATTATTAGAGCGCTCCCATCCGCGACTTAATAAAATGCTGAGAGATTCGCGCCTTCTGTGATGACCGAACTTTGCATTGCATGCTGACTCTGCAGAGATGTTCCGCTGCTGCAGCTGCAGCCGATCAACTGGAAAAGCGCGCTGTCAGCATCCGTTGACGGTGATATTGCAATCGGCAGAAAACCGAAGTTCTGTCGTGAGCCGCACAGAGAGCGTGAATTTTGCATTGCTTTACATTGTAGCGGATGGGAGCGCTGTAATTTTGCAGGTCCACGTACAGTCCCATGTGAAACAAGAGACCCAAGTTGGCAGCTCCTGCCTCGGTGCCGCGGTGCCACGCCGATGGCTAGAAAACCTACAGTAGTGTAGCTTTCGCCAGAAAACTTGGGAGTAACAATCACTAGCAAACTTTCACGGTCCGAGCACATCTTAAACATAGTAGCTGAGAGTTCGAAATCGCTCGATCGACAGAGAAGGTTGCTAGCCGTGTCCCCTCCATTTATCCGCAGACTTGCTTACGAAACTGTCATTCGCACTAAACTTGGATATGCCTCACTCATTTGGAATCTACACCAGTCATACCTAATTGATGCATTAGAATCAGTGCAAAGTCGCGCGGCCCGATTTATTGCTTCATGTTATGACCAGTGTTTCTGGCCTAAAATCATCGCTTGGCATACCGTCACTGTCTTCTCGCTGAACAATTGCCAAACTCTGCCTTTCCACAAGTTATATTACTGTTTTCCTCACTTGCACTGCGCACTCCTATTCCCTCCCAATAGAACATCGTGTCGCCTTTTTAACAGTCTGAGCCTACAGCGTCTACATGGTTCCACCAATGCCTTTCATAAATCCTTCTTGCTATCCGCCACTGAACAATGGAATGGACTACCTGAGGCGATTGTAAATTAGCGTGATCCAAATAAATTCAAAACCATGCTTTTATCTTATCTTCTTCCTTAGTCGCACTTTTGAGTGCAGCCTCTGCACGTGTTGTATATTTTTTTCTTCGTATTGTTGAACCTTTGTATGTGAAACAGGGTTCCCATTTTCCTCTTCTTCATATAGCGCGATGGCTACAATGCACCTATGATTGTTCACTCTTTCGTTTTATAATGCACTTTAAGCAATTATGTTTGCCTTCTTCACAGCTATATTCCATGTGTTCCTTTTGTTTGTGATTTCGCTTATTTTTGCTCCCCCTTATGTAATGCTCCGCCTGAGGGTCCTTAAGGGAACATAAATGATATAGAGAATAAGCTTCTCAAGATTTGTCGACCTAAGCAAGGCTTTTGACACTGTCGACCATTTAGTACTATATTAAATAAATTTTACCGCTATGTTATTTGAGGGGTCCCACTAGATTTGATTAAATTTTTGATTAAATAGCCATACGTTGTTTTTAACAGCAAACCTAACTAAATATAACAGTGGGGTTCTTGATAAATTCTGGGCTCAATTATATTTTTGACATGATAAAGACTTTCCATCCTATCTTACACAAAACTACTCCAACCCTCCAACATACAGACACGAACATATTTATAACAGCTGATAGGACATTATTGCCACCTTGCTCAAAGAACACTAGTGAACATATCCAGAAGAATTCACACGATTTTGAGTTACAACAAAAAAAAAAAAAGAAAGACCCATCTCTCAAAAACTTACAACCTCCTTCTGAATAACAGCGCTTTGCAAAAAAAAAAAAAAATGTATAAAACTTGATGATTAATTAACGTGGCGCGCGCTCACATGTCCAGCAAATATGTCCAAAACTTACAGAAACATATCCATATTTTAAATATTACGCCTTTTTTCTATAAAAACTTGTTGATAGTTTGCAGCATCTTTATAAATTCACATATTATTTTTGCGCTAGTTATGGAAGGCTGACGTATGCCGCTTAAATCTGCATCCATTGCGGTTGCTCAAAATACTGCCCAGCGCATTATATCATATTTGCACCGACGAGATTCTGTTGTTTTCACCTTTCGACATCTTAATATTTTTAACGTGCACAATAGCATATATCTCATATTTATTGTTTAAGGTACTGAATAGCATGACAGCTTGCTCCACTTCTAAACTACAACAAAACAGTGCTTACTCTACTGAGTCATATAAAGCTGCTCTATACGGGCTCCATGCATTATAGAACTAATTATGGTGCCTGTTCGTTTGCATACACTGCATTCAATTATTAGAATGCTCTACCGCAACACACTAGAAGAAAAACTAAATACGAACAATTTTCTAAAGAGCTAAATCAGCACATTGTAACATTATTTTGAATGTTTTACGTTTACTGACCTAATAACTTGTGATGTTTCTGTAGTCGTGTATTGTTTATTTTTTTCTCTTCCTTCTTGCGTGAGTGCTTTTATGACTGCTTTTATTCCATGCGAACCCCTCTCACAACTTGCATGAGACGGGGTTTTGCCGCTATAGTGAATTCCATGTGCGTAATTACTAATAAAGAGCGATTGATTGATTAGTTCAAGTTTCGATCCAATTCAGTTTGTATGAATTATGAATGAACTGAATATATGCAATTAAGTTCTTACGGCTGGCGCTGTTGTTTCCAGAATGGAATGATGGGCTACAGAGGTGCTCTGATCCTGCAACAAATTTCGCCGTCGGAGAGAGCGAGAGAGAAAGAAACTGTTTAATGAAAAACAGATAATTTAGCTAGCGTTAAGAATTCGCTGGTATGCATGCGTAGCATAGGGAACCAGTGAGCGAAAGGCACAAAGAGAGCTGTGTGACAAATTAAAGAAATAGATCACGGAGAGAAAAAAATGTGCCCAATAAATACGTACTGCACGTACCGTGTATCATCGAGTAAAGTTATGATATGAAATTATGAAATGCATAGTCTGGTATATAGGCTAACAAAGTTCACAGCGCGAAAAATTATTGAGGTTAACGTGTGAAGTGAAATTAGAGCTTGTCGAGATGTCCAATGTCATTTAAGTACATAAATAAAAAGTTCATTGCATGTGTCTGTTGCCTATGGAGGCTATGTGACCTAAAAACTCTCCATTGTTAGAGACATGGGGGGAGCTTCTCCATGGAACATTCATACTGCGCACGTCCGTCAGCATGACCAGAACACTCAGATAAGGTATGCTCTACAATTTCAATCGCGTCGCAGCTCTCACAATGCGGTCTGTATCATTTGACCGAAACGGTATAGCAAGCAGTTTGTAAATGTATAAGCTCAGGCGGAGTCGATGATAAAGCGTTTCCAGATGGTGAGGAAGTCTGGGAGGGATTCTTGATCTTATAAATGGGGGTCGACTTCGTGAAGAAATTAATGATGCGTCGGCCGACTCCAGACCCGATACTTTTCTTCAGAAGCAAATCTTTTAGCCAGATTGGACGCATTAGGTTTTGTGAAGAAAGGCCGAACGGATCAATGATGTTGGTAGCCTTGACGGATCGCTTCATCTGCTTCTTCATTGGCCAGAATGCCACACAGTGAGCGGGTACCCAGTAAATTTTATGCAGTGGCCTGCAGCAATAGGCAAATGATGTACTATACCAGATGTCAAAGGATACGGGGAGATGATTGGTTTTCTTCAACAGGCTGGAGAGGATTTACAGATATGTTTTGAAGTCAGTAAAGATAATCTATCGAGCGACGGTTCGGCGCTGGACACAGGAAAATGGTTCTTTAATGCCGTGAAGCTATAGTTAAGCTTCGTTGAGGATGTCTTTAGATGCAACCGCACTAAGAAAGAACATGTCTTGTAGAGAGGACATAAAAACAACAGGAAGAAGTTTCTTAAGTATAGTTTAACCGGCGGTAAATATATAAGCTTGGTTATACTTAGCTTGTACGCTCTACACACACACACACACACACACACACACACACACACACACACACACACACACACACACACACACACACACACACACACACACACACACACACACACACACACACACACACACACACACACACACACACACACACACACACACACACACACACACACACACACACACACACACACACACACACACACACACACACACACACACACACACACACACACACACACACACACACACACACACACACACACACACACACGCACACGCACACGCACTCTCTCCCTCGCACTCACACTATCTCTCTCACACTCACACACACGCGCGCACGCGCACACACACTCTCTCTCTCTCTCACTCACACACACACACGCGCGCACGCGCACACACACTCTCTCTCTCTCTCACTCACACACACACACGCGCGCACGCACACACTCATCTCTCACACACACACACACACTCTCTCTCTCTCTCTCCCGCACACACACTATCTCTCTCTCTCCCTCATACTCACACTATCTCTCGCACACACACTCTCTCACACTCACGCACGCACGCACACACACACACACACACACACACACACACACACACACACACACACACACACACACACACACACACACACACACACACACACACACACACACACACACACACACACACACACACACACACACACACACACACACACACACACACACACACACAACACTTGCCCTGATCCGTCGCGAGAACTCCTTCTCCAGGCTAAGACTATATATGACTGGTGTGTAAACAGGCGGCACATCTGTAAACGAACAAATTCCTTAGTCTTGTGCTATAGTGATTCAGTGAAATGATTATAACATGACTGTAATTGAAGGCAGGCTATCGCGAACACTCCACCCCTCGAAGGCACTGACATTTCTTCTGTGTATAGCTGTCGCGATCGTGATATTATTCCACGACACGTAATGATCGTCAGGATCGATTTCTTTTTCCTTCCTCTTTTTCTTTCAAGCTTACCTGGATGATAATGCGACCCAATTTTCATTCTTACCTTTTGGGCACACCTGACTAACGCTGAAAACGTGTGTGAATGATTTTTCTCACAGCAATTTTTTCCGCCTTAAAAATAATATTAAAAGGTTGGCCTTATAGATGACTTCCATTTGAAGACTATAGCGCTCCTGTGCTTCTTTGTGGATCCCGAGTAACTAACATGGTGCTTTGGTCATAAATTCGATGCCTTCGTTATACCTGCTGCGCCGGTATTCACGAAAGCTTTGGAAGAAAGCTTCCCCTCCTCGATTGCTGCTTGTGAAAAATGGTATAGATACAGCCAAATGCCGGTCGCCGTCATTATGGGTCCACTTGTGAAGGTTGAAAGTGCTTCTGAGGCAACTCAATTGCTTTCGCGATCTTTTTTCGTAGAAAAATTAGTGCATTCACGGCTTTGACGCATGAATATTCTGGTGAGCAGCGGTGGAAGAGGGGAGAGTGGAAGAAGTGTATAACTTAGAAATCGGAGGTGGAGTGTCAGAAGTTTGGTTTGCTGGTTTGTGGGGTTTAACGTCCCAAAGCGACTCAGGCTATGAGAGACGCGGTAGTGGAGGACTCCGGAAATTTCGACCACCTGGGGTTCTTTAACGTGCACTGACATCGCACAGCACACGGCCGCCTTGCTTTTCGCCTCAATCGAAAAGCGGCCGCCGAGGCCGGGGTCAAAAGTTGCGGTGGGCGTTGTGAACGAAATTTCATGAGTATGGCTGTGACATGATGCCATTGTATTCATGGAGGTGCTATATATTGCTACGTGAGTGTCCACTCGCCAACTCGGTAGTTTTCAGATGGGAGGATGACATGGAACCTATATAGGCTTGGGATTTGGGTCACAATATTGAATCATTAGGCCTCTCATGGTCGTTCGGTCAGCATCAATCAAACGGGGCTTTATATTTACGTCACGTGGAATTTTCACATAGTGATAGCAGCTTACGCCTGTATATGCTATTTATGTTTGAGGTGAGGTATGAGTACACTGCTAATCTGATTCCTCACTCGTTACTATAAGAAGTCCAACTTATGTCGAACTTTTCGAACTTATTTGGAACAAGATTTGGAGTAGGGCTTTAGCGAGTATCGATAAATATGAGTGGGGAGATAAATTAAAACAGGAGTCCCAGGCGGGAGCGATCGGGATCCATTAGCATGCATGGTCGCATATATGTTATCGCATATATGGTATTGCAGACGCGTATACGCACATGGTGCATATACGCGCAGCTCGATGAGAGGTCGTAGAAACATTTCTCAGCTGTGCCGACAGGTGTCATGAGAGCGCCTCGAAGATATCGACAATCAAGAACAGATAAATAATTTAGTGCTGTTTAAGGACAGTCGTGGAATTTTATACAGAGCAGGTTCAAACGCATATGCATAGAAACATGTCTTTCAGTTTTTGTTTTTTTTTTGTTTGTTTTTTACCTGAGTATATTCAAAGCTTAAAATACTAAAGAGCATATCCTTCAAACTGCGTTACCGAGTATCGTAGCCATAGGCCAATTTTTTAAGCAAAAGGCACAAAAGTCACCCCTGGTATGGAAGCAATCGGACGGTATATTGCCCGATAAGGGCATGCTATTCGTCGATCGGAAAATGAATCAATAACTGCATACACACTTTGGCCATGCAGGAGTACGACAGGTATCTAATTAACTTCTCTATTTTCCCGGTCGTAATAAATAATTTAGATATTTACACTTCCCCATTACCTGCATATATATTTAAACTTCCTAGAAGTACAGTCGTCGACAGAAGATTAAAGATGCGGATGTGGGGGAAAATTTTCTGCGAACCAAGGTACAGCCATTCGCCTAAAATATTTGACAGAATAGGACCGAAAGAAACGTGCGTGTTCAGAAAGCTGATATCGAAGCAGTCGAAGTGCATATATAGTGTTGAGGTAGCGCTACGCTGCAACAAATTTATTCTCAAGCGCATTCCGTCCCAACCGGGTATCAGACTTGAAGAGGACAAGCTGTCGGGCTAGTTGGTATTCCTTTTTTTTTTTTTTTTTGCAGCGTGTAGCCGGACAAGGTCAAAGGCACGGAGGAACAAGTGTGTCCACAGCGCCTGTGTGTCTTGCTTTTTCCTCCGAGCTTTGTCCTTGTCCGGCTACGCGCTGCAAAAATAAACAAAACAAACAAACGACGGGTATCAAAGCCATTCAGAGAGCATGATTTTGAGGGGACGCGGCAATAAAATTGCTCTCAACCGCCCTCTCCTAACAGAGCTCGAACCATGCATCTACGTACATGGCCTTGAGGTGGCGATCCGAAATACGTGTCTTGGAGCGCATCCCGTCCTGCAGCCTGGTACCAAAGCAAGCAAAGTGCATGGCCTTGAGATGGCGCTGCATTAAATTTGTGCCCTGAGCTCATTCCCTGCCTCAGAGGCAGCAAAGCCGTCAAAGGGCATTCATGAGCTAGCAGAGGTATTCAGTAATTTTTTTACTGGTATCAAAGCCAGGCGATCAATTACTGGTATTACAATTCAGTTCAGTTCAGTCGTTCAGTCGTGTCCGACTCTTCGTGACCCTATGGACCATATCACGCCACGCTTTCCGGTCTCTCACTATCTTCCTAACATCACATAACTTCATCTGCAGCGCCTCGAGGATACTATCTAACCATCGCGTCCGCTGCCTACCCCTTCTCCGGTGGCCCTCAACCTTACCCAACATCAAATCTTTCTCCAGCGACTCCTCTCTTCTCATCAGATGACCAAAGTAGCTGAGTTTTAACTTTAGAATTTGACCCTCCAATGAGCAGTCAGGGTTTATAGTCGACAATATCGACTGATTTGATCTTCTGGCAGTCCAAGGAACTCTCAAGAGTCTTCGCCAGCACCACAATTCAAACGCGTCAGTTCTTCGGCGGTTAGACTTCTTCACAGTCCAACTCTCGCATCCATACATCACAACTTGGAAAGACCATAGCACGACTTATACGGACCTTGGTTGGCAGACTAATGTCTCTGTTCTTTACTAGGCGGTCAAGGCTAGCCATGGCTCTCTTTCCCAAAAGCAGGCGTCTCCTAATTTCATGGCTGCAGTCTCCTTCCGGGTTAATATTGGAGCCCAAGAAGAGAAAATCTGTCACAGCTTCCACTTCTTGTCCCTTGATGCTCCAGGACTTGATATGGCAAGACGCCATGATCTTTGTCTTTTTAATGTTCAGTTTAAGCCCAAACTTCTCACTCTCTTCTTGTACGCGCATCAGAAGTCCCTTGAGTTCCACTTCACTTTATGCCATTAAAGTTGTATCATCCGCATATCTAAGGTTGTTGATACGTTTTCCAGCAATCTTCACTCCAGCTAAAGACTCATCCAGACCAGCCTTCCTCATGATGCACTCAGCATATAGGTTAAATAGGCAGGGCGACAGTATGCAGCCTTGTCTCACTCCTTTCTCAATCTGAAACCAATCAGTAAGACCATGCCTAGTTCTGACTGTGGCCTCGTGCCCTTCATACAGGTTCCTGAGGAGACAGATGAGGTGAATTGGAACTTCCATCTCTTGGAGAGCTTGCCACAATCTGCTGTGATCTACGCAGTCAAACGCTTTCGCATAATCAATAAAGCAGAAGTAGATGGGTTTCTGAACTCTCTTGCTTTTTCCATGATCCAGCGAAGGTTGGCAATCTGGTCTCTACTTCCTCGGCCCTTGCGAAACCCAGCTTGCACGTCCGGAAGCTCCCGATCCACATACTGCTGCAGCCTACCTTGGAGGATTTTCAACATCACCTTGCTAGCATGCGAAATAAGCGCGATCGTGCGGTAGTTGGAACAATCTTTGGCACTGCCTTTCTTTGGAATGGGGATGTAAACTGACCTTCTCCAATCCTGTGGCCACTGCAGGGTTGTCCGAATTTTCTGATATAATGTATACAGAACGTTAATAGCGTCCTCATGGTTGAGGTTTTGAAGCAACTCAGCTGGAATGCCATCAATTCCGCTTGCTTTGTTCTTAGCAAGGCTGGCTAAGGCCCATTCAACTTCACTCTTCAGGATGCCCGGCTCGAGATCAGTAATCACAACCGCCTTATGTTGGGTTTGCACATCCGTTCTGTACAGTTCTGTCTATTCCGGCCACCTCTTCGTTATCTCTGAGGCTTCAGTGAGGTCCCTGCCTCGTTTGTCCTTTAGCACAGAAGCTTCCTTTGATATCTTTGATTGTCTTATACAGAGCTCTTGTTTTCCTCAATTGGCTGTTGTCCTCAACTGCTTGGCACTGTATGTTCAGGAAGGCATTCTTATCTTTTCTTGCTATTTTCTGAAAATCCGCATTGAGAACCTTGTATCTTTCTCTTCCCCCATAACTTTTTCATCCTCCTTTCCTCAGCTATTTGCAAAGCCTCTTCAGATAACCAGTTTGCTTTCTTGCATTTCTTTTGCTTTGGAACTATACCTTAGTAGCAACTTCTTGTATTATGTCACGAACATCCGTCCACATCTCTTCAGGCTCTCTGTCTTCTAGATCTAATTCTTGAAATCGATTCCTCACTTCCACAGCATATTCTGATGGAATTTGATCCAGATCATACCTGAAAGGCCTTCTAGGTTTCTGCGTTTTCCTCAATCGAAGCTTAAATTTGGCAACAAGAAGCTGATTATAGGCGCCACAATCGGCCCCAGGCCTTGTTTTTACTGCTTTTATAGCGCTTCTCCATCTCTGCCGGCAAAGAATATAATCAATCTGATTCCTGTACAGACCGTCCGGTGAAGTCCATGTGTACAGGCGCCTCTTGTGCTGTTGAAAATGAGTATTCGCTATGGTCAGGTTGTTTTCTTGACAAAACTCTACTAGCCTCTGCCCAGTTTCATTTGGCTCACCAAGAGCGAACTTGCCTGTAATTCCGGATATTTCTTCACTCCCCACCTTAGCATTCCAGTCTCCTATGAGAAAAAGGAAGTCTGATGATGGAGTGCGGTCTAAAAGGCATTGCAGGTCAGCATAAAATCTCTCAACGGCAGCTTCTTCAGCAGTATTGGTTGATGCATAGACTTGGATAACTGTTATGTTGAAAGGGTGACCTTGGATCCGAAGTGAAATCATTCGGTCGTTTTTGGGGTTGTACCCTAGCACTGCTTTGCGCATTCTTCTGTTTACTATGAGAGCGACCCCATTCCTTTTCCTGGATTCGTGCCCATGCACAATAAAAGACATAATGGTCGCCGGAATTAAATTCTCCCATTCCGGTCCACTTGAGCTCGCTGATACCCAAGATATCAATGTTCAATCTGTCCATTTCTCGCTTGACGACATCCAGTTTACCTTGCGTCATAGATCTTACATTCCATGTTGCTATGTGATATATCTCCTTGCAACATCGGACTTTCCGGTCGCTTCCCGACACATCCACAACTGAGCGTCCTTTTGGCTTTAGCCCAGCCGTTTCATTCGTCCTGGAGCTGGAATTGCCCTTTGTTCATCCCCAGTAACATGTGGGACGCCTTCCAACCAGGGGGGCTCATCTTCCGTCGCCATATCAATAATGCTGTTGTGACTGGTCATAGGGTTTTCTTGGCAGGAAATGCTGGAGTGGGTTGCCATTACCTTCTCCAGTGAATCGCATTTTGTCAGAACTCTCTGCCGTGACCTGTCTACCTTGGGTGGCCCTACACAGCAGAGCTCACGACTTCATCGAGTTTCGCAAGCCCCTCCGCCACGGCAAGGCAGTGATTCATGAAGGGGGTATTACAATTACTTGATATCAATTACTGTATCAAAGCCAGGCGATGTGCATGCATGGTCTTTGTCTTGCGGAGGCTAGACGACCTCGGCCAGAAGAGTGGAAAACCTTTGCGAAGGAACGGAAGGAGAGAAGCACGACAGAATCGGGTGATTGCGGTGGCTGTAACAGCGTTATTAGTTACTCTTTTCAAATACATTTTGCAGCCTCGCGTTCTGGGGGCAAAGTCTTACAGTCACCGGGGAAGAAAATATTTTCGATCGGAGGGTGGACAGGGGGCCTTTAAGGTGGCAATGAGGTGATCACCTCAATGTGGCCACTGAATGTGATGTCACCGCTGAATAAATCTGCACTTGATGCCATTACGCCCTCAAAGAGCTGGAATCAAAGCCAGTCGAAATGCTTGGCCTTGTGGTGCCGCTGCATTAGGTTTGTTGAGGACATTCCATACCTCAAAGAGCTAGTGTCAAAGCCTCTGAAAATGCATGGCCCTTAGGCGCCGCTCAAACAAAATTGTATTAAAGGCATTCCATATCTAAGAGCTGTCAAAGCCAGTTGAAAAACAAGGCCTTTAAGTGCCACTGTAATAAATTTGTTCTTGATGCCGTTCCGATAGCTCAAACAACTGGTACAGAACCTATAAAAACGCGTGGACTTGAGGTGCCGCTGCAACAAATTTTTTCTTCGGGCTTTTCCGTCCCTCAAAGAGCTGGCATCAAAACCAGTCAAAAAGCAGCGCCTTCAGGTGCCACTGCAAAAAATTGGTTCTTCATACCATTCCGTCTCTCAAAGAGTTATCAAAGCCCGTAGAAACGTAAGGCCTTCAAGTGCCACTGCAATGAATTTTTCTTCCGGCTCCCCCGTCTCTCAGAGGGCTGGTGTCGAAGCCATTCTAAACGCAAGCTCTTCTGATGCCACTGAACAAAATTTCTGCTTGACGCCATTACGTCTCTCTGAGCTGGTATCAGACATGTAGAAAAGCATGGTATTCAGGTGCCGCTGCAATAAACTATCAAAGTCAGTCGAAAAGGAAGGCTTTCAAGTGCCACCGCAATAAATTTATTTCTGTAGCCATTCCGCCCCGAAAAGGACAGGTATCAAAGCCAGTAGACATTCAAGGCCTTCAGGTGCTACTGCAATCAATTTGGTTTCGACGCCATGTCGACCCTCAAATATCTAGTATCAAAGCCAGTCGAAACGAAAGACCTTCAGGTGTCGCTGCATAAATTTGTTTTTCATGCCACTCCAAAACTCTAAGAGCTGGTGTCAAATCCATTCGAAACGCAAGGCCTTCAATTGTCTCTGCAATAAATTTGTTATTCAGGCTATTCCGCTGTCAGAGAGCTGGTATCAAAGCCAGTCTAGATGCAAGGCCTTCAAGTGCCACAATAAATTTCTTCTTTGAGCCGTCCAGTTCCTCAGAGAGCTGGTAACGAAGCCAGTCAAAACACAAGGGCTTCAAATGCCACAGCAATAAATTTGTTCTTCAGGCCACTCCGTCAGCCAAAAGCTGGTATCAAAGCCACTTTAAAGCAAGGCCTTCAGATACCACTGGAAAAATTTCTCGACGAAATTTCGTTCCTAAAAGCTGGTATCAAATCCAGTCGAAACTCAAAGCCTTCTGGTGCCACTGCAAAAAAAAAAAAAAAAAAAAAAAAAAAAAAAAGGTTCTTGACACCATTCCGCCTCCCAAAGAACTGGTATAAAAGCCAGTTGGAACGCAAGGCCTTCTGCTGCATCTACACAAAATTTCTTTTTGACGCCATTCCGTCGCACAGAGCTGGCATCATAGAAACGCATGGTCTTCAGGTGCCGCTGCAACAAATTTGTTCTTGATGCCATTCTGCCGCTCAAACAGCTTGTATCAAAGTCAGTAGAAACGCGAGGCCTTCAGATACCACTTTACTAATTTGGTCTTGACGCTGTTTTGTGCCTGGAAGAGCTGGTATGAAAGCCAGTTGGAACGCAAGGCCTTCAGGTGTCACTGCAAATATTTGTTCTTGATGCCGTTCCGAAGCTTAAGAGCTAGTATCAAAGCCATTCTAAACGCAAGGCCTTCAAGTTCCAATGCAATAAATTTGTTCTTCGGGCCATTCCGTCTCTCAGAGAGCTGGCATCAAAGCCAGCCTAAACGCAAGGCCTTCGAATGCCACTACAAAAAATTTCTTCTTTGGCCCATCCCGTTCCTTAGAGAGCTGGTATGAAAGCGCAGTCAAAACGCGAGGTCTTCAAGTTCCACAACAATAAATTTCTTTTTTGGCCCATCCTGCTCCTCAGAGAACTGGGATCAAAACAGGTCAAAACGCAAGGGCTTCAAGTTCCACAACAATATAAGTGTGTTCTTGAGGCTATTCCGTCCTGCAAAAGCATGGTGTCAAAGCCACTTTAAACGCAAGGCCTTCATGGGCCACTGTAATAAATTTCTTCTTCACACCATTCCGCCTCTCAAAAAGCTGTGTCAAAGCAAGCCGAAACGCAACACCTTCAGGTGACACTGCACAAAATTTCTTCCTGTGGCCATTCCGTCCCTCACAGAGCAGGTACTAAAGTCAGCCGAAACGTAACGCCTTCAGGTGTCACTGCGATAAATTTCTTCTTGACGCCATGCCAACCCTCACAGAGGTAGTATCAACGCCAATCGAAACGCAAGGCATTCTGGTGACACTCCACAAAATTTCACTCGACGCCATCCTGTTCCACAAGGAGCTGGTATAAAATCCATTCGAAACGCAAGGCCTTCAAGTGCCACTGCAATAAATGTGTTCCTCGGGCCATTCCGTTTCCCAGAGAGCTGGTTTCAAAGTCATTCCAAACGCAAGGATTTCTAGTCCCACATAAATTTATATTTCTTCTTCAGGTCATTCTGTCCCTCAAAAGCTGATATCAAAGCCAGTCGAAACGAAAAGCCTACAGGTGCCACTGCAAAAAGAGAAAAAAAAAAAAATGTCCTGGATGCCACACCGCCTCCCGAAGAGCTGGTATCAAAGCCAGTTGAAACCAAGGCCTTCTGGCGCCACTACAAGAAATTTGTTCTTGACGCCATTCTATCGCTTAGAGCTGGTATCAGACATGTATAGATGTGCTGCTGCAATAAACAGTTCTAGTAGCCATTCCGTCGCTCATAGAGCTGGTATCACGCAGCCGCAACGGAAGGCTGTCAGGTGCCGCCGCAATACATTCTTCCTGAGGCCATTCCGCTCCTTAAAGGGCAGGTGTCAAAGCCAGTAGAAACACAAAGCCTTCGAGTGCAACTGCAATAAATTTGTTTTGGACGCCATGCCGACCCTTAAAGAGCTAGTATCAAAGCCCGTCGATAGGCAAGACCTTCAGAGGTTACTGCAAAAATTTGTTTTTGATGCCATTCCATCGTTCAGAAAGCTGGTATCAAAGCGAGTAGAAAAGCAGGGCCTTCAGGTGTCCCTGCAGAAATTCCATTCCGAAATTAGAGGCCATTCTGAAATTCTGTAAATTTCTTGTTGAGACCATATCGCCTCTCATAGAGCTGGTATCAAAGCCGGTCGAAACGCAATTCTTTCAGGTGCACGGCTCTGCACAAGATTTCTTCTTGACGCTAATGCGTTCCTAAAAGGCTAGTATCAAAACTGCAGAAACGCATGGACTTGAGGTGCCGCTGCAACAAAATGTTCTAGAGGGCATTCCGTGCCTAGAAGAGTTGGTAACAAAGCCAAAGACAATGCAACATTTCGACTACAACAAAAACTGTTCTTGGCGTCATTTTATCTCTTGGAGAGCTGGTATCAAACCTGTAGAATCGCAAAAGACCAGTATCAAAGCAAGCCAAAATGCGGGGACTTCAAGGGCGACTGCCCAGGAGTTTTTCTTGATGCCACTCCGAACCTCCAAAATATCATATCAAATTCAATTGAAATGTAAGGCCTTCACGTGCCACTGCTAAAAATATGTTCTTGACCGAATTCCATCCTTAAGATTGTGTTTGTTGCGCCACATTTCTGGAAACTCAAAGCCTTGACGTTACACTGGAAGATGCCATTCCGACCCTTAGAGAGTTGGCATCCAAGCCAGTCGAAACGCAAGGCCTTAAAGTGCCAGTGCGAAAAAATGTTTTTGACATCTTTCCATCCCTCCGATAGCTGATATCAAAGCCAGTTGAAACACATGGCGTTCAGGTGCCGCTGGAATAAAATTTCTCAATTCCGCCCCTCAATTACATTATATCAAGCCAATAGAAGTCCATCGCTTTGAGGTGTCACTGCGGTAAATTTGTTCTTGACCTCGATTGCGTCCTTCAATTCGCTTATATCAAAGCCAGCCGAAGTAATGCCATCGAGGTGGCATTGCAGCAAAATTTGTTCTCGAGCTCATTTCCACCCCTCAGTTAGCTTGTACCAAAGCCAATCGAAGCACATGGCTTTGAGTTGGCGCTGCAGTAAATTTTTTCTCGAGCTCGATTCCATCCTTCATTTAGCTTTTATTAGCTGTATATCCAGTAGCTGTATATGAGCTGTATATCCAATCGAAGTCCATGGCCTTGAGGTGGCACTGCAGTAAATTTGTTCTTGAGCTCAATTCCACTCCTCAATTAGCTTGTACCAAAGCCAATCGAAGTACATGGCTTTGAGTTGGCGCTGCAGTAAATTTTTTTTCTCGAGCTCGATTCCATCCTTCATTTAGCTTTTATTATATCCAATCGAAGTCCATGGCCTTGAGATGGCACTGCAGTAAATTTGTTCTTGAGCTCAATTCCACTCCTCAATTAGCTTGTACCAAAGCCAGTCAAAGTGCATGGCCTTGAGGTTGCGCTGTAGTAAATTTGTCCTCGAGCTCGATTGCTTCTATCATATTCAATCAAAGTGCATGGCCTTGAGGTTGCGCTGTATTAAATTTGTCCTCGAGCTCGATTCCATCCTTCATTTAGCTTTTATCATATCCAATCGAAGTACATGGCCTTGATGTTGCGCTGCAGTAAATTTGTTCTCGAGCTCAATTCAATCCTTCATTTAGCTTTTATTATATCCAATCGAAGTCCATGGCCTTGAGGTGGCACTACAGTAAATTTGTTCTCGAGCTCAATTCCACTCCTCAATTAGCTTGTACCAAAGCCAATCGAAGTACATGGCTTTGAGTTGGCGCTGCAGTAAATATTTTCTCGAGCTGGATTCCATCCTTCATTTAGCTTTTATTATATCCAATCGAAGTCCATGGCCTTGAGGTGGCACTGCAGCAAATTTGTTCTTGAGCTCAATTCCACTCCTCAATTAGCTTGTACCAAAGCCAGTCAAAGTGCATGGCCTTGAGGTTGCGCTGTAGTAAATTTGTCCTCGAGCTCGATTGCTTCTATCATATTCAATCAAAGTGCATGGCCTTGAGGTTGCGCTGTATTAAATTTGTCCTCGAGCTCGATTCCATCCTTCATTTAGCTTTTATCATATCCAATCGAAGTACATGGCCTTGAGGTTGCGCTGCAGTAAATTTGTTCCCGAGCTCGATTCCATCCTTCATTTAGCTTCTATCATATCCAGTCAAAGTGCATGGCCTTGAGGTTGCGCTGTATTAAATTTTCCTCGAGCTCGATTCCACCCTTCATTCGACTTTTATCATATCCAATCGAAGTACATGGCCTTGAGCTTGCGCTGCAGTAAATTTGTTCTCGATCTCGATTCCATCCTTCATTTAGCTTTTATCGTATCCAATCGAAGTACATGGCCTTGAGGTTGCGCTGCAGTAAATTTGTTCTCGAGCTCAATTCAATCCTTCATTTAGCTTTTATTATATCCAATCGAAGTCCATGGCCTTGAGGTGGCACTACAGTAAATTTGTTCTCGAGCTCAATTCCACTCCTCAATTAGCTTGTACCAAAGCCAATCGAAGTACATGGCTTTGAGTTGGCGCTGCAGTAAATATTTTCTCGAGCTGGATTCCATCCTTCATTTAGCTTTTATTATATCCAATCGAAGTCCATGGCCTTGAGGTGGCACTGCAGCAAATTTGTTCTTGAGCTCAATTCCACTCCTCAATTAGCTTGTACCAAAGCCAATCGAAGTACATGGCTTTGAGTTGGCGCTGCAGTAATTTTTTTTTCTCGAGCTCGATTCCATCCTTCATTTAGCTTTTATTATATCCAATCAAAGTCCATGGCCTTGAGATGGCACTGCAGTAAATTTGTTCTTGACCTCAATTCCACTCCTCAATTAGCTTGTACCAAAGCCAGTCAAAGTGCATGGCCTTGAGGTTGCGCTGTAGTAAATTTGTCCTCGAGCTCGATTGCTTCTATCATATTCAATCAAAGTGCATGGTCATGAGGTTGCGCTGTATCAAGTTTGTCCTCGGGCTCGATTCCACCCTTCATTTAGCTTTTATCATATCAAATCGAAGTACATAGCCTTGAGCTTGCGCTGCAGTAAATTTGTTCTCGATCTCGATTCCATCCTTCGTTTAGCTTCTATCATATCCAATCGACGTCGATGGCCTTGAGGTGGCACTGCAGTAAATTTGTTCTCGAGGTCAATTCCACCCCTCAATTAGCTTGTATTGAAGCCAATTGAAGTCCATGGCCTTGAGGTTCTGTTGCAGTAAATTTGTTCAGGAGCTAAATTCTGGCCGTCAATTAATTTTGCCCAACCAATCGAAGTACATCGCCTTCAGAGGGCGCTGCAGAAAATTTGTTCACGAGCTCAAATTCGTCCCCCAATTAGCTTCTTTCAAGGCCAATCGAAGCACATGGCTTTGAGGTGGCGACTGCAGTAAAGTTGTTCTCGAGCTGAAATCCGTCCCTCGATCAGCTCGTATCAAAGCCAATCGAAATCCATGCCGTTGATGTGGCGCTGCGGTAAATCTGTTTGCGAGCTTAATTCGGTCCCTCATTTAGATTCAATGAAAGCAAATCGAAATCAATCGCCCTGAGGTGGCAGTGCGGTAAATTTGTTCTGGAGCTGAATTCCGCCCTTCATTTAGTGTCAATTGAAGTCTATGCGCTTGAAGTGGCGCTGCAGTAAATTTGTTCTCGAGCTCAATTCCATCCCTCAACTAGCTTCTATCAATGCGAATCGAAGTCCATGGTACTGAGTTTGTGCGTGTGCGGCAATATATTTGTTCTCGAGCTCAATATCATCTTTCATTTGGCTTGTATGAAAGCCAATCAAAGTCCATGGCCTTCAGGTAGCGCTGCAGTAAATTTTTTGTCGATCTCAAATCTACCCATAAAAAGGCTGGTATCGAATATTGTCGAAGTCCACAGCTTTCGGGTGGCGCTGCAGTAAATTTGTTCTCGAGCTAAATTCTGGCCCTCAATTAGCTCGTATCAAAGCCGATCGAAGTGCATGCCGTTGGTGTGTCGCTGTGGTAAATCTTTTCTCGAACTCTTCCTTCATTTAGCTTGTATTAAAGCAAATCGAAGTCTATGGCATTGAGGAGCGCTGCAATAAATTTCTTCTCAAGCTCAATTCCATCCGTCAGTTGGATTGTACCAAAGTCAATCGAAGTATTCTGGCCTTGAGGTGGCGTTTCAGTAACTTTTTCACGAGCGCAATACCATCCTTCAATGAGCGTGTATCAAAGCCAATAAGAGTGCATTGCTTAGCGGTGACATTGTAGTAAATTTGATCTCGAGATTGACGCCGTCCTTCATTTACATAGCTTGTATCAAATCGAATCGAAGTCCGTGGCCTTCAGGCGGCGTTGCAGTAAATTTGTTCTCAAGAAAAATTATGTCCATAAATTATTTTTACCAAAACCAATCGGTGTCCGTGGCCTTGAGGTAGCGCTACAGTAAATTTGGATTCGAGATCGATTCCGTCCTTCAATTAGCTTGTTCAAAGCCAATCGAAGTCCATGACAGTGAGGTGAGGCTGCAGAAAAATTAGTTTTCGAACTCAATCCCGTCCGTCAGTTAGCTTGTATCAAAGCCAGTCGAAGTCCACGGCATTCAGGTCGCGCTGTAGTAGACTTGTTCTACTACAGCGGTGAAGCAACAGGTGAAAAACACAGAAGGTAAAAATTGGATAAATTCGATGGAAAAGAAACAGAGTGTGGAATATTATACCGAAAGTGGAAAAAGCAGATCAGGAAGGAAGCGTTCTTCGATAACTCAAGAGGCAGTGCCTTACTTTTTGAAGCTAGATCAGGGTGCCTTAGAACACGCAACTACAAAAAGAAATTTAACAATAAAGATGACGCATGTGCTGTATGTGGTAACTCCAGTGAAACAATTGACCATATTATACTCGAATGTAATGGTATCCATCCGGTAGTTGATGCAGGCGCAGTCACTGTTCCTGAAGCTCTGGGGTTTAGATACCAGTGGCCGGGTGAATAAACCGGCGGTGGAAGCTAGCAAAAAACGACTGGAAGATTGGTGGCTTAGAAGCAGAGAAGTGACATAATGTTAGTAATGTATGAAACAAAGGTTTATTAAATAGACTGGTGGTTTAGTTAACCAATCTTAGTCAATAATTAAGATATAAGGAGAAAAATGAGCATGATAGCTACTGATACCACCCCGCTTCAAAGGGGACGCTCCTATATTCCATCCATCCAGCCATTCATCTCAAGCTCAATTACGTCCTTCAATTAGCTCATATTGAAGGCATTCGAATTACGTGGTTGGATGAGTGGCGCCGCTGAGATAAATTTGCTCCCTTACTCATTCCTTCTCTCAAAGAGCTGGTTTCAAATCCAGACGAAGTCGATGGCGTTGAGTTTACGCTGCAGTAAATTTGTTTTCGAGTTGAAATCCGTCACTCAGCGTGTATGAGGGCCAATCGAAGTCTATGACCTTGACGTGGCGCTGCTGTAAATATATTTTCGATCTCAATTCCGTCCTTCAATTGATACCACGGACTTTGATTCGATTTGATGCAAGCTATGTAAATGAAGGACGGCATCGATCTCGAGATCAAATTTACCGCAATGTCACCTCTAAGCAATGGACTCTTATTGGCTTTGATACACGCTCATTGAAGGATGGTATTGACTTGTGAAAAAAGTTACTGAAATGCCACCTCAAGGCCAGCTTCTAGCAAAGCGAATCGAATTCCATGGCTTAGAGGTTTCGCTGCAGTAAATTTGTTGTCGAGCTCAACACCATACATCCTTCAATTAGCTTGTATCAAAGCCAATCAAAGTACTTCCCTTGAGGTGCCAGTGCGGTAAATTTGTCCTCGAGCTGAATTAAGACCTTCAGTTAGGTTGTATCTCAGGCAATCGAAGTCTATGGCCTTTAGGTGGCGCTGCAGTAAATTTTTTATCGAGCTCAGTATACCGTCCTTCAATTAGTCCAAGTCAGTCGAAGTCCATGGCCTTGAGGTGGCGTAGGAGCAAATTTGTTCTCGAGCTCAATTCCGTCCCTCAGTTAGCTTCTATCAAAGCGAATCAAGTCCATATAGCCTTGAGGTGACGCTGCAATAAATTTGTTCTCGAGCTCAATGCCGTCCTTCAATAAGTTTATATCAAAGCCAGTCGAATTAAGTGCTTGGATTTCAGGGGCTCCTGCAGTAAAATTATTGCCGATCTCATTCCCAACTCAAAGAGCTGATATAAAATCCAGTCGAAGTATAATATCACCTTGAGGTGGTGCTGCAGTAAATTTGTTCTCGAACTGAAATCCGTCCCTCAATTAGCTCGTATCAAAGGCAATCGAACTCTATGCCGTCAGTGAATTTAACGTTCTTGCCTCGCTGTGATTAACGTTCTTCGGCACCAACATCCGTCGACTGCGAAAGTGAATTTAAGGTTCTGAGCAAGATTTTGATCTCGCTTCTTCAGCCATGCCGGAGAGTGTAGCCAGTTCCATTTTATTGTGCTTGTTTTTCTCCCTGTTGTAAATATGTACATTCCTGTATAAAGTTTTCGGTTCAATTTTCCGCTCAAGTTAAGTTGTTGCAGTCATCGTCGACTCTACCGTCTCTGACGGTGTGGCAGCGACGACAAGGTGTTGGTGCCGAATAACGCTAATTTCAGCGAAGCAAGAACCTTTCATTCACTCTGTTGATGTGTCGATATGTTTCTGTCAGCCCATAGAGTTCCTTACTCTTACCTAGAGGGAAAGCTGTGCTGCCGTCTATGGGAGTTTACATGGAGTTTCCAGACGGCCAGTTCAGCCACCATGGGCGCTCAAAGCATCATGGGCCGGAGAGCTACCGAGTGCAGAACTACAACTTTTGGCCAAAACTAATGCAAAGATAAACGTTGTTCTACCGTAAATAATGTCCTAAGATTGAATATTGTGACTATAAATTACAAAAAGAGAGAGAAACAGAATGCCAGTGTGAGATTTATCCAATATAAGCGATGACTGTTTCTCCTATTGGCTTAGTTTTGAGCAGCACAAATACCAATATTTCGCATTTAATAGGCAAACTTTGAAATAAAAAAACGTTATGAAAATATTTATGGCTGTACAATCACTTAAGAAAGTTTTTAGTGGAATTTCGGGAAACAGAAACCATTTATTGGCGACGTCTGCTTTTGCGCCTTCGCTACTATGGCTCTCGCGGTCTATGTACGCACCTTCAGATGATGATGACGAAGAAAAAGAAACATCGCAGTAACGCCACTCCACGTACCCGAGAAAAACCGACTGTCCCGCAACAAGTAGCACACCGGCCCATGATTCTTAGCGCGCCCATGGTGGCTGAAGTGCAGCGCCCTCAGCTTTCCCTCTAGGTAGTGTAAGGAACTCTATGTGTCAGCCCGGCCTTTGTAGGCCATCAGTTGATCGAAACTTTAAGCCCTCGAGGAGCACAGCAGGGTTAGCAGAGCCTCTTCCAAACGCACACCCCTGGAAGAGCCGGGCGCCGGGCCGGGGAACGCTTGTACCCAACACCCAATTTTACCGGTGGGTGTCCGGCGGCGGGTTTCGAACTGACCTGCTCAATTCCGTCCTTCATATAGCTTGTATAAAAGCAAAGCGAAGTCCCTGACAATGAGGTGGCAGTGTGGTAAATTTGTGCTCGAGCTGAATTCCGTCCTTCATTTATCTTGTATCAAATCCAATAGAAGTTCATGGCATTAGAGGTAGCGCATGCAGTAAATTTCTTCTGTAGCTCAATCCCACCTGTCAGTTAGTTTTTACTAAAGTTAATCGAATTATTGTGGCCTTGAGGTGGCGTTGCAGTACATTCATTATCGAGCTCGATATTATTCTTCAATGAGCTTGTATCAAAGCCAATCAGAGTCCATGGCCTAGGGGTGGCGCTGAAGTAAATTTGTTCGCAAGGTCGATGCCGGCATTTAGCTTGTATCAAATCGATTCGAACTCCATGGCCTTGAGGTGGCGTTGCAGTAAATTTGTTCTCGAGCTAGCTTCTGACCTTAAATTTATTCAATTCAAATGAATTAGTTTTATTAAAGTCAATCGAAGTCCACGGCCTTGAGGTGGCGCTGCAGGAAATTTGAACTCGAGCTCGATCCCATGCATCCTTCAATTAGCTTGTATCAAAGCCAATTGATGTCCATGCCGTTGATGTTTCGCTGCGGTAAATCTTTTCTCGAGCTCAATTCCGTCCTTCATTTAGCTTGCATTATAGCAAATTGAAGCCCACGGCCTTGAGGTAGCACTGCAGTAAATTTGGTCTCGAGATAGCTCGGTTCCGTGAATTAGCTTGTATCAAAGCCACTCGAAGTCCATGGCATTGAGGTGAGGCTCCAGAAAAATTTGTTATTGAGCTCAATCCCGTCCTTTAGCTTATCAGTCAATCGAAGAACGGCCTTCAGGTGGCTCTGCAGTAAATTTGTTCTCGAGCTGAATTCCGCAATTAGCTTGTATCACGGTAGTCGAAGTCCACGGCGTTGAGGTGGCGCTGCAGTAAATTTGTTATCGAGCTCAAATCTATCCCTGAATTAGCTTGTGTCAAAGCGAATCTATGTCCATGGTCTTGATGTGGCGCTGCGGTAAATCTATTCTAGAGCTCTGTTCACTCCTTCAATTCGAAATCATCATCAGCCGGAGAGGGCGAAGGCCTCTCCCATATTCTTCCAATTAACCCGGTCCTGTGATAGCTGTTTCTACTTGACCCCTGAGAAGTTGACCTCATCGCCCACCTAACTTTCTGCGCCTTCTGATACGCTCGCTTTCCTTTCAGTGGAATCAAGCTTGTTACCCTAAGCGAGGATCGGTTATCCTGTCTTCGCACTACGTACGTGCTTCTCATGTCCACTTCTTGATTTCTACTGGAATGTCAGCAACTTGAGTTATTTCTCTGACCCACTCTGCATGGTTCCTATCTCTTAACGTTACCCCTACCATTCCTCGTTCCATGGCCCTCTGCGTTGTCCTCAACTTAAGTAGAACCCTCTTGGTTAGCTTCCACGTTTCAGCCCCATAGGTGAGTACAGGTAAGATGCAACTGTTGTATACTTTCCTCTTGAGCGATATCGGTAAGCTGCTAGTCATAATCTGCGAGTGCTTGCCAACTGCGTTCCATCCAAATCTTATTCTCCTTGATATTTCTCTTTCATGGTCTGGATCTGTGGTTACTACCTGCCCTGTAGTAGACATATCCTACTACTTCCAGTACTTCACTCTCTCTCATTAACAATTTTTTGCAGTTCGTCCCTGAGTTACTTAGCAAAGCAACGTCATCAGCGAATCGCAGATTACTGAGGTATTCTGCATCTACCCTTATCCCTGACTGCTCCAAGACTGAATGCTTCCTCTAAGGAAGCTGTGAATAGTACAGGGGAGATCGTGTCTCCTTGCCTAAAACCTTCTTCTATAGGAATTTTTTAAATTTCTTTATGCAGAACTATGGTTCCTGTGCAGCCACTATATCTATCTTGCAGTACTGTCACATACGGCTCGTCTACACCCTGATTTCGTAATTCCTGCATGACCGCCGAGGTTTCTACTGAATCGAATGCTTATTCGTGATCAATAAATGCTATGTATAAGGGCAGCTATTTTCGGAGCATTTTTCTATGATCTGGTTGACGGTATGGATATGATCAATAATAGAGTATATACTCTTTCGGAAAACCTGCTTGATCTTTTGCTTGATTGAATTTAAGGTAGACCTGATTCTATTAGCGATTACCTTAGTAAATACCTATACGTAACAGATAGCAAGCTTATTAGTTTATAATTTTTCAATTCCTTATAGCGTCCCCTTTTTCATGAATTAAGATAATGTTTGCGTTCTTTCATGGTATCGCTACCATGGTTCCGGTATACGGGTCCTTCAGTTCGTATCAAAGCCAATCGAAGTCCACACCTTGAAGGGAAGCTGCAGTAAATATGTTCTCGAGCTCAGTTCTTGCCGTCAGATGGCAGCATGGCATCAAATGCAGGCGAAGTGCAGTTTCTTGAGGATGCGCTGCAGTAAATTAGTTCTCGAGTCCATTCCATGCCGCAGAGCTGGTATCGAAGCCGGAAAGACATCCCGCCCTCCTAAGCTTTTATTAGCAACTCCGTCCTTTTGGCATCCCAGCATTGCTCCTGTGGCGCGTGCCACCACGAGAACAGTTGCTCGCTGCCCTCTGTACCCTTTCTGCTTCTTTGACGGCACCATCTCCACGCATCCTCTTCCTCTAACGGCGCCCGCTGTGCTGGGTCGCGTGGTGTGTCGCGACTTAACTAGCCGATGCATACCAAGTGAGAACGGAATGATATGACGCCAACAGAAACTTTTGAAGCGCAGACAATTAATGATTGCGTCAGAATTGTGGCAGGAACGTGGGCAAATCGGACGCTATAGTTGTTCCGTGGGTGTTCCGTACGAGCAGATGGCGGCGCGCCAGAGGCTAAATAGGGAGAAGGGCTAGATGAGTATTGTATTTAGTAGTACCGTCGTCTCACTAGCCTCTTTAGTGGCTATAGGCAACAACCGTTGCGACTCCACCTTTATGGGCACCACTGAGTCTTAACGCCGACATACAGGCTTTCGCCTCAAACGCTTAGCTTCTGATCATGAGGACTAATATGTTATTGAAGCTCATCACATTGATTTTTAACTACGCGTATGACTGCATGACACTTCTTTGTAACCATATATGATATATGCCTGTCTGCACGCTAACCGTGATTTTACGAGATTGTTGCCACGACCACGGATCGCATGCTTGCCCCGCTGTTTTTTCCTTAAGCGTTTGATCACATGCTCAGTTTCTTTGAGCAATACAAGCACGTCGTTCTGCAACGCGAACATCTTCGTGCATGCATACTGCGTTGGGTCAATCCTGCACAGGCGTCCACCGTTCCGGCTCTCGCACGAGCCTGCAGTGGATGCCCGAAACCAGCCGAGGGTTCCGAGCCGCTGGACGCATTCGAGTAACACCGGCCACATGCGTGCCATCAGGGAAGGAGAGCCAAAGCAGCATCGGCGGAGGCAAAAGAAGGGGATGCAGGAAAAGAGGAGGAGGCGACGTTCTGACGGCTAGCTGCGGCATGATTAATGATGGCACCCAGGAGGGGGGAATGCGTCTTTGCTCGGGCTCAAGTTGAAGTCCCATCTTGCGGACCCGTGCGAGAGAAGTGCGCATGCCACCGCGTCCTCTTCCATCTTACGCCGCCCGATTCCGTCCGTCTTGAAACTGGCGCTAGCCGCCCGCGAACCCGCCGCCGCTGCTTCTGTGCGCTCTGTATGTGTTTATGTGCGTTTGTCTACAAAGCTCAGTGGGGCTGGCCTCTGTCTCCTGTCGAGAAGAATGCTCCTTCGCCCTTTTTCTGCCACTTTACAGGTTATTAGTTGTTTTTCTTTTCTTTTTGGACTATCTTTCCTTCCGTGCGAGTAAAAAGCTTCCGCGCGCATCCTTCCTTCTTTTTGCACTATTGTGAGTTATCCTGAACTCGCGATGAATAATAAGAATAAAAAAGCTGCCGCGCTTTCAGCAACTTCGCGCACGTTTCGTCGGCGCGCGTGCCTGTACATTGTTGGGTGGTGGGGGCACGAAAGCGGACCTTGGTGCCTTACGGAGAGGTGCGCTCGGAAGTGGCATGGTTCTCAGTGTTGATACACGTTGTAGCGCGCGCTCGAGAGTGTTCCGCGCCTCGCCGTGTTTGATTGAGCAGGGAGAGGCAGCCGGCCCCGCTTGCACGCTCTTTGCGGACGTGTTCATGATAAAAGACTCATGAATGCTGTTTGAGAGAAGAAATAAAGGTGTGCCCGTTTGCGATAGAAGCAATATCGCTGTCGCGCACGGAGCACTTGCAGTGTTTGATTTGTGATGCACCTTATGACATAAATGCGTGCGTGTGCCACCGTCAACGAGAGCGGGAAGCAACGTGTTTTATTTCAGCCACCTTGTCTCTCCCGTTCGCACGAAGCAGCCCGCAGAAGTATATCAGGGACAAAGTGCGGGGTGTACAATCAGAAAAGTCGCGAGAAGCAAGCGTATAATAGCGCGTGCATATATACTAACCTCGTTACCTATTGTTACCATTTTGGATTAGGTAACCATGAAAGCATTTGTTCTCTATGAATTGAAATCTTTCCATGATGCTAGTCGTGTTTTATTTACCTCCGAAAATTGTATGCCTGTTCATGACATACCAAATCGCGTCGGAGTTATTTGTTTCTTGCATGGCGTACAGTCTTTGTGAAAAGTTTAGAGTCCAGGGGGTTTGCTTCTGAGCCATACCGTGCGGTTAATAATGCATTCTCAGAGTTCCAACTTTACTGAAGGTAAGGAGAATTTTTGTCCTATACCCTCTCCAATGTGAACGACTTCTAAGAATGCTAAAGAGGCGCCACTAGACGGATTAAGAATAGACCCCTTGGGCTCTAAACATTTACAAAGGGTGTACATATGTTCATTACAGGGGTCGGCGGGCCCTGTTTCGAGGACGACATGGCGGCGTTTGCTGTACCTGCCGCCTGGGCATGGGAATAATCACTCCAGATGTTTTGCCCGGACAGAGGCCCTATTTTGCTGTCGTGCGCCATCCCCGCGCATAACATCAGCACAGTTTGGTTCTGCCATGATGCACGCTTTGGTGCAGCGAAAGCCATGTGTCTACTGGCTTAGATCAATTGTTTATGTACCGTTTCAGAGCACAACTGACAGCTGTACGACACCTTTATTTGTCTGATTTCCTGACATAGTTGAGAACAGGAGAAATAGCTGTGGTTTTACATGAGGTAATTTTCAATAAAAAATGAGAGCAGCCACTATGAACAGTCTCGATGAAATCACGATAAACCTCCTTCTGCATGTTATTTTGTTATAGCACCGCACTAAATTAGTATTACACTAATCAGGGATGACACCGGACTCAGTCAGAAAGCTGCATGGCACTGTCAGAAAAAAAAAAAAAAAAAAAAAGATCCGCCATAAGCCATTAACAGTGATGAAATATAAAGCACATAAAGTTCCCGCCCGGCATAACCAGTCTACATAGTGAATTGGCAAGTACAGTCTTTGTTAAAAGTGTGTATACGGTGTGCTTCTTCGTGCGGCTTGTAATACATTTCCAGTGTACCGAATCTCTTAATGGTAAGAAGATTTTTTTGTCCTACCCTCTCCAATGGAAACGACCTCCACTAATGCTAGATCAGTGCCACTAAACACCTCAGAAGCAGATCGACCCCTGGGCTCTTCACTTTTGACAAAGGCTATACCTTGCGCATATGGGCGTTAAGATGAACTCCTTTCTGCGCTCATTGAAAAATTAAACCAAGCGTTCCAGCTAAATGCACTAAGGTTTAAAAAAAAAAGAAAGCTGTATGTCCGAGCCTAATGAATCAAACTAATGGCCGTTGAAAGTAGCATATGGCATAGTCTGTATATTTGTTGTCTAAATTCTTAAATAGTAATTAGTAAGACCCTGGAGGGTCTTTTGGTGTATCTTGAATAAATAAATAAATACTGGCATCAAGAACGAAGCATCAATAGAAAAGTACTAGATCGTCTTTAAAAACAGCTACCTGAAATGTTTGCACCAAGCGTAAAGTCATTTTACTGGCCTTAAACGATGACGCGGACAATAAAAAAAGCTCCTGTGTGATAGCAGATATACCCAGTTGAGTGTCTTCAGGCCCTTCTCAGAAAGCAGACAAATGCCTTTCTCTGGAGCTCTGACTCCTATGAAGTTTTCTGTGCGCACTGGGGAGAGGTGTGAGCAAGAAGCTGATATCACCTGACAGCTACGGTTGAAGGACAAAAATAAGCCTACGTAAATTGTACCGTGATAGAGACATCGCAGCTTCAATGCAGCTTCACAGCTTCAGACTCTGACTTTTTGTTATCCGAACCAGCAAATGGAAATAGTTATTTAATATTTACTAATTCATCAACTTCGATAGACGTAAGAATACTCACTAAGGCGACTCTCAACAACTCTCAGTTCGTTTCACTCATCTATTTATAGGACAGTCCATATTTTTAAGCGATTTGTATGCATTTAGCTGTGACTCTGACTCCTGGAATATATCGCAAAGGATCTTATGCTATAGGTCACTTTTGCAGGAAGCAAATAGTGAACTTTAAAATTCAGCTCGAACGCTGTGCTGCTCTGTTCGGAACATCTGCAGGTTATGACTAGAAATTTGCATCTGCCTTATGCGCCAGCATTTTTATTCTTCTCTGTCTTCTCATTTTCACGAGCACGAAAATGCAGATCTATTGAATTTCTACTCGCATGGAAATGTTCTTAAACCTATATTGTTCGACAAACAGGACGATGTATTAAAGCTTAGCGGCATGGGGTCAGCATGGCCTATTTCCTGCCGAAATGTTTGGAGCAGTTGAAGGATGGAAGGATCCGGTTCTGCAGGCCGGATCTCAAACGGCGGGCTTTGTCCTCCATCTCTACTCTTTCCCACAGTACGAACAGTCCGAAAAGTATAGTTAGAGCCTTCGCTGCTGCGCGGCTCTCCAATATGCTGCCACGCTATGGCCCTGATTTGCGCACGTATGGAAGTTGATGAAGATGATGAAAATGACTGTTTAATGAACACTTGCGAAACACGTGCGATGTCAAGCTTCGCCGATGAATTAATTGCCTAAAGCAGCTGCAAGTGAAGCAGTTGACCTGAGCGTTCGTCATGATTCGAATCGTGTTTGCGCCCGTATGATGCCATCTTTCTCCTATGTATGTATGTATGTATGTATGTATGTATGTATGTATGTATGTATGTATGTATGTATGTATGTATGTATGTATGTATGTATGTATGTATGTATGTATGTATGTATGTATGTATGTATGTATGTATGTATGTATGTATGTATGTATGTATGTATGTATGTATGTATGTATGTATGTATGTATGTATGTATGTATGTATGTATGTATGTATGTATGTATGTATGTATGTATGTATGTATGTATGTATGTATGTATGTATGTATGTATGTATGTATGTATGTATGTATGTATGTATGTATGTATGTATGTATGTATGTATGTATGTATGTATGTATGTATGTATGTATGTATGTATGTATGTATGTATGTATGTATGTATGTATGTATGTATGTATGTATAACTTTATTAGGGAGCCGGCAAACGACGGGTTAAATCGTCTTGACGCTGGCCAAGCGTCTACCCGGGGTTAAGCCCTACTCTGCACTACCTCATTTGGCCCGTTTCTGTATGTGTTCTATG